>NC_064433.1:97538373-97863089 GCF_023343835.1 Lagopus muta
CGTTCCTTACAATTGCAAACGTTGTCTATAAATAAACTACTATAATAAATTTTACAATTTATAAGTTGGGAAGATTTTCTTTTTTATTGGACAAATTTCCATTACACAGGAAAAACCCAAAAAACTGAAGCATGGAGGTATCACCAGGCCAGGTAACAGGCCAGTGCTTACAGCCTAATACTGACCCAGGAAAAAAACAGAGTTCAGTGTACTTCTATAAAGCAAATACTTCATTACTTCTGAGTCAAAACAATCCAAAAAAAACCCTATTTCTTCATTTTGGATTTTTTTGAATGGAAATTGACTTGGGGTTTTCAGTGCATTCTGAATCTTCCCAGTGAAGACATACGAACAACTTCTTGTGGTAAAAATGAAAAATGCTAGTGAATATTTAGTAATCTAACAGAGAATACAAAATAGTACTATCATGAGCCCAACCCCTCTTTGGCTCTGATGCAGAAGTTTGTTCACTGAGCTATCATCATCATGTGGTTCAGGAAAGGGAACTCCTTGGAAGACTTTCATTTTCTGCCTGACTGTGGCATCCTCTGCTGTGCTTAAGAGAGTTGACAGAATCAGTACAAAGTAGCATGTGGCAATGGGCCACAAAAGCAATGCATTTCCAAACAATTACAGCACATTTTTGCTGGTGCTGGGAGATACAAGGATGTAGTTCAAGTGCTTAGCTGCTTGAGAAGGGCAATTATGCTCTGGAAATGCACTGCCTGAAACTGTCTCTTTTACAAAATGGAAATTACAAGTTAAACTGGGAAATTAGAAAAAGTATTTATGTCTCGTGTTGATTACTGGAGCCTCCTGATCAGCCCCACTGCTCCTCTCCTCTTTACCCAAAATTTACTTAAAACAAGGAAGAAAATCATCATTTCTTTTCTGCTCTATATATAGGTATGGTCCTCACCATAGCTTATGTAGGTATGTTTAAAATATGTAAAAATATTACCATTAGCTTTATACTGCAGTGGTTTAACAGCATTAGTCATACCTTACCACGTCTCCTTGTATCTTCAGAAGCATCTTAGCTGGCATTTTTTTACAAGCATTTACAATGGAAAATGCCTAGAAAGGTATCTTAGTCTTCAGTTCTTCACATTTAGTTCCTCATGTCTTACACTCCAACACACAATTCAATATATTATGATTCCTTGTGCAGGCACCATTTTGTCTGTATGTTTACTTGATAAATTAGGAATGCCTGGTGCTAGCAGCCTGTTGTATATACGAGTTATGACTACTGCCTAAAAGAAAGTTGCCCTTTCCAAGGACTTAAACACCAGAGTTCTTGCCTATTTTGTGAGCAAGTAAAAGGCAAAGAATATATTTTACAGTGAAAATGCCAATCACAGCAAATACTGAAAAGGCAGACTTTTTTGTGTCTCTATTCTAAATAGAGAAAGCTGCTGAAAATTAAGCTCATATGGGAAAACAACCTGGAAAATAGTGTTAAAATCTCAGCCATTTGACATCTAAGTCAACAGCAGTTGTAGTAGTAAACAAGGCCTCGGTACTGGAAAGGGCAATCCATCTGTCCATAACACTGTCAATTTACAAATGATACAGTTTCATTAATTTTTCTGGATAGTAACTTGCAATTGACATGTAAAATACAAGTTTATATGCAAACTGATAATCATGCTCTGTACTTCAGTTCCTTTCAGTAGGACATAAAATCAGAGCAAAAATAGCAATAAATAATAATTTTAAAAAGAGAAGGAAACACTGAAGGAAACTTAGGCAGTCTGAAACGTTTATCTGCCTGAAAGTCTGTCACCCATGACAATATTTCTGTTTGATCCATGTGAAATTTACTTTCGGGTGTGTAAGCTTCCTTTTAAGCGATATGAGTAACAGGTACTGGGAGGTAAGATGATGAAAAAAATAGTGGCTCAGAACCCATACAGGGGATTCTAAAGGTGCTGAGAGACAGTGTGTGAAAAACTACATAATGAAAACAAGGAGCTGATTAAAAAAAAAAAAAAAAAAAGAGTAGAATGAAATAGAGAAATACAAAACACTTTCACATAACCATACAAAACAAAACAAAAAAAGCATACAATGAAATGCCAAAGTTGAGTGAGACTCCACCTGAGATAACCCACTTCCATGGAATAATGAGATTTCTGTCCACAAGTGTGTATATATTTGTCTTGATGTATCCCAGCTTGTCTTGTCTAGACAAGTAAAAGCATGTGCAATAGCAGCTTTGGAGCTTTGCACACATTAACCTGCATGTTGGAGCGGCCTTTTGCAATTATAAAAAATAAGTTACAGCTCACTTTTTCGTAGTTGGGACACTATCTTCAATTTGCCTTCTAACTCATCTGCTTACTTTCAATAAAACACTCTTCATAGGTTTTGGACATCCCACACTATTGACATTCAGGTGAAATTGGCCAATAGGTTCAACCAAGTATTGCTATCAAGAGCAGGAGCACTAGGGGCATGAGAAAAGGAGGAAAAGGAAAACATGCCTAGAACTTACATTAGAAAAGAGGATTAAATACATATAATATTCTTAAAGAAAAATAATATATGTATCTTTTCTTCAATGATCAGTATCATGAAAAAAGGCAAGCTGGCATTGAAAAACCTTTTTTGAACTGGATTAATCCTTAAAATAAGTGAAAAACTGTCATCAATTTTAACCTGAGCAGCAGTTCTAATCGGAAGAGGCCCAAACTGAAATAGAATATAAACGCATGTATTTCATCTTTGTTCTCTTCAGAATAGACTTCAGAATTACTTCATATCTGAAACATCATTGCCTGTCCATAACTTTAATAGTAAAAGATCTGAGTGGGTGCAATGATATTCGTCTTGGATGAGGATAAAGATAATTGATTTAAACAGCAAATTTATGTATGCGCTCACAAATCTTATTGTTCCAGTTCTCAGAGACTGAGACATTAAACAATGAGAAAATGTGGATTAATTTATCCAGTGAACATAGCACAGCAAAACTGCTGTATATTAGATCTGTAGATCACATGTACAGTATATTAAATTCACTTAGTAGACAGATAATTATGTTTCAATGTAAAATCCATTATAAATAATAAATAATTAAATACATGTATGACTTGATTAATAATGTGCCAAGATTATGCAGATAATTCATCTTTAATTCAGTAGTTGTCTCACTGCTAACAAATAATAACTAATAGATCACTGTATGTTCTTTACCACGATACATTTATTTTATTAAAATTTCCAAAATGCAGAGGTATCTGAACATTTCAATGAATTTCACCCTAAGGCACTCAAAGGAAGTAATGCATATTACCACATAGACTCTTGAAAATAAATCTAGTTTATCTCATTTCCTCTTGTTGCAGTCTTTATCCTGAGGAAGAATCAAAATGTCATTGCCATGAGAGAAATTATGTTAGTAGAAGCTCTCTCTCTTCATGTGCTCCTCTCTGGGCAGGGGATAGGTTTGAAGGTCAGTTCAATGTTCTCCATCAGTACAAAATCATATCTGCACAGCTGTAGCCTATGAAAGTAAAAACAGAAAAAATGTGCATAACAGAAATTTTAAAATTAATTGAAAAATCTTTTAGCATCTGAATTACAATTCCAATATTTACCACCTCTCAGAGATGGTACTCAGGACAACAAAAAATGTCTTCCTGTCTAAGCTTATACCCTATATAATACATCACTAGCATAGTTTTGCCAGACTACAAACAATCAGAACATGAAATAGATGAAGCATAGTAGCATGAGTATGAAGAGTCTCATATTAATCTGAACTGAAAGCTACTAACAGTAAAATTAAAATTAAAATTAAAATTAAAAGTTAAAAATAATTATTTAGAACAATGGTCCAAGCACAGCCCAGTTTCTGTGAACACTGGGAAATTCAATTTATTTTGAATTCCCTAGCTATGAAAGTTTTTCTTCTTTCATTCCAAAGAAAGCATCTTAACACTGTTTTCTGTTTTTCAGATGTAATGAGAGCATGTGCAAGAAAGTTTCATGCAGAATGGTAATTTGTCATCAAATGCCTAGAAAATCCAGAACTGTGCAATACTACACAAACACATACAGATGTCATGAAGAGTGCCTCTCACAGATAGAATTTTACCTTTTGATGTCAACGGAAGCTAACTGCACATTTAGGGCAGAGATGATAGCTCTGTCCTTCATGACCTACTAAAGATAAATACTGTGATCTGGATTGGACAAGCAAATGACTAGCACATCCTTTCCTCTAAAGGCACATAAACTATGTTACTTATTTTATTCAAAATTATCTGCATTGGTTTGAACTGGCTGTACAACACAGTTCACACAGAACTGGCACATACAGTGAAACACTCAAGGGAGAAAAGCCAAGAAAGAAGGTGCACCTTTGCTGTTGCCCATTGGTGTAAGATTTCCAACTAGTGATGGCTTCACCTACCTGCATGGGATACTGCCAGATTTTTGAGCCTCATCAAAGTCCTCACAAAGCTAAGGCAGTAGATTTCACAACTAAGATGATCAAGACAAATTCTGGTATTTTGTACAGTGCAAAATAGAATTTAATGCAGTCCCTCATCCATGATTTGTTTTGATTTGAATGTAATGGTTTAGTCTTGTATTATTTTTGTAGAGGGAGAAAAAAAGACATGAAAGCACAGAAATTGAAAGTATTTTAAAAATCCTTAAAAAGCCTGTGAAAAAATTTAGAGGACAAAATTTCAACCCGAATAATGTAAGATTATTGCTTGGATACATTTCTTGAGTTTAATTTGAGTTCACATTGCTGCACAATTGCAACACAACAGCCAAGAATGTTCACAGAGCCTGTTCTCCAAAAGAGGTAATATGGGAAGGATTCTATCTAATCACAGGGAATATAGTACTTAGACAAGATGATGAATGCTAGGAATAAAAACGTAGTTTCCAACATATTGTATCTCATTTAAAGTGAAATCCATCCAAGTTTGTCATTATCAAGTACAAGGAATGGGATTGTGGTGAGTAGGTTTGGTTCTCCAAAGAAGGAACAAAACACAAATATTTTGGGGAAGTGAGGTATTCAGAAACTTTCACTCCATGTGGCTTCTCTTATGTCTCCTAAAAAGCAAGGGCTTGGTCCACTCTTTTGTTCAGTAGAGATATTAATAAGGTCATCTTTTCTGTTATACCTATTCTTGCTTTTATTAAAAGAAAAAAAAAACAAAACAAAAAGAGTGGCTAAGTATTTTTGAGACTCACCTTCTCTGTCAGTTGAATTTAACCTGACTGACAGATTCAAAAGGTTTTAGTGAGAACTGACACCAGGACACACACAAGTTACCAAAGCTGTTTTTACGTGTGAGCCAGAATGATTTATCTTAGAAATTAGAAAAAGAGTCAGAAAATTACATGTATTCCTTAGAACCCACATTTACACAACACCTTTTGAATAATGGGTCAGTAAACAATTTTCAGTGATATCCCACGCTTCACTATCAACTCAAATCAGAGAAGAGTGAGACTCCTACTGTCTTTTATCTCTGCATCTGTTCCTGTTTTTCATCTACTAGTTTGTTATGTGAATAATTTAAATATTTTTAAACTAGTTTCTAGTTGATTGTCCTGTATTCAAGTAATTGGTCTAATTACATGTAACTAAATAAGGTAAATATAGGTAGTTACAATTACATTGAGCGATTATGTAATTATACTAAAAAATGGCAATGTAACATCTGCATTTAAATTACCTTCACATGCTGATTCAGCACACTTCTTTCCACCATTATCTTAAAACATCAAATGAGCCTATATGACTGCCATCTGATAAAGCTCCATAAGGATTTTAGGGGATCTTATATTAAACCAAGTACACCTCACTTTAAAACTAACAAGAGTCTGACTAACAGGTATGAAAACTCAAAACCAAAAAGGAATATTCACTGTAAGTAGAATATAAGTATAAATGAATGAATATTCCCACTCATTAGTTATTTGGGAAGGGAACATGGGGAGACTGGAAGGGAAAAGAAGATCAGAAGGGAAGGAAAGGGGAGACTGGAATAGACATTCAAAAGTCATTAAGCCAAATGCCTGATAATTCAGAGCTAACCAAAAGTTAAAGCATATTACCATGGGCATTGCTCAAATTCCTCTTGAACAGTGACATCCATGGGGTATCAACCACCTCTCTAGGAAGCTTGTTCTAGTGTCTAAGTACACTCATAGTAAAGAAACTTTTCCTAATAGCCACTGTGCACATTTTATTTTAAATTTTGTCTCTGTTGAATCTGCCTTCATATGAAAGAAATATATGTAATAACTCTAAAACACAGTAATGCTGCTACTCCATGGCATTTCTTAACTATTGTTTGCAGTACACTATTATCACAAGTTGAAAATTAAAAACGTAATTGCTGATGCTACGGTACAAGTAACTTTGAGACTTAAAAAATGAATTACAGTAATGCTGCTAAAATATTTGAAAACATAAATAAATAATGAAAGGATAGTAGCAGTAATCAGCAATAAGCACTGATTATTTCATTTTAAGTGTAGACAGGCACAGACTGTATGTTTTGGTCTGGAGGATCTTTACCATCAGCCACAGGACTAAAAGCTTATTCCAGTCATCAAAGTATCTAAAGTGCTCCATTCTGTATCTGAATGTGAAAAGATGTGTGCAGACACATAATTAAAATCAGAAAAGTACTTCATAAAATTCATCTGCAGGAAGAGAATTCACCATGTAGTTTCCTGCTCTAAGTCAGGCTGGTCTACATAAGTGGTCCTGAAGAGCTCCCTCAGACCTGAAAGCAGCAACAGCCTGCTGTAATAAGGAACATGCATGACTTTTACAGGCTCAAGAGATATAAACTGAGGATGCGGTGCATTAAACATTGATGTACAGAACACTTCTTCCATATGATGAATTTGAGAGAGGATTAGAAGGATACTTATGCATTTATGAATACGTAATAAAAAAATCAATAGAGGCAAGTACAAATTTCTGGGGAAACATCCTGAGCAGTCTGGCAGATACACAACGTGGATACATTACACTTACCTTTCTGGATTATTGAGAGCTTTCAGTCTCATCTGAAGAATCTTAAGCTTGTATTTCTGGCCTACTAAAGTCTTCGTAGAAAAGGTCAATGAAATTTTGGATATTTTCTCAAAATCCTGGTAAAATCCAGTTAATATTTTCACTCTTTTGTATTGCTGAAATGTTGTCACTTCACTAAAGAAAAATATCATTTCCAGTCAGATTTTTTTTAATCTAAGAAATATTCATTATTATTAATAATTATTACTAAGAGCAGAGGTCTTGCAGGATGGATCACCTGAGAGCATTCAGAATGACACCGAGAACTGGATTCAGGGGCATAATTTGTAAAGGGAAAGAGGATCATTTCAGTATGAGGAGTGTTGCCTGTGACACAGAGCCATATCAAATCCAAGAAAAGGAGCTGTGGCCAAGACTAAATAACTTGATGATAACTTTAGACTTAGACTAATAAGTCTGAAGCAAGGATTAGCAAACTCAGGAAATTGGTTTGGTAAATAGATAACAAAAGGTTTAGAGACAAATTATGACATACCTATTCATCTGTGACTCTACTGTATTTCCAGCATAATCTGTTATTTTAACTTTAATGAAACCTCTTCTAATGCTTTTATTCCAAGTAGTAATATCCAGTAAATAGTTGTACACTGCAAAAACAAATAGGAAATAGTAAGATCCAAGGAATGAACCTCAACAGTTATGACTGCTAGTAGCACTCTGCCAAAAGTATTTACTGGGTAGTAATAGTGATCCTTTACTTCCAAGATACCAGCTCAAATCAAAATAAAAAGGCTATTAAAAAAAGAAAAGAAAAAAAAAAAGTAGCTTCTTCCAAATGGCTGCTTAGAGTTCTGTGTAATTAATGCATAATTTCTTCCAATTTTTATATGGAAAAGATTTGCATTAGAAAAACCCTGTTGTCAGAGTTAACATGAAGAGCTTGACCAGCTTAATAAACAAAGCACAACTAAGTCCTAACTGGCACCTTCAAATACTTGGCAAGCTTTGCAAAGTGGAGATGTTTGAGTTACTAATGTGGTGAAACTACCACATTATCTGCAAAAGTAAAGTGTCCAAAAAATAGAAGAGGTACATTAGCAGGAAGAGGGAGGAACAGCATTCATGCAAGCTTTATGGATTGCCAAGGTAGGAGGTTAGTTAGGCGAGCAGATTACTCATGATGCAACTGCTGAAGAGAGACATTGTTCTGGAGTACAGCACTGATCTGTCCTGCCACATGTTAAGAAACTCTGATCTGGCCTTCTAGTGCACTTCTGCAGCCGGCACTCATATTGTAGTTGTGCTATGGCTATCCAGAGGAGATACAGCTTTATTAAGTAAGGAAGCCAATTCAAATTTTTTGTGGGTTTTTTTTTTTTTTTTTTGTATTTTTTAATTTGATGTTGATCTTTAAAATTCCCTCCTAAGAGACCAAGCCTCACCTTGAATGAAAAGCTTGTCAGGTTTACAGTATTAGCTTAGTTTACAGACTCTTGTTTATTTCTATTTTCTCATGTTTTTAAACATCTAAGAATTCAAATAAGGTTAGTTAGTAAATTCCCTCTTTTTCAGACCAGTTTATTAGACTTATTTTTATTTATGACTCTGCATATTTTCCCTAAAACTTATCCTGTCATTACAACACTTTTATTCCTTTCCATATATCTCCTGTGTTTGGTAGTATTACCCTGCTTTCTCTCTTCTGTCACCCTTGTTCTAGACTACTGTATGTAATCCTTTTTATTCTGTGTTATTTCTTTCCACGAGGAAGAACCAGGATTCTCCCTACCTGGATCTCTGATAAATGCCCAGACAATTAACAATTGTGAAAGCAAAGCCAAGCTACATTTTTCTCTGGGAGGAATGAAGCAAGGAGAACTAGTGGCCCATTCAGCCTTAAGAGCATAAAAGAGCAAACTCCAAGCCGACCTGATAGGGGGAGAGGGGTGGTGTTAGCAAGCGTATAGGTTCAGCAGAAAGATCACTGGGAAGAGGAATTGTTTTTCTTCTGTGGGTCAGGAAGGGCCAATGGGAGAAGATTTGACTTGGGTGGTTTAGTGAAGGAGGATCAGGAAGACTCTGGAGCCTCTGCAATATTAAGCTTGGCACACTTGAAATGCAATCAGCAACCCAAATGTTCTTCATACTCCATCTGCCACACTGAATGCATATATGTAAGCAAATGGAAGTTTGTACCTTGGGCTTTGTTATCCAAAACTTCTTCACTGCACACCAAGACTACTTTTTTTTATTGGTCAGCTGTATAAATAACCCTACCACCATGCTATGTAGTATCTAGAACAACTTCATTAACCTCTCCCAAGCCTTTTGCAAGAAACCGTGATACAAGTAAGCACAATTAACATAGCAGCAAGAGATATTCAGTCACAAAACTAGCCAAGATTATGAAAAAAGCTAACAGGAGAACTTGATTTCACTTGAATTCCATCTAAGCTCATCCTCATATACCAAATCAAAGAACTTGTAACATTATCAATTAGAAGAGTGTAAAGTCTCTTGATAAAAACAGAAATTAGATGAGAATGTAACCCTCTGGATGGAGAGGTAAATATCTAAACTGTTCTAGCTAAACCCCATGCCACCAGTGTTCATTCCATTGTAGCATTACCCTAATAAAGTTAGCTAGGTTTTCACTCAGCTGTTTTCCTCACACAGAGATATGGAACTTAAAAAGCAAGAGTAGCTCTAGTTTACTTTGTACACTTCCTTTGCTAGGGAGAAACATACAGGTGTTCCTTCCTCCAACCACAGCACCAGGGTATCGCTCTCTGAAAATGTTACGAATTATTCCATCTAGGCAGGTTCACTCAGTCCATTTTTTTCACTGTCACTCGATTCTCATTTTCTGGCTTCCTTATTCCTCAGACAGTACAGCTCATTACTTTTAAAGTCATATTTCTTTCTCAGTTCTAACTCTTCTGCCATAATCACTCTCCTCCGTGCCCCAGTCTGCAAACTTTTGCTTAACTCACGGTTTATTCCACCCTTTCATACTGCAGTGAACAATACCTTTCTACTCTTAACGTGCATTCACTTCAAATCAGCTAACAAATGGCAACCATAAAACTTCACAACGAGTTTGCTGTGAATATGTGTATATACATATTACATATTATACATATATACATGTGTATTCAGTCACTCACTGCAGAATGGATCTTCATCTGAAGTATCGAAAAAAGCTTTCGTTGGTGAATTCCTGAGATTTAACTGTTTTTTCCAGCTATCAGCATAATAACCTGAAATTGAATGTTTAAATATTTTATTTCAGATATTTAGCAATATAATGACATATAAAAGTGACAGATTTGGCTTTAATTTTCTAAAACATTATATTAGAAAATAATTGACTCGCAAAATGCAGGAATCCCCTAAGTATAACAGAATGTAATATATATGTATTTCATTTTTCTGATACGTCAGCAATACTAAAATTATCATAATCCAATATTTTGAATCTATGTAGTCTAAGTGCTAAGTTCACAAGAACAGTGTTTATAAAACCGTACAAGGTAATAAAAACAAACCTAAAAAGGTAGTTCACATATTTGGAGAGAATAATTACAAAACAGGTTCACATTTAGTAAAATTCCTTTCTTTCTTGAATCGTTAAAATAAGCATTTTTAAAACCCTGTAGTCTATAACTGTGGGTATTCTCTAATAAGATAGAATAAATAAAATATTAGACATGTATTACATGACCTGAGCTCTTGGATGCAATGTATTTTCATTTTATGCAACTTGCTTTTTGATTTTGGGTCTTGACAATAGTTCTTATTTCTAAAATAGCTGATGCCATTTTGTCTGTCTTATTTCTTTGACTAGAATGGACAGTGAGGGCTAGTTCTAGTCTGCAGAGATCACTGCAAGACAGCAAGTGGAAGAGCCTGTGTCAGAAGAATGCTGTTTTTCTACCCAGTTCCCAGATGCAGCAACCTGCCATTTCCTCATTAGTTTTATGGGTATTTAAAAAGAATAATAATAATAAAAAAAAAAAGTGTCAGCTGATTGGTCACATATTTCTCCTTCTCCAGCTCAGGCATTCTGTCAGCTTGCATCAAACATGGCTGGTAACCATTCTGGGAAAGCACTCAAGTCTTCTCATCCTATTATAAAGTACTGTAATAGCTGCTTCTTATTATAAAGTAGGATACAGATATGTCTGTGCTTTCTCTTCAGACATGATCTCATATATGTATTTAAGGATGTGAAGAAGATAAAGCATGAACTGAAAGTTAACTTCTATTTGAATATTATAAAAATGTAATTTTTGTGAAAATCCTGCTCTGCCATCTAGCAAATGTTCACATTACTGTAGCTGCTTTCAAACTGTCTCTAGATCTTCTCTAAAATAATAAGTAATAAAGCCCCAAACAACTAAAGTGTCTACAAATAAGAATGTGATTCAAAAAGAGGAGCCAGAGACCCCATGAAATTGGTATAGATATTATTACTCTGAAACAAAAAACATAGGCACTCTAGAAACAAGAGCACAGTATGAAAGCCTAACATGATGGACTAAGTAGAAGCAATTTTTCTATAAAGAGAAAATGCATTCTGAATCCACTTCAGGCTAGAAAGCCCAATAAAGGTTAAGAACATTCAGTACTCTAACAGAGATAACTATGAAGAAGAAAAAGCCTTAAACTTTTAACGGTTTAAAACAGTATGCAGTTCTGTACCCAACCAATCTTGTTGATTCTTTAACAGTATTCTACAGATCTTTGAAGAAAGCCCAGAAAGAGCAAGTCTGAATTCCTTGGAAAATCTCACCCATCTCAAAGTAGACCGAGTAATTCTTACCCAGTACTGGACAGGATAATGGTTGGAAAACTTCACAGTCATGACATTTTCCTCTCTTGTAATCTGAGTACGAGGCACAAGGATATGCTATTATGTTGCACCTCTTTTTCAAAGATGATAAGAAGAGGAAGACAGATCTTTGATGGTCACATTTAAAATACTGAAAACCTTCAGGAAAGAAGAAATAAAATAATCATATACATATATCATCCTTTTTCTTCAGGAAAGAAAAGATATTAACCAGGTTTTCAGTTTAACTAAGTCATTCTTTGTTAGCCATGATTTTATTCCTGTTTATTTGACCTTATAAGTTATTTGAACATTTAAAAAAAAAAAAAATGGATACGCAAACACAGCAAGAAGAAATTGGACTGTTTTGAATGTTACAGGTATGAAGAAAAAAATCTGTGGGATTTTATATGCAAGAAATAGTCTGTCTACTACTCTGACAAATTGTCACCACTTTAGTATCAAGCTTGAGCCTGCATTACAATTGGCCTTGTGCTCAGTTGGCTATGTGTAACATCAAGGTAGAAGAGCCACTTTGAGTACTACTTTAGAAATTCTTTCATCCAAATTTTTAGGTAATAAAATCCTTTCCCTCTTAGCAAAACAGAAATGCATGGGTAATGATGGTCCCTCTTAAGGGATGTGCCATACTCACAGGCACCCACGTGGAAGCCCTGTGCTTTTGAAGCAGCTCTAACTCATACCAGCAGTATGCAGATTTGTAATAGAAATATGGACATTCCGATATATACCAAAAATGAGTAAATAAAAATGATAGCAACTTTTCTTCCGATTTATGGAGGCTGAAACAAGAACAATTCTGCAGGAAAAGATCGTGCAATAAAGTGCTTTCTTCTTGATGAGTATAAAAATCCTTGTTCAAAACCTCGGACATCTTTGCCAATCAGATGGAACCTAAGAAACATTGCTTTCCATGTCATATGCAGGTAACCTAGTCCAAACCATTCACATCTTCCCCCACAACATCTTCCCTCATACTTGGCCATATATAAATACAGGAAGATAATGATAACTACTGCAGATAATGTACACAATAATAAAGATACAATGGAATATGTATGCTTATGGAAAGTTCTTTATAAACAAACAAACAAACAAGCCACAATATCTTTGTTATCACTCATCTGTTGAATGTGAATGGGAAAGGAAAAATAAATGCTCTCAGACCCCATATTATTGAGAATGTGCACTGTCTATTGAACTCAGGTTAATCTTCTCTTATTTGCTTTTGGAGTCTTTTCCCTTTAATTGAGCAAACCTTTATTTACCGCTGAATACAGTTTGTGGACAACCAGGCTGATCCATTCCTCCATTTGGATAAAAATCAATGCTTCCTAAAGGTTTCTTGAAACCTAGTGCTAAAAACATTACAAATTAAAACATAAGCAGAATTACCCAGTGATCGATTTATTATCTGATTGCATTACAAATTAATATGGAGATCTAAAAAAAAAGCATTTGAAAATATATTGTTCTTTCTTTAAATGAGATTCATCTTGAGTTAAAATTCATGGCTTTTTTCCTTCTTTTAAGAAAGTTATTCACACTTACTGACTCCTATTAAGCAATATAAAATGGATAGAACAGAAGCAACTCTGCAGTACTGTAGATATGACACATTTGCACAAAGAAATGTATAAAATTCATGTTCTCTGTAGCAACAAAATTTATTTACCAATGTATAATTGAGTACGATTTCCCATTTTTTTGCTCAAGTTTGGATTCTGAACTACACTATTATAAACGATACATTGAAGTAGAAAAATCCAAACTTCTGTCCTATGACAGAGAGATTTAGCTCTATCTGGCCTAACTTCCTTTTTAGCTTCCTTACTTTTATTCATTTAATGGGAGTGTTACAAAAATTGGTATTTTACAGCTTCATGTATGAGTTTGTATAGTAAGATGCTACATATTAGTACCATTAAGGAAACTGATAAGAAATTTGTGACAAGTTTGGTAGATTTGAAAGGTTTACTTTAGATTTTTGGGAAGAAAACAAAACCAGAATATTGTACAGATAGATTGTAGTCTACAACATTCTAACAGTGATGAGATTCCATGTTGAATTTTAAGCAGTAGATCTGTTCAGTGACAGCACTGAGACCGGTTTTCTGAGAACAGGCTTTAATTCAGCGATAATGACTGAATTGCAACGTTTAGGTTCATACACACTACCAGAGTGAAAGGATGTTTATGCTAAACTATACTGCAAAGAATAGTATCACAAATTAATTCACTATGAATGTTTTATTCAATGCGCAAAGTTCTTTGTTTTTATTCAGAAGGCATATGCTATAACAAACAAGACATAAATGACTACATTTGCATGGCATTCAATGGATTCATGACTCCCTGGTTATCTACATGTGCCTTCAGTTAGCTGTTGGAACTGAGAGTTACTCCAATATTTTCAGGTTCAGTTATGAAACTAAATCAGTCAATAACAGGTCATGATTGCTTAATTCATCAGTGAAGATGAGTTTCATTTACTTGATAAACAGGCATGATAACATACAAGAGACTTTAACAGTATACATGTTGTCAGGAATCAACAGCCCAGCATTCCACACAATAACACAAAACTACTGCAACACTCTACAGATGTTCCCAAAACAATTTATCCATTCCCTTTCCCCTTCCTGCCTTTCCTCAAGTTGAAATAGTAAAGTTCAAGTTTTGTTATTACCATCAGCATCCGTATGAATTACATCAACGAATTGTGCATCAGTACGATCCAATCTGTCCTTCGGTAGTACTCCAGTGAATAAAGGGCCCGCTGGATCAAGACCTACATGAAAATAATGCTAGCATTACACATCCTAAAGTCTGTTTCTATAGTTATACTCAAGACTGACATTAGAGCATTATTTATTATTGACTCACGCATTTTTCTAGGGGTAATAATAATAAGAAAAAAAAACACAGTTTCCAGTCCTCTACATGCTAAGCAAAGCATGAGTTCCTAGCACAACACTTGTCAACTCAGATCCTTGAATTTCTCTCTCTCCTAGTAAGTTGTGCTCATCTCCATATTCTCCAGAACTGTAAGCAAACTGTATTAAGAATGAAATCAGGTGAACTCATTTTCTCTTCTCCCTCAGAAAATATTATTCCTATTATATATTTTATAAGAATAAAAAGTGAAGTGTAACTACTCTTGCCACCAGAACTCAAGATGGAGATAGCTTGGATGGAGACAGCTTCAACCAACCTCAATCATTTCACGGGTTAGTGTTGTAATTCATAACAGTGTTATAGGAAAATAAGTGAAACACTAATTTTTTATCACATTTTCATCTGAAGGAGATTTGAAAATCTTAGACTCCATCAACTACGCAGAAACTCAACATATTGCTTAAGTGGCATTTGGACGTAGCCTTCAGTTTTCATTTGGGAAACTAGAAGTGAACGAATTGGGAAATTAAAACTGTAACTTACAAGTCCTCAAGGAAGAATTTTTTTAACTTACACAATGGATGCATTTTCCTTATCGTATGTATCTAAATAATCAGTACTTATTTGTCATTATTTTAATTCTAGCATCTCTACGATCCACAACTATGACAACCAGGCAAAGTATATTAGAATACATGTATCAGGATTAAAAGCATTACCTGTAATTCTGCCAAGTTTGCCTTTATACTTTTGTCCAACAAAACCAGCAATATGAGCCCCAAGACTAACACCAATCATATACATAGTGTTAAGAGAAGCTCCAGCTGCCTGTGAGAAAACAATAGAAAACAAAACGCACACACAGTTAACTAGACATCAGGAGATTGATTTAATGTTTGCATTTGGTTGATGTTCCATATCTAACTCTGTAACTTTAAAAAACAAATGGAAATTACAAACTTTGTTTCAGTTTGAAATTCTGTACTGGTTACATAATGTAGTAACCTATAAATGACTATAAGAATGTAGAAAGGAAGCTTGAGTCACATTTCTTCCAAACAGTCTGAAGTCTTATTTGGAGAAGGAGAGCACAGAGAGACAGAAGTGGAAGACATTTACCAGATACAAGAGAGATGAACTAAAACTATGAACTAGAGGGAAAAAACCTTCTGCTTTATCTTTCCAGTAAAATAGATTAAAAATACAATACAATTAACAAAGCTCAGGGCCATTCCCCAAGGAAAGCAGTACCTAATTAAAAAACCCCTCCCCTCACCCAACCACCAGAGCCCTCCAAAAAAAAAAGAAAAAAAGCAACTAAAATCCACTGTCTACGGAAGGACTCTGCAATAGGGTCAGTCCACCTGGCAGAATATCTATCAAAATGATGGGATGACAAGTAAAATCTGAAATTTTAAAGCATCTCAAAATGAATTACCACAGACCTTTCAACAGCTAGCAAGTATGGAACAGATCACTGTGGGATAAATGGAATAAAAGATGCTTCAAGATTTTTTATTCATTTGATTAAATACATAAATTTAAGGCTCATTGAAGAACTCTGGTACCAAAATTGTTTCATCAACTACCCTAGAATTCAAAAGCGTATGTGACTTTGAGACAAATGTTTATGTATCAGTCTGTGATTTTTCATTTAAAATCCTTAATTACAGTAATTTATTAATGGTAAAAATGTGTGATGTTTTGCAGTGTTTTATTGTTGTGTATTACTTGACTATCTCTCATTGTACCTTCCCACTGGTGCTTTCTCTGTTTCCGGAAGACCTAAAAATACCAGCTGGCTAAAGAAATGAGATGCACTCTCATACATATTTTCAGTGAAAGAGAAATGAGCAGTCAGGGAAATAAAAATTGCATGCAAAGTTAGTAAGTACTTTGTTAAAGACACATCACTTAGTATTGCTCATTGTGCTCCTCTTTAGACATAACTATATTTTAAATATTCATTTTCACACAAACTATGCTATTTAAATTTCTTAAGACACATACAGCTCTACACCTTACCAGCATCTGGTCAACATAGTTCTTCAGTATTTCTGCAACTTTTCTGCAGTTGTCAACAGCAGTTGTATAAATTACAGTTGTAGCACCACGATTCCAATCGACTATAATGAGATTGATATCACCAGAAGACAGTAAGAGCTTCTTCATTTCACCTAGCCATGCCGGTTGAGACCCTGTTGGTCTGTAGCCATGAATAACAAAGATAGTCTTCTTGGAGATATTAAGATACTTAGATGCAGTAACATTATGTTCAATGAGTCTCTCAGAACAATTTTGATTTTCCTTTGTGTATAGCAGTAGCTGGACTTGAAGTTCTGTTCCAGACAAAGCATAGCCTATATTAAGATCTGTAAATTCAGGACATTTTTCCTCCTCATCTGGAAACAAAAAATAAAATTATACAGTAACTTGGAGAGTTGTATCACATGAAATATCACCTGTTGTATTTCTTTACCCACTAAAGGTGAATAACCCGCATTGTATTCACGACAGGTCTTGGGAACGAGGTGCCAGAATGAGTACTGAAAGTCAAAGAACCACAGTTAAACTATTTACTTTGCAGATATCACTATGTTCTTTCAAACAAATATGAAACAATCTTTCCAATTATTTCTGAACCATAGTTGTTATAAATTACAAATTAACAGCTAGTGTCAATAAAATCATTTGCTTAACCATCAAATGTATGTTCTTCCTTTATCATAACCAGTGTGTGTTGTATAAACAGGAAGACTGCTGTGTTTTTTTCTTCCTCTTTTCAGCCAGGGGTGTGAAAGTTCCTAAATCTTACACATTTTTGGTTGATATGTGAACAAGAGACAGTCTGACAGTAGAAAATGATCCAGCATCCTTCTCTAGTTATGGAGCACCACAAGGACACCATTACCAACAAATAAAGAAATAAAGCATACTGTTCTGGATCTGAAAAAATCAGAAGCTGTAAGATCATTGCATATAGAGGACATAAGAAAAAATGTATTGTTTAGCATTTCTGTACTCAGACAATTGTGGTACAACAGATTAAGCTTTAGATAAGACAGGACCAAAATAAGGACGGAGATTTCCAAAAGAGTCTACAAAGATTTCTTTTTTCCCTGTGTATATATTAATACATAAAGAGTTAGAAAGGAACCTTTGGCTATTGAGGTGATACTGTGTGGAAAGCAGCTTCAGGATTCTGGGCACAACCCCTTTGCCTGTCATAGTTCTTCCATATGATCACTCCAGATTCTCTATACATTTAGCCATTTAATGAGCAAATAAATTTGGGCCAGCCTCTGGACCTCTTGTGGGCTACTTTATATAAACCTTTTGTTTGACATTTGATTGCAGCCATGACAATATTCTTTGTATTACCCATTTTATGAAACAAGAGTCAGTCAAATTCTAGAAAGCAAAACTAGGAAGAGGAATAGTGCCTATTCAGTTCCTTAAAAAAAAAAAAAAAAAAAAAAAAAGATTTTCTTAGTAATTTTTAATTAAGGGGGAGGCAGTTCTAGCTCTTCTTTTACCAGCATGCAATCAAATTCACTACATTTGCACATTTTCTCAGACAGGAAACCCCCTACTGTATTTATTACATCTTGCAAAGGATGCAAGCACAAGGCATTACAAGCTATCTGAAAAAGATATTTGATATCATAGTGGAGGTCTAAAAACCAAGCAATGTTTGCAGAACTTAACTGCCAAATTAAGATGCAGGAAAGATGCAGTGAGAACACTAATAATACTAACTTACAAAACATTAATTTAAGAAAACTAACTTAGTTCCTCAAATAACACTATCTGAGGAAATAAGACCAATCGCCTCTAGGACAAACCAACTGTCTACAATGACATCAGCAGTCACCACTGGAATGAGTATCAGAAAAAATAATGGATATTTGCAAACCTGAATGAAATTGAAGTTACAGCATTTTAAAAATGGCCTGAAACTTCCTGTCTCACACTGGCAAAAAGTGCAAGACAGAATTTTTGTGCCCATCATTGTCTTATAATAAATGACAATGCCTGTAAGAATAGTGTCTGGAAAATGTTAAAATTGCCCATATTTCAAAGCTAACATCACAGTTCTCTTAATTTAGACATTGAATAATTTAAATAACTTCTATTGTGATTACTGGACTGGTTATTAACCAACTACTGATACAGGAAAGCAACTCAAATTCATTGTGGAAAAATATCCAAGAAAAATTCTGAATTCAAGAACTGTTCAGCTGTCTTGAATTCAGTAAAAGTGGTATTCAGGAACCTGGCAAAATGCCATACAACTGATATGATTCTGAAATGGTAAAAGGACATTTCATGCTTAATTTCTAGTTTTCATACAATAATGCATGATGACAAAACTAGAAATTCAAACACACAAGCATCACATGCAAACTACATAATAAAAGAACAGGCACAATTTTACTATTCAGATTCATAGGTACAGCATGAAATTATTTCATTTTTTTCCTAATATTCTCAAATCCAAGTTGAGTTCCTGATGCTTGCAATGTCACTCCTACATTTCTAATACATACAAAAGAATTCTAATAAGATATTGTAAAAGTTGATGAGTTCCTTTATATCACTCTAAATGTTTTGATTTCTTATTGCATCATTCATTATTTGGTTGGCAAAAATAATAGTTCATTTTTTCTAAATCAATCGAATGACGCTGACATACAACAGAGATGCACTCTGGTCCATGTAAAGGAAAAAACTATCACAAGAAGTGCATTTTAACTGATGAAACCTACTTACTTGCTGAGAAACATCAAACAGAATAAAACTCATTTACTTAAGGCTGAGAAATGGGAGCAGAATCGTTGTGTGAAACATGAGTAGAGAATAAAAACATTACTGTGAATTAGGTAATACATAAACGTGCCGATTTACTGTTTTGAATTGTTTAGTAATGAATCATTAAGGGGACGTTTTTCAAATGTCCCTTTGTCTTTGACACCTGGAAGCAGTACCCAGGTGCCCTTTGTGCACATTTGTGGGAGTACTCAAATACATTTTTCTGTACAGTGAGAAAATACAAACAGGGGTTGGGCAGTTAAATATGCAGTTTAATTCAGGTAGAATACAATCTCAACTTTCCTATGTATGTTTGTAGCCATCATAAGCGTCTTAAGTTTACAGTGCCTCCCCGTAACTGAACTTTTACTATTTAAAATACAACACTTAACTTGAAAAGCTGTCAACATAGTAAATTGCCAATAAATTTCAAACTTACTTTAATATGCTAGAACTCGTTTACAATTACCTCTGTACAAGTTGCAAATACCTGAGCGTGTCTCTGTACAAAGTACAGCAAGAGATAAAGTATCAGACTTTGTTCTATTTACTTTAAAATGAGAACCTTTGGCTCAGTTTCAAAGTGATCAAATTCTCTTTACCAGCCCTCTGCTTCATTAGGCACAGTACACAGGATTTAGTCTTTTGGCCAACTTAAATAAAGAAATATTAGTTTTCAATACCTTAATAAAGCCATGAGTCTATATCACAGACAATAAGATTATAGTTCTTACCTGATTCCACCCAGTACACCAAACAGATGAAGAAACACAATTTTAACATGCAGAAACGGAGAAAAGTACTGTGTAACATTCTGAAATGATTGACAAGCTAAGTGCTTCCTTATAGCATGCTGTATTTTTAACTTAACTGAATGCTACTGATGAAGTAGGTGACATGTAGATTAGGAAGCAGAAAGTAAAACTGTATTCAAACTTCTGCAATTCATGACTCCTCCTATTGAATGACTTCAGAAGGTAGGGTGGTTTCTGGGCATTCAGAGTTGGGACTATTTTTTTAATCTATTTCCCCCTCTATTTGGTTATCACCAGGTTGACACGTAAGCAATTGACGTTACATATTACTGACAACTCTATTACACCCACGAAGCTTAGGAAGCAGAGTGACTAGGTGTACGTCACATTAGATGCTCACCATGTCTGCTTTTTTCAAGTGTGTCACTCACTTGTAATTAGGAATACTGAGCTGGATACAAGAAACTTGCCACAGAAAGTCATTGGGGTGACAGAAGAATTGTTCTATAAAAACTTGAAAATAATCAGAGAGTCATGAAATCACAGACTATTCTGAGTTGGAAAGGACCTGCAAGGATCATCAATTTCAACTAAAAGAATCATAGAATTATAGAATGCTATAGGTTGGGAGAGATCTTAAAGATCATCTAGTTCCAACTCCACTGTTGTGGGCAGAGTTGTCACCCACCAGCTCAGGCTGGTGCCCAGGTGCCCAGCACCATATCCAACCTGGTCTTGAACATCTCCAAGGATGGGACATCCACAGCTTTTCTGGACAACCTGTTCCAGTGCCATACCACTCTCTAAGTAAAAAAAAAAATTCCTCCTAATATCTAATTTTAATCTCCCCTCTCTTAGTTTAAAACTATTACCCCTTGTTCCCTATCCTATTTGCCTGTGTAAGAAGTATTCATTTACAGGTACTATAAGCCTTAATGTAGAACCAGTACTAAAATAGAACTTATAAGCAGGAAGAGAACTGTTTCTACGTAGCCTGATAAGGATAGGACAGGGAAGAATGGCTTTAAAATAAAAGAGGAGAAATTTAGGTTAGATGTTGGGAAAAAATTTTTTACTCAGAGAGTGGTGAGGCACTGGCACAGGCTGCCCTGGGGGACTGTGGATGCCCCATCTCTGGAGGCATTCAAGGCCAGGCTGGATGGAATCACAGGCAACCCTGTTCTACTGGTTGACAACCCTGCCCACGGCACAGGGGTTGGAACTCAATGATCTTTTTAAGGTCCCCTTCAACTTAAGCTGTTCTATGATTTGCTGTATTTATGTAACAACTTGTCACTGATCTTAGGAGAAAATCTTATATATGGACCTTTGCATATACCTAATGCCATTGCTCTTATATCTATACTTTGCTCTTTTACATATGAACAGAGCAAAAAAAAAAAAAAAAAAAAAAAAAAAGATCCTTCTAAGGTAAAAACCAATACGCCCAGTACTTAACATGCATGTTAAGTACTTTGCCTATGTTGATAGAATCTATAATATATCACCTACACTAATTTAGCAACTCATTAAAAAGAAATTAAATTTTTTAAGTCCTCGGAAATCAAGATCTGAAAACATTTTTAGCACCAAATGAAGGCTCAGAAAATGTAATATTAATCAGCTTGTTGAACTAGTACTTGTGGGACAGACCACTGTCACATGAAAGGGGAATTTTGTTCACCAACAGTGACACTCCACTTGGAAATCCATAAATCTGAACTACTGTTTACAGAATGGCTTCCACTGGCATCCTATCATAAATCCTCCAAAAGAACAGTGAGCTTCAGATAACAAGTTCACTAGTAGATGTGAGAGCCTTGAAGTTCAGGTTTTACTCATGCCTCTTCACTGCATATTCTGTATGATGCTTTTGTTGGGTTACATTCTTCTTGCTTCTCTCACTTGAGGATCACTGTACTGTCTCATAAGTACTCTGCTTGTGTCCCAAGAGCTCAGAAGTGTAAAGGTAGTCCCTCCTGAATGAACTGTGGTTGCATTTGGGAGAGCCCACAGTGCATCAGCTATTACAAAAACACAAAAGACTTGCCAAGAATTCAAGTTAAAAAATACCTAAAAGCTAAATTTTATTGCAGTGCAAGACTGTTAGATTTACAGATAAGAAAAGAGCACTTAGACTTCAGTTCCCTCCCCCCAAGATGCTGATAAAATAACAGCCAAAAGTACTACGGAATCCTGGCATGGCTTTCAAAATTAAGATCAAATTCTCATGAAAATTGTAACATCCTGATCTGCAGTCACGTGTATTTCCCCTTCTACTCAAGGATGTCCTTATCTTGAAAAATATTCTTACAAGAATTCTGACTTCTCTTGTGAACCAAGGCACTTCTCTGGAACAAACATTGACCCTCCTCTATCCATGAGCTTTTGAGTGCTAGTTCCTTCCAGGCAAGATGAAATCAAACTTGTTTTTTAAAAAGCCCTCTAAAGATTACAAAAATAAATAGACTGACTGGAAGAAATTTAAATCTCATGACTGGTTCTACACTAAGGCTTATAATACCTGTAAATGGATAATCCCTTTCTAAACAGATTGAAGGAAAACATGTGGTCTGTTACTAGTTATTAGCTGAGACCTGACAGGTCAGTAACAGAACCTTTGTGAGAAATTAATGGTATTGAGGCAAAGCACACAGTCAAAGCTTGAGAAAAGAATAAACTTAATGAAAAGGTTTCTTATGCTGCTGTCATCAAGATGACCTCTGGGAATTTACTCAGAAAAAAAAAAAAAAAAAAACTTTAAAAATATGTACTGAATGCTATATTGCTATATGTGTGTACATGCTTGAAAGCTGATTGTAGCAATCAGGTAAGGACCTGGGGGTACTGGTAGGTGGCAAGCTGTACATGAGTCAGCAATGTACTCTCACAGACCAGAAAGTTAACTGCTTCCTGAGCTGCATCAAAAAAAGCATAGCCAGAAGGTTGAAGGCAATGATCCTGACCCTCTGCTCTGCTCTGGTGGGGTCCCACCTGGAGTACTGTGGACAGATGTGGAGTCCTGAGAACAGGAGAGACATGGATCTATCTGTTGGAGGGTGTCCGGAGGAGGACCACAAAACAGGATGGTTCTGAGGGATGAAACACCTCTCCTGTGAGGACGGGCTGAGAGAACTGGGGCTGTTCAGCCCAGAAAAGAGAAGGCTCTAGGGAGACCTGAGAGAGGCATTTCTGTATCTAAAGGCGGGGCTGTAAGAAAAAATGGGACAATCACTTTGGCAGGAAAAAGATATGATAAGACATGGGGAAATGGTTTCAAACTGAAACAAGGAATATTTAGACTGGAGTAAGGAAGAAGTTTTTTACAATACGGGTGGTAAGACACTGGAGCAGGTTGCCCTGACAGGTGGTGGTCTCCCATCTGTGGAGATGTCCAAGGTCAGGCTGGAAGTGCTCTGCGCAACCTGATGTGGCTGTGGGTGTCCCTGCTCATTGCAGGGGAGTTGGACTAGATGACCTTTAAAGGTCCCTTCCAACTCGGATGATTCTGTGATTCTAGGTGACAGTGGGTTAGAGTGCAAGCCTAAAGGTAGCAATCATGTTTTGTTAGTAACTGTCAGAGCGCTTTATCGTGTTGAGGACTAGATACTTGAGGGCTTCGAAGCGTTTCGGAGCATTTGCCCCTCTGCATCTGCAGTACCCACCGACCCCACAAGAGGTCAGGAGGAGCATTTTAGCTCTATTTCTGCAGGGCGCTGATCCCGTTGCCTAGCGACGAGCTGTCGTGCAGCCCTTTACGGCAGCGGGGCCCTTTCTCCCGTTCCGCCCTAGGCGGCGCCCGGCGGCGGCAGTGGCGGCAGCAGTGGCGGCAGCAGTGGCGGCAGCAGTAGTGCCATGTCGGGGCCGGGGCGGGCGGGGGAGGCGGACCGGACGCTGTTCGTGGGGAACCTGGAGAGCCGCGTGCGGGAGGAGATCCTCTACGAACTCTTCCTGCAGGTGGCGGGCGGGCTGGCGGGGCGGGGCGGGGCAGCGGCTTGGAGGCGCCGCAGGGCAGCGGTCTCGGGCTGGGGAGCGGGCAGGGCAGGGCAGGGCAGCGCCGGGCAGCGCCGGCTGGCATCCGCACTGCTGCCCACGGCCTGACAGCACCCAGCCCCGGTGAGAGCCGGCCGTGCCGTGGTCCGGCGTACCTTGCAGTCTCTGAAAACCGAGAGTTAGGTTAGCTGTTAGGGGGAATTTTTTCACTCAGAGGGCGGTGAGGCGCTGGCCCAGCTGCCCAGAGAAGCAGTGGTGCCCCATTCCTGGAGGCGCTCAAGGCCAGCTTGGATGGGGCCCTGGGCAGCTGAGCTGGTGGGGGCAGCGCTGCCCATGGCAAGGGTTGGGGCTGGGTGAGCTTTAAGGTCCCTTCCAACCCAAACCAAATGCAGTTCTGTGGCATCTTGTGCTCGTGATGTTCATGGCAGCTTCTGTTTGGCTTTGAAGGCTCGGTGTACTGCTAGGCTGAGCGGCCCCTCTGTCACCCATCTGCAAGAAGATTGCAAGTGTTAAGAGAGTAGGACAGGTGATAGGAATGTTTTTCAGGTGGGATGTGGGACTTCCACTGCTATAACCTTTATGACAAAATGTCTTCTAATGCTTGAGACGATATTCTGCTGGTGGGATCCAAACTGTTCTCTCTGTTCTCTCCCAAAACCTGAAAGACTTGCCTTAGGGGTGGTCTATTTTAAGACACCGACTTGGCTAAAGTTTTGACTTTCTATTAACAAAATGTTTGGCTAAGCCAGGCTTACTAATCTGAAAGTGGTAAGGAAAAGCAGGTGTGTGTGGAATGGAGAACTGTGTCAAACTGTGGGATGGATTGACAGCAATGGATGATGATAAACTTCTGCTAGCCTGAAACAGTCTGTATCTAGCTTACACTAGGCAGTTCTGCCAGCAGTGTGATGATACACTTGCTTCTGCTAATACTGATTATTCCCAGTTGCAAAAAGAACTTTGCTGCCTTCTGGTGTGTTTGAAAAATAAAGAGCATAAAAAAAGAAGGCGTCAGACTAATCTGCTCCATTGCTATTTCATTTAATAACCAGAACTATTTTTACCATTTTTATTCCATTGATTAATGTGATATTCATCATCTTAAGTAGGCGAGGTATCAGCAGACTACTCTATTTGCACTGGAAAGCCTTTTTTCTTGATATATTCCAGCCCTGTAGCATTTTAGCTTCTTCAGTTTCTTAGTAACTCTAATTTTGTAACTTTTCCCTAAAATTATGTAAGAGGTAGTCACGGATGCTCCAGCCCTGGAGGCATTCAAGGCCACGCTGGATGTGGCTCTGGGCAGTCTGGTCTAGTGGTTGGCAACTCTACCCCCAGCAGGGATTTGAAATTCAAATGATCATTGTGGTCTTTTTCAACCCTGGTCATTCTGTGATTCTGTGATTTTTGTTTGCAGTATCCCTGTTTCCAACAGTAAGCAGTATTCTGTCGTTTAGCTGTAAAAGCTAAGTTAAAAATGCTCAACTTACCAGGAGACATGAGTAATTTACCATACAAATCCTGTCACAAAAGCAATGAAAATAAACAGATGTCCTCCGAATGCAGTTTTATGCAAATCTTTGTGTAATCTGCTTTACTCAACGAAATGTTAATTTTTATCTGGGTCTTTAGATCATGCCAATAACACCTACTTAATTTTTTTCTTCTCTTCATATTCTCACTCAAGTTTCTCTGCTTTTGCTGCAATAGCACATGCTTCTCCTTTAAGTATTGTCCTTTCTTGGAAAGTACACAGATTATATTCGTGATGTAGTTCAGCCCTTAAAATGTACTCCTGAGCTGTAGCGTTCCCCTCATGAAATTAGGATAAAATATCTATTATTAATACTTCTAAACTATTAATATTTTTACTATTATTAGTACTATTATTAGTACTTCTAAACTATTAATATTTTTTGTTTATGAACAGGAAGACTACATATTTAAGACTGATCTTCAAAGTGTTTGAGCCTGTTACTTCTAGAGCTGTTACTTCTAGTTCTTGAAGATCCAGACCTCCTCATTAGGCAAATAATGTGAAGACTGGATATATGCCATTTTTAGAAAAACTGCAGTGTAGTGCAGAACAACAGAAAAATGCCTTAGAACCAAATCAAGTAAAACCAAGCGTGTTCAGAATATCACTGAAATCCCCTCTTAAAAAACAAACAAAGCAAAAAAAACTAACACATCAAATTTGAAGATACTTGGAAAGGTGAAATCGACGTATTGAAGACTCTCTGCGCAAGTCAACCTAGGTAGTATCCATTGCTATATAACCTCATCCTCATTCTCATAATAAAAATGACACTTTATTTTTGATCCTTTGTCTGTATGGCTGTCTTGCTTTCATCAAGGTTGAGGTGAGAGGAGGAAGTGTTTTTCACATTTTAGGAAGAACATTATATTTAAGTGAGGAGTTGTTTATACTCAGATAACAAAAGCATACAGCAATCAAACGTTATCACTGATGACAGTCCTTCATATCCTCAATCTAACATCACAATGGCTAGAGTCAAGGAAGATGGCTCCAAATCATCGCCATTTAATTAATGTGTGTTTGCCTAAAGTTGTAGTTTACTTTTGAGTTCACATAGAACTCAAAATTCTGTAAGTTCTATAGAGTTCACTACCACTGCTGTTGCCAACGCTGAGTGCTAGTTTTTGATTCAGGACAATGAATTCTCCATCTATGATGGTAATTTAGACATTCAGAAATTTTGTTACTGTATCTGAAGGATGTTGGTATTTGCTATGAAAATAACAATTTATTTGAAAATGGAGCCAGTATTTATGTAATATCACTGCTTTAATTTTGTTCTTCTAGAAGTATTGGGCAAGGATTTTAATGGTGCATGTAGGCAGAGATGGGACTTCTTTTCAATGAAGATATGTCGTGGTATATCCTGAGCTGGAAGGAACACATGAGGATCATCGAGTCCAAACAGAACATTCTTAAGGGGGAAGAGGGAGTGGTTTTGTTCCCTGGTTTATGTTGAGTTTTTGTTTTTCTTGGTCAGTAACAGTACACTGTCTCTGGTTAGATGACGACAGATTCTCTTGATTCCTTGTCATGCATTTGTGATAGGACTAGGTAGTATAGAAAATTAGGTTTTGTTGTGGTTCCAGAAGAACTATTCTCTATTTAAGCTTGTTTTCCAACAGTTTTGATGCTTCCCACTTCTATATTCCTTAAATTCCTAGAATCAGACTAATGGATTGCTTTGGTTTTACACAGCTGGTATTATCAATTTGCATAGTTGTGTTAGCTGTGCAAAAACTGTTGTAATGGTTGTACTAGAAACTGTACATGCACGAGTTGACCTTTGTTACCGAAACAAAGGAGCCTAATACAATCTATGGCAATATATATAATCATGAAATGATTGTGATTTTTTAATTATTTTTTTTTTAAAGTAAGTTCTGTGGAAAAATAACGCAGATTTCTTTCAGGCTGGACCATTAACCAAAGTGACGATTTGTAAAGATAAGGATGGAAAACCTAAGTCTTTTGGATTTGTCTGCTTTAAGCACAAAGAATCAGTGCCTTATGCAATAGCTTTGCTGAATGGAATCCGTTTGTATGGAAG
Source organism: Lagopus muta (assembly GCF_023343835.1). Lineage (NCBI taxonomy): Eukaryota > Metazoa > Chordata > Aves > Galliformes > Phasianidae > Lagopus > Lagopus muta. The sequence continues at coordinate 97,566,304 of NC_064433.1, forward strand.
ACCAATTAAAGTACGGTATCGGTTTGGTAGGTTTGCAGTCAGAGTGATTACTTAAGTCTTTTTCTAAAGCCGTTTTTTGAAGTATGTTTTTCTAAAATTACTAGTTTTTAATCCTACAAGTGACTTTCACTTGCAGTTCTGTCTCAGTTAAGAGCAGCAACTATCAAGCTGTTTGAAAGCTTTTGTACTAAAGCCACGAAGCTATCAGTTTTATTTTAATTGGAAGAGAGCGTAGTTAGGAAAATGCAGTCAAATCAAAGTCTTATTCTTCATTTTATGTTTATGAAAATAAACCTTCTGGAATGCTAATGATTAGGCAGTATTTGCAGTCCAAACATTGACTTGTTCCTGATCTGCACTGTGTCACTCCTTACCTAGAAGGCTGTAGAGGGCAATAATCGTTTAAGTAAAAATGGCTGAGCTTCCTGAAATCAGAAGCAGTGGGAACGATTCTGTTCATGATTATTGAACAGTCCTGATTTATGTTTCTGTAAGTGGCTGAGTGTAAATGATAAAGAAACATTTTGAAGCAGTTCATTGGTGGTATAGATTGTCTGCCATAAAATGACACCTTTCCATTATATGCCAGACTTGATATACTAGTACAGTACAGTGACAGAATACTTTCTGTGTTTTAACTTGTTAATCAAACAGTTAAAACTGAATAGTCATTACAGTCTTGTCTTATTTACAGGGAGTTCACACTCTTCAGAAATAAACAGCCCAACACATGGTTTTGAGAGCTATGCTGACTTATATTCACCTTCATATAGGTAACAAAGACCTCCTGTGAATGAATTGTATGACTATAATTTAAAAATGTTAAAAGGGATGTGATAGACACAGTAAGGCAATCTTTAGGCTCTTCATTAACATGGCAGTTGCACACTTTAATTGCATCTGTACTAATGACTTGCAATGGGTTTTAGTTAATGTTTGGTTGTTTAGCTTGCTAGAGGTTCCAATAGTTAGATTCCAAATCCTAATGATTTTTGCAAGATACGGGAATGTGGAAAAATATTATAAGTATGGTGTTTGTACTAGGAATGTTTGCAGTTCTTAGAGGAAAAGAAAATCTGGCAATTGAGATAATCATTTTCTACCCTACTGAGTTTATTTGCTGTGTGTATATATACAAGCAAATGTGATGCACACGTGAGTGTACAGGTAGAACTTGTACACACTGTTATAACAGAATTCTGAACATCCCAATTTCAATATTTCGGCATCTCAAATTCTATTTTTATTTTTTTGCAAGTATGCCAGAACTCTCTGTCAGGATTACTTGTTAAGTCTTTGGAAGTGTTTTCCTTGTTTTATTCATTTATTTGTTTGTTTGTTTTTGTGGAAGTCCAGTTGTTAATATCTGTATTATTCTTTCAAATACACTCATAATAGCCCAACAGCTGAATATCATTACACTACAGGATAGTATTTGTTAGAAGCCTAGTCTTTATATGTTTTCCTGTTTTTCCTAGGTATCAAGAGCCTTATGGAAATCCTCCATTTCCTGTTACTCCTTTTCCAATGAACAATTGTTTACCTCAGGAACACTCTTTCATCTTTCAGAAGATGGTGAGTTTGTGATAAAAGCTGTAATGCATGTGAAATATAACTCTTCAAAAGTTTCTCTTAACAGTATTAACAACTCAAGTTTGTATTTCTTTAGATGAACCATTTTTTAGAACAGCAGTACGCAGTACACAGTCCAGTGAGTCAGCAATTTCCTTACTACCAGATGACTCTGCCACTGCCTTCAAGCTTATCCATTCCTCCCTATCAGAATCAAGCTGCAAATTTTAAGTGTGGGCAGAGTTCTTTTGAGTTGGCTGTGCCGCATTCAAGTGATGGAAAAGTGTACCAGGTGGATGAAAGCACGTCTAAAAGAAGGAGGGAACAGCAAAGTTGTGACAGTGACACTAGTACTGAAGATGACAGAATGAGACAAAGAGATCATGACCAAAAATACAATAAGTGCAAAGCCAAGAAAAAAAGGCATTAATACTGTAAAAGTGGATTATTTTTACTTATATTTTCTATTTTTATTTGAGAGAAATTCACTCATTGTTGCACTTTATTACAAAAGGAATGTACAAGACTCATATTAATTTTGAAAGGCATTGTGCTTAAATTATACTGATACTTTATTAACCTCAACCAAGTAAAAGAAGAAAGTATGTTAAGGTATAGGAAATATTTAAAAAGATACAGTTTTCCTATAGAAGGAGAACGTTGGTAATCATGCTTCTGTTTTCCAAGAATTACAAAAGTCTGTTAGTTTGCTAATTTAGACACTGTGAAAATGCATACTTTGAGCCACTCATAAAGCATACGTATCACTTTGATGATTTGTGGAGTTTACTATTGTGACTGCTTTAAGAATTCTCTGGAGCTGCTGAAGAACTGAGTGGACTAGAAATTCTAAGTGCCCTAGTAAAGATTTGCTCATCGCTGAAGTATCAATGCCTACAACTTTTCCTCTTTACTGATCTATCTCTGCTCTTATGTTGCATTAGGATCAGTGTGTACACTTATTGTAACTTTTCTTTTTTCTAGTAATAAATGCAAGATAAAAAAAATTTGCACTAACTACGAGGCTTACATACTGTATCAGTTCTCAAAGTGATGTACTTTATGGTTATGCTCTGACTAGACCTGCATACACTGTGGATCTTTCAATATACTCACTGTGGATCTTTTGATAAACTTACTCTCCAGTGCTCAATTTGCTTATTTGAGACTCCAGTCATTAGTTATAATAAATGGATGAAAAATAACTGAGCTTATGGCTACCAGGATGATCAGAGGGCTGGAATGCCTCCCCTATGAAGACAGACTGAGGAAGCTGGGCTTGTTCAGCCTGAAGAAGAGACTGCTACGAGGAGACCTCATTGCAGCCTTTCAGTCTAAAAGGAGCCTACGAACAGAAGCGGACCCAACTCTACTGGGATAGGTAATGGCAGGACTGGGAGAAATGGTTTCAAATTGAGGAAGATTTAGGTTGGTTCTTAACCAAGAGAGTGGAGAGGAACTGGAACAGACTGCCCAGAGAGGTTGTGGATGCCCCGTCCCTGAACGTGGGACAGGGCTCTGGGCAGCCTGGTCTAGTATTAGATACGAAGGTTGGTGGTCCTGCATGTTGCAGGGGGGTTGGAGCTTGATGACCCTTGAGGTCCCTTCCAGCTCAAGCCATGCTAGGATTCTACAATTCTTAGGAGATTACTGCTATAGCACCATGATATGGCGCCCTTAAAATTTCACTAGCAATTGAATTTAACTCTTTCTAGAAGGAGCTTCTATCTAAAACTTAGAAGTTCAAGCCTTAGATTTATACCACATGTATTGAGAAACTTGTTAAGTGTCCAACCACTTTTGCTTCCTCCCACACCAACACATGCCCCTTCATCTTCCTTTTCCCCACCAGTAACTAGGATTAAGCTATGCAGGTGTGATTTCACATCTGCTGCAAGATAGTGCTGACATTATACCAGTAGGCCACTGATTTCAAAAACTGACACAATAAAGGAAAACCTTCACAAGTAAAATACAGCAGATTGCTTTACAGAAGCAGAAATCGCACGGAGAGCCTCGCCGCAGCGGTGCGGGTCCCGCGACGGGGAGCGATCCGCCACCAGGACGGCTGCTAGAGCCGGGGGAGGCGGAGACCGTACCGCCCTCCCACGCTTCGGCCGCGTAGCGCGCACGGGCGATGCGCGTCCCGTGGCAGCTATGGCCGGCTTCCACGAGCACCTGAGCCCCGTCGGCGGCAAGGTAAAGCCGCAGGGGGTGAGCGGGAGGGAGGAGGCGTTGTGAGGTGGGCAGGTCCGGTGGGTCGGCCGCGGGGGAGCTGTAGTGGAAGATGGCGGGGCGCGCGATTTTTATAGCAGGGGCAAGCGCGTTCTTCTTGTGTGCTTATTTCTTAGGTTACCATTTAGTCGTTTTGAGGTTGTTTTTTTTTTTCTTCTTCTTTTTTTTTCCACTGAAAGTACGAGGAAATTTTTTGGGGGGAAAAAAAAAACAAACAAAAAACAACATATGAATATGTCAGAGCACCAGCGGCATCTAATAGGTGGTTTTTTCACACCACCTATCGAATGGAACCGTAACTGCATCTCTTGTTAGCGACTGGTTTTTTGAGGTGATGCTGAATTCTTTAGCAACAGGAATCACACCCTGGGGCTGCTGGAGTCCGGCCTGGCACGCATACGGGTTTCTCAAGAGGCGAGGGAAAGCCCATAGGTGTTTTCCTCCCATATGTGTTTCCCTACATCTACAGTGAGGTAGGAGTGGGCAGCAGTCTGCACAGTGCACTTGGAAGTACTCCATCCCTTACGGCCTGAAAGGAGGCTGCTGCTCTTCAGGTATTAGCAATTGATCACTTTCAATAGCCAGGTTTTCAGTGGGGGGGGGGGGAGAAATCCACAAATCCACAATCCACACTTTTAGCTGTCAGAATTGTGTGTCTTGGACATGCTTTCCAGTTGGTGTAGTACTCCAGAGTGTACATAAACAGTACAAAATCAAGCTAAGTTGACACAAGCTAACACAAGCTAAATCCTCTCACAGCACTGCAAGTCCATACATTTGTCGTGTCTTGTGTGGGAAAAAAAGAATAAATATATACTTGCAATTAAATATCTCCTGAAAACAATTAACAATTGTTAATTAAAAAAAACCAATCCTGATAAGGATTAAAGAATAAAATGAGGAAAAAAATTATTTAGTATTTCAAGTGACATTAATAATTTTTCCCTTTTTTATCACTTCTCTTTCTTCTTTTTTTTTTTTTTTTTTAATAACAGAAATGCAGCCCTGAAGAAAATGTTTCTTTCTTCAATAAATTAACGTATTCCTGGTTTAGCAGGTAAGAATTCAATAAACAGCTCGTTGATTTTTACTGATGCTCTCTCAATAAAAGGGTGCACATATTCCATCATTCAGACTGGATCTGTAGCCTGAACCCAAAATTGCTGATTTCTTGTTGTATAAAAATCAAAGTTTACAATTTTTAGGGATCGTATTCAAATATTTTATAGAATACTGTTTTATGTATATATAGTATATGTAATGTATAAAGTTGATACTTACTTTATATGTTATTTAGTATCTATTTAAAACATGATTTTTTGATAGTTGGAATCAGTGTTCTTTTCACAACAGAAGCTACTTTTAGAGAACAGGATTTAAACAGCCAAATTAGACTTTCCTTTTTGATTTGTTACTTTTATTTTGTAAAAATTTGGTAATAGACAAAAATAAATAAATGAATAAATAATGGTTTTCTTTGTGCTTTATTTGCTAGATCTCCAGGAACAAATATTCAGTAGTTCATTTCAGTGCATTTATGAAGTAGCCAATGTCAGACTTATTTTCCTCTCTCTTACGTGTTAGGCCAAATGCCATTACCCTTGAACCCTTGTTCAGAAAAACCAGTAGAGTCCCTCTGCTTCTTAGAAATTAATAGGAAAAGAAGAATAGAAAAAATAGGAACTGAAAGTTCAGCTATATCAAGCCATACAGCTTCCTGTCACTTAGTGTTTTGGACAGTAGTTGAAACAAGCTCATGTGTTACATCTTGTGACTGTTTGTAATGTTTTTCTTATTCCTTTTAAATCATTTGAATCACACCCACATAAAAATTGTAATTGAAAAGAAAATATTTTGAGTGTCGTAAGTATTTATTGCTTTATTCAATATTGTTAGTTTAAACAAAAGCTGAAAATGTTATCTGTAATTTATAAGCCGAGACTGAAAGAATCAGACTGTATAATGCATTGAGTGTAACTCCAACAGGGCCAGAGTTTAGGAGTTCAGCCATCATTTTCTGAGTAACCATGCTTTTTATCAATCACAGAATCACTAAGGTTGGAAAAATACCTGAAAGATCATCTAGTCCAACTATCAACCTACCACCAATATTGCCTGCTAAACCATATCTCTAAATACCACATCTACATGTTGTTTTAAAGCCTCCAGGGACAAGTGACTCCACCACCTCCCTGGGCAACCCATTCCTGTGCTTGACCACTCTTTCTGAGAAGACATTTTTCCTAATACCCAGCCTGAACCTCCTCTGGTGCAAATTGAAGCCTTTACCTCTCATCACTGGTTACCTGGAAGAAGAGGCTAACCCTCACCTTGCTACAACTTCCTTTCAGGTCATTGTAGAGACCAATAATGTCTCCCTTGTTCCTCTTCCAGACTAAATAATCCCAGTTTGCTCAGCTGCTCCCCATGAGACTTGAGCTCCAAACCACTTACGCTGCCCTTCTCTGGATGTGGTCCTGGGCTTTGATGTCTGTTTTTGTAGTGAAGAGCCCAAAACTGAACACAGTACTTGAGGTGCGACCTCACCAGAGCTGGGTACAGGGAGATGATCACCTCCTTGCTCCTGCCAGAATGCCATTGGCCTTCTTGACCACCTCAGCACACTGGTGACACATTCAGCCAGCTGTCAGCAAATCCTTTTCCTCCTCGTAGACTTCCAGCCACTCTGCCCCAAGCCTGTAGCATTGCCTGAGGTTGTTGTGGCTGAAGTGCAAGACCCAGCACTTGGTCATGTTGAACTTTATCCCATTGGCCTCAGCTCAGCTATCCAGTCTGTCCAGATCTTTCTGTAGGGCCTTTCTCCTCCCATGTGGATGGATTCTTCCTCCCAACTTGGTGCCACTTACAAACTTACTGAGGGTGCACTCGATTCCCTCATCCAGATTGTCTGTAAAGATATTAAACAGGACTAGCTGAGGGTACCAATACTGAGGAACACCACCTGTAACTGGACACCAGCTGAATTTAACTCTGTCCACACCATTCAGCAGTTCTTGCATTCCATATATATGAAAGTATGTAGTATCCTGACTGCAACATGTTCAAACGATATTTGGTGATTATGTCACAGTGTTAACCAAGGTGCCCAAGCTGGGATATCTTGTGTGGTTTTTAACCACTTGTGCAATGGTTAACGAAAGGAGAGATGTAGGGAAATATGATTTCAGTTCTGATCAGTGAAGGTGTGCTTCACTGTGAAGTAATTAATGGGATACAGTCAAACTAATAGTGTAAATGTTAGGTATGGTCATTTTTCCCAAACAGAAGCAAACACGAGCAATAAATTGTTAAGTATAAACTTGTACCTCTCTCTGGGGGACACATGGGGATAGTGAAGACCACTCCCACTCAAATTTTGTTACCAAAGTTTTTCTGAATCTTATTTTCCATCCTTTGCTAAGCACAATGGCACACACATCAGCACGAAGCCCAGCTCTGGCAGAGAGGCATACACTGGGAGTGCACTCTTGAGAAGATGGACTCTGCATCTGCATTTCAGCCCTCAGAGAGTGAAGTTCCCAGCAGTGCAGAGGCATTAGTGCTGCCACTGTCAGGTCCCCCGCACATATCCAAGCATGAGTCTCTTGTTCCTTCTTAGCTGTTTAGGGCTTTCTCTGAGACAGATGACATTGTCAACATAAATCTCTTTGCATTTTTTCCGCCTCAGAAATGGGACATTGCTTTTCTTCAAGTTCTCTGAGATGTCTGCTCATCAGAAAATACACATCATCTATTACTCTTTGAAATGGAGTTCCTGTAGGTTCAGCATGTTCATCAGCCCTATTTTACCATTTTCAAGAACAATTTGTCATCTGTTTTAACAAACAAGTGAACAACAGTACTTTGCTGAAACAAAATTATAACACATGAGGATCTGCTGTAAGGAAACTTCCATCATACTTGTGCTGAAACCCAGCACATTAAGGTTGTTACCTTGGTTAAAAATGAGTTGCAACATGATGCAGTCTGATGATTTATTGATTTATTAAAAAGGGGTATTTAATTTCCAGTTGTAAAAGTAACTGGGTAGTGATGCTGCACAAGTTTATTCATTAAATACTCTATTTTCATGTGGAAATATATGAGATCAGAAATGCAGACAGACTTTGAAAGTAGAAAGTTTCCTCAGTTTGCTCTTCAGATGTGACAGTGTGTTTGGGCTCTCCATATGTCAGGTCAATTTCAGTTGTCAGGATTACGTCTATTATTTTGAATATAGATTGTACTTAGATACCCTAAATGATATCATTACATTTTGAATTGCTGTTTTGGTTTGCTTAGTTTGCTGTATTTCATGCTGTCTAAATTCATTCCTTTTTTTCAGACTAGTATCTATAGGCTATAAAAAGCCTCTGGAAAGAGATGACCTGTTTGAACTGAATGAAAGTGATTCACCGTACAGTGTGGGTCCTAACTTTGAAAAGCAATGGAGAAAAGAAATCCAGAAGTCTTCTGCAGGATTGACGGTAGTGACAATTCTGAAAATAAGCAAAATCCTTTTCTGAATTTGAAGAGACTAGAAGCTAGAGATGATTTTTTAAATTCCTATTTTTTGTTGAAGAGACTACTTGCTGTAGATTGCAAAGACCAATCAGTATCGTGATCTGTGATCTCTAACGTGGCAATAGGATTTTTCTGTTATACAAATCCAAGCGTATCTCTTATAAAAAAAATCCAGTTACATTTTAACGTGTCAAGTGGTGTGGAAATTACCACAACTTCTGCTTTGTTGATTAAGCACCATCTATTTTAAATGTCTTACACTTCCTGGTTTGTCTTTACTTCTGTACGTCTGGTGTTTAGAGAAATCCATTATCGGCTTGTTCACCAGTGGATGCTGTGAACTGGAAAACACACAAAGCAAGCTCCAGTTTCCTTTAATTTCATCAATATTGAGTCTTACAAATATTTTGTTTGTTTTGCTCGAGATTGCCTGTGTGATTTTCATATAAGAACTTGGGATTTTCAGTCAGGGTTGTTCTTTTGTTGTTGATGTTAAAATATGCTAACTGCTGCACAATGCCAGGATATTCACAGGAGAGAGAGTTTAACCTGTAAATCCAGTAAGAGTGTAACTTTTATTTTTGAACTACTGAAAAGAGGGCTGCTCTTGCAGTCTGGCTTTACTGCATCTCTTGAGTATTTTTCATTTATTTCTAGACTTGTTTTTTCTTCTACTGTTGAGATATCTATTGATGCACTTTCTGCTGAAGCATTCAAAAGCACTTTTCATTACGGATTATTTTTAATTCATTCAGGATTATTTTTAATTCTGATATTAATATTATGTTGTTATCCATCTGTAAAAAATATTCTGTCCTTCATTACTGTGATAATTAAGAGCAGCCAAAGCTTTTTTTTTTGAGCCAGATTTAGTAAAACCAAAGTTCATTTCTTACCCCAAAGCAGTTCTTCTGTTCTGACTGTTAGAAATGTCCTTCAGAACATAAGTACAGTAATGATTTTAAGTGGACACTTGTTTAATAATGTGATTTAGTGGGGTAAAATAATTTCCTAATTCTGTACATATTCTTGTAATCTTTCAGGATTCTTATATTGAAAGAATGCTGTTTAAGTCAAGAAGTTTCTATAAACCATCTTTGATTTTTCCACTGTGGCAAACATTTAAGTTTTTGTTGCTCAAAGTTGCATTTTTAAAAGCTGCAGCTGACATCCTGGCTTTCATGAGTCCACAAATAATGAAGTAAGTTTTAGATGCATTTCACATTAAGTTGAGAGAACAATAGTAGAAGTAAAGCTGAAGGATTGCCAATATCAAAGCCAAACTGAACAGCTTAGATGTAATGATTAGGTGGGCTCTCTGTTGGGTTTTGTTTGTTTGTTTGTTTTTCAGTGATTATCTGTAAATTATCTAGTGAAGAAAAGTTCAAAGAAATTTCTTGGTCAAACAGTTGAGATAAAAGCAGTATAAGACTCACTTCCACGGCACTAAATATAATCAAATACAAAATCAGATATTAAAATATGTATATATATATATATATATATAAAAATACATGTAACTTTTCTGCTTTTTGTCAATATTTTTGGATCTCTATTTTTCAACAAAACATTTAAATATACATTCATACCTACAGTTTCAACATTTCAGGGGAAAGTGTGGCAACTCAGCTGTAACATTATTGGTAGCATGAGGCCGATGGAAGTCATCTTTAGGTATTTGCTTAGCATAGAGGTGTTAAGAATTTTTCAAAGAAAAATGGTAATGAACAGAAATATTGTTAATCTTCATACTACATCCTGTGTCAGTGTAATTTGTTGTAACCTGGGATGTTAAGCAAAAGTATTGACCATAAGATCTGTTAGAAGACATTGTGGTTGCTCGTTATTTAAGACTATCTTTTACTAACGTCAAAATAAGAATTAGTTTTCCTTAAGATTTTTTTCTCTATCTCACTTTGGAGGTTGGAATTAGAAGCTTTGGTTAATAAGCACATAATTAGAAGCTTTTTTGATAAGCATCTAATTAAAATGTCTTTATTTTTCTTTGCCATTCTTTACTTGTACTTTGTTCTCTGTGAAGTCAGTGGTAGCTGATTAATTTGTAGAATGGTGTTTGAGGATTGTGTCTAGGGTACCAAGTGGGAAAGCACAGATAAGAACTACCGTTTTTAATGTGGCTTTTTTTGTGACCTTCTACCATACCTGGACTTAAATCCACCATAAATTGACTTAATTAAACAAGTTGCCAGTGTGTTCCTTTACTATTGTCAGATGTTGATTGTATGCACAGAATTCTAAAATTATTTTGCTTCCTTTTCAGATCAATGATAACTGTAAGTGAAAATCACACGAGTTCACATGGGAGTGGATATGGCTATGCTGTTGCCCTGTTTTTTGTAGTTCTCTCACAAACTCTCCTGCATCAGTTATACCAGCGTAACAACATGCTTACTGCTGTGAAAGTCAAGACTGCAGTTGTTGGCCTGATATACAAGAAGGTGATAAGATCTTCTGATTTTCTTTCACAACAAAAATTTAAAATATGCACTTTAGTGTTTAAAGATAATGTATTTACCAGTATGATCAGAACCCAAGATATAACAAACACGTGACAGGCTAACAGATTGACTTTGTATTTTGACAATTGTTTGTTTAAGAATTTAGAATTTCAACAGTGTTTCTATTATATGGCTCTAATGGAGTGGCTTGGGTTGGATCATCGAATTCCAACCCCCCACCACAGGCAGGGCCAGCAACCTCCAGATCTGGTATTAGACCAGATTGCCCAAGGCCCCATCCAATCTGACCTTGAACATCTCCAGGAATGGAGCATCCACAGCCTCTCCAGGCAGCCTGTTCCAGCACCTCACCACTCTCATAGTGAAGAATTTCCCCCTGACATCTGAACTAAACCTTCCCTCCTTGAGCTTAAAACTATTCCCCTTTATCACTGTCTACCCTTGTAAAAAACTGATTGCCTATTTTAAATACTGAAAGGTTGCAATAAGGTCTTATTGCAGTCTTCTCCAGACTGAACAAGCTCCCTCAGCCTGTCTTCATAGGAGAGGTGCTCCAGCCCTCTGATCATCTTTGTGGCCCTTGTCTGGACCCTCTCCAACAGCTCCACATCTCTTCTGTACTGGGGCCCTAGACCTGGACACACTACTGCAGATGGGGCCCCATGGGCATAGTAGAGAGAGACAATTACCTCCCTGTCCCTGCTGGCCACCCCTCTTCTTTTGGAGCCCAGGATGCCACTGGCTTTCCAAGCTGCAAGAGCACAATTGTGTTAGTTAAATACTTTTATTTAATCATGCAACTAAATACTTTTGTCAGCCACCTGTGCAGAGATGATGTTGGGCAGATAATGTGGAAACTGAACTCTTCCTGTTTTTGTTACATTTAGACTGAATATAAGGGAACAGTTTCTCACAGTGAGGATGGTGAGGTACTGGAAAAGGTTGCCTATGGAAGTTGTCTGTGACCCATCACTGGAAATCTTCAGTGTTGGGTTGGACAGGGCTCTGAGCAGTCTTATTTAGTGAGAGATCATTAAGCGTCTCAAACAGTTCTAGGATTCTGTGATCATGAGTTAATCTTCCCAAATTTACTGAATGAACTGGGAAATCATGTTAGGCTGGATGTCCAGGGAAAAAACAAGGACATATATGATCACTGTTTTTACTATGTAAATTAAAATAACATTAAAGCATTTATTATACTACTAATACATAGCATCTGAGATGAAGCTGGTTTCTCAGGGCTGCACCTTAGCTTTTTTATGAACGTGACACATTGGAATTTGTACTGCAATATTTGTCTGTGAAGCAAGAGTCAGGGAAGATGAGACACAATCCAGACCTGAAATAAATACAATCCAGATCTGAAATAAATAACATTTATTTGTCAATTTAAATTTAAATTTAAAATTGTCTCTTAAATTGCCTCTTTTTCTCAAATAGATTTAAACAAGTCTTTTGGTATAGACTTCTCAGGTGTTTTCTGAACCTGTATACAATGTTTTCTTGTTAGCTGCAACTCAAGAAAACAGGAAAATTCATTCTCTCATGTCTCATATGAGGGTATGTCAGTGCATCACATCATGAGCAAGGGAATAGTATGAGGCTGCACTTGGGGTAAACGTATTCAGGCAAGTTTCCATAGCTACAGGGTGGAGAGTCAACTTGGTTCACTCTTTGAATGTAATCAGTCAGTGAATGCCAGATCGGGTTTTGCTTTGCTTCTGGAATGATGCAAAACGATGGTGGAGTGAGTTGCTGCGGCACTGTCTTTTTATGTGCAGGAGTTGCAGGTGGCACAGTGATTAAATATGAGGTCCTCAGAGCAGATGTGAGTGTGTGTTGGTGGTCTGTCTGTGTATCTGTCCCCAGACACCATGTAATGTCAAATTGCCACACTGGGATTATACCTGTGCTTGCTATGAAGCTTGCTGTTCTTGCCTCCCACATCAGCCCAAAGCTGAGATCTTCTGAGCTTTCTATGAGCTGGTATCTGTTTATTTATCATTAAGTGTTACAAGTGTGTTTCACTAAATTCAGCTTTGTTTTACTGTTTGTCATCCTTTGCTTTTAGCTTTTCCTGGGAAAATAAACCCATCAAAATTCTTGATTTTTGCAACTTTTACCCTCTGTATTTTACAGGCCTTAACTTTAGCCAGTTCCTCACGACAAAGGTATACAACTGGAGAGATGGTTAACCTGATATCAGCAGATGCTCAGCAACTCATGGAGCTAATTGTAAACATCAACCTGTTGTGGTCAGCACCTTTTCAGATCATCATGGCTGTCATCTTCCTCTGGAAAGAACTTGGCCCCTCAGTACTAGCCGGTGTGGCAGTGCTTCTTTTGGTCATACCTCTAAATGCACTTATTGCAGCCAAAGTAAAAACTCTGCAGGTGAGACATTTAATAGGCGTGATAATGAGGAATTTAATTGTCATAATGCAGGACTGAAGAAGAGAGGAAGTGTTAAATTGTTTAATGGTATAGAAATACTATTGATATGTCAAAGTTAAAAACATAGCGATAAGCAACCCAGAGCTGCAGAAGTTTGTTACTGAGAGAATGGGAGCTCAACTTTGTAAAAACACCATCTATTTGATAGCTAAATTAGAATTTAGATGCACGCTTGTATGGAAACTGCTGAGTCACAGCTGAACCTCTGATTGATCACCTGAGGTGAGCCATGAGTCAGCCAGAGGAGCACAGGTGAAGGCAATTCACCTGCGCTGCCGGTGACCTCCTAGACCTATTTAAGAGCTGGCTACGAATGGGGAGGGATCTCTTTTGGAGATTGCCTCTACTGGTGTTTTTGGGGTGAGCCCAGGATAAGGGTAAGCCTTCCATTTATTCTCTTTTGTCCTTGTAGTCTACTTTGCCTGACTCTCTTGTTTGTTTTGTGTTTATAACATCCTAATATTCTTTGATTATGCAATGCCTAACTTTTCGTTATACTAAAACAGTACTTTTATATTAGTAACAATTACTATATGACTCACTGTAGGGAGCAGTTATGTTTTTTTCCATTTAAGTTAATTATTTTAAATAAAGGATTTTATATGAGATGGTGGCCCTCTTCCACCTCTTATTATTTGGGGTAAGCAGCTCTTTCAAACTTAGCACGTTTTCCTGAGGTTATGGGAAATCCCCCAGAGGTGCTGCTATTTCTTTTCTGCTTTTCTCATGCTACAGTTCTTTGCACTGCTTTTTTACTCTGCCTGATGACTTCTGTGAAAAACTGAGGAAAAAGTGTTATAATGCTAAGTGTTGTCTTGTTGTTACCAAGACAAATACCAGTCTTGGTGTTATTTTTGCCTTTGGTAATGCAACATCCAGTGAATACTCTTTTGTGGATCTGTATATTCTTTTGTAAAGCAATATACAGACATTGCAGTAAAAGCCCTCACCTCTTTTTGCAGTCACAGCAGGTGCATTTGCACTTAGATCCCTACTGTGTGAAGAGAGAAGGAAAAAATATAAAGAACAACAAAATAACTGTTTAGAACTTTACACCTTCAAGTGTTTGCAACTTGTATTTGCAAAGGGCTTAATTAGTATTTTATAAGTGTTTTATGCAGAACAGACTGTGTAGCACATGAGTGAGAAAAATTTCTTCATTCCTTTGATTGGTTCTTTCAATAACAAGGTATTAGTAATGGAGGGAATGGCTTCAAGTAATGAATTGTACGACTACACATGTATCTGAACATGGTGTAACTGCAGTGCTGGTGTGTTTTTTCAGGCAAAGCTAGCATAAAGTATATGAATTCACTAAATACACCACATATTTTACATGTTATTTTCCTCACTGAAAAATGGGAATGTTGTTGTCTTTTAACCAGAAAAGCCAGATGAAATATTCAGATCAACGCGTCAAGTTACTGAGTGAAATGTTACATGGAATAAAGGTAATGCTACAACTAATGAACTGTGAAAATTGTTTTAGCTTTGTTTTGTTAGCTTTTGAACTTTGAAGACGAGTTAATTTAAAAAAAAAAAAAAATAGGGCTGTTTGAGTAATCTTTCAGCAGATATTGATTGAAATTAAAAAAGAAAACATTTTAACATAGTGTACTTAAAGTGGTTTTTTTTTTTTGAAAAATATTTACGGATTTGACTTCAAAAACTGATTACCCGTTATGCATTAATTTTACTATCACATTTTTTTTATGAGAGCCTAAAATGTATTGATAGCTTTCTGAAAACCTGTACCAGAGTGAAATTTTGGTATGCAGGGAAAATACATCTTAAAGTAGACTACTTGAATTTGTTATTTATACTGTTTGGAAGTAAACTTATTTATTGTTTATGATACATTGGGAATATATTGAAATGTGTAGGATAAGGGGAAACTGGAACACATTTTCCATAAGAACAGCCTAGTTTTAAGTTATCTTGCTTCTAACTTTTTCTTATAAAACATTGAAGTTTTTACAGTTTGATGTTGCTGAATATTTGAAAATGGCATTTGGAGCTTAAGCTTATTTTGTGAAGCATGATCACTGCATTTTCTTTCATTCAAGTAGATCCTCAAACTTTATGCATGGGAACCTTCATATCAAAGGAAGGTCATGGATATCAGAGAACGTGAAGTGGATGTTCTGAAGTCATCAGGATATCTGAAGACTTACTCCGTGTTAACCTTGACCTGTATTCCCTTTATGGTTTGTTTTATAAAAGTATTCTTTCAAGCAGAACTGTTGCTTATGTTGCCAGTTGCTGTAGTTGCTGAATGGTTCAAAAATGTTGCCTCACAGTTTCACAAAAATACAGTATGTGATGAAAGTGGAATGAGACAAAGAGATTATGGATTAGCTTTAGGAGACCTCTGTTTAAAAGCGAGAAATCAAATCCGCATCTCACGAAGCTCATTTTGCTATCTTAATCATGCAGTTGTTTTCTATGCAATAGAAACATTCTGCTTTATATTTCTTCTGTTTTAAGAAGATGCATTTTCAATCTGAAAACGTGGCAGTCCCCTCCCAAATGCTCACCTGCTAAATAAATGAAAAAATAAAATGAATATGAGACAAATTCATCCCAGCCTTATTTCAGCGGGGTTGGAAGGCATTTTTGTCTTTGGCATTCAGGAAAGCATTTGTGCCATTGAATCTTTGTCTCTCTGTTAAACTCCAATGAAAAGTAAAAGGATCAAACTGCAACTTTGTTTAGATATAAATGAACACTCTTCAGGTCAGCTACACCAGCTGAAATCTTCAAGTGCTTAACTTGTAATATGTAACAGGTGAGGAGGAATATTCCTTAGGAATAGTGAAAGGGAGGGTTAAGGCTGTCCAGTCTGTTAATGTTGATAACTGAAATACTTTAAGCAGTGGGTCAGAAAAATTCGTGACGTTAAAATTAACTATACTGAAATTATCAACTTATTGTTTAGCAATTTTGTATGATTCCATCTTGTTTAGGGTTCCTAGTTGAGTTTAAGACTCCTCCTGTACTCAAGAAAAAGCGCAAGACACCCGTAGGGCAGGTTCTTAACTTCAGGCTTTTCTGGGTGATTCTGAAGGCTTGAACGTCTGTTGTGTAGGAGGCCAGTGTAATTTCTGATGATGACAGACTATAATTTTGGGGGGAAAAAAATTTCCAAGTGGTAAAAATATCTGTTGTAAATAATTTTACTATGATACTGTGACTGGTATCACAGCAACAGGAAAAATTAAAAACGAAGTAAATTTCCTGAAACATCATTTGAGTGTTTTTAAGGGGAAGAAATCAATTCCTGAGGTAGGAAAATTATTTCATACAGTTTTGTACAGATCCAGCTGGATCAACTAGAGTAGGCAGGTATTTTACTTGTTGAAATTGTAGTATTTCTGCACACAGCATTGCAGCCAAGTGCAGCAGGTGCAGACAAGTCCCTGCTTAACTATGAACAGAAACAGAAGTCCACATCTTTGAAATGCAAACAAAACAGAACAAAAACAAAATTATATGTGCATAAATTTTAGTTATACCATGAATTTGCTTTTTTTTGTTTGTTTGTTTAAAAGGTTTCATTGTCTACATTTGGGGCCTACTTTTATCTGGATAAGGAACATGTTTTAACAGCTGCTAAAGTTTTTACATCTATTTCTTTGTTTAACATTTTGCGACTACCCTTGTTTGATTTACCATCTGTGATCTCTGCTGTTGCCCAGGTAAAGCAATTATGAGTAAGTGCTGTAAAGCTGATGTTTACTCTCCTTTTGATCTTGTCTTGCTTCATCTATAACTGTGAATGATTAAATCATTTAATTATCTATAGTTATGTTTAGTTGAGATAAAACTGCACACTGTAGGAGAAGCATGAAGGATGTTGAAAGAGTGCCTTGCAGACTTAATGAGTGATAGTGGGGTATCACAGCTGATTGGTACTAAGCTTTCCATTTCTGATTTTAGTTCTTTTAGTAGTCAAGACTAATCTTCTGCTCCTACTCTCTCAACTTCTCATCTTTGCAGTCCAATGAAAAGTGAAACCTATTTGGGCTGCACCTGTTTAAACAACCTGTTATATGTTGGAACCCTTTGTACCAAGTGGTGGAGGCCCAGTGTGGGAAGCATGTTTCTCCAGTCACCACCGAAAGAATTAGAGCAAAAAAGGAGTAAAGCTGCTGAGGGTACCCCATCAAGAAATTTCAGCTCTAATTGTATACCAGTAGGGATGCTGCTAGCTTTTAAGACTCTGTTAGGAACGTACTATGAGCTGCCCATGAATGTACACTGTCACAGTCTTATACAGCCCAGCTTTTTGTAAGGATAGAGACCAATGAAAGCAGCTACCTATGCTGATTTGTTTTCTCCGTGGTCTGTATCGTGTTAGATCAAAAATGAATCTGCCTGAGATCTAGTTCCGTTAGCTTAAAAATTAGTGAAAGGTCATCTCATTCTATGTCACAGCACAGTCATGGACTGCTCATGATGCACTCACAGTAAAATACTTTCATCTTCGTTGTTCTGTGAAGATAGTTACTGTACACTGTTGCATTAAAAATATATATATTTCATCATATGTTTTTGAAAACAATCTAATTGAGTTGGAAGAACCAGCCATTCAAAGATTAACTATGTCTTCTAACATTGATTACTTGAGCATGTTTTGTTATTTTCTAATTACCATGCAGCACATTCTCAGGGAAAAATGAAGCAACACTTACTTATGTCTCTAGTTTGTTCAGTACTTTAAACAAAATAAATTTTTAAACAGGTGAATACCCTCTTTTGAATGCCTGTAATTAAAACAAGGAATATATCTTTCCATACTGTCTAAAGTATTTTAATGTTTTATTTAAGAATTCAGGCATTGCAGGCATGTTGTGCTTGTTATAAATTTTTGTATTCTTCTTGCAGACCAAGGTTTCTCTGAGCCGTTTAGAGGATTTTCTGTTTGCTGAGGATCTTAACCCTGAAGATGTTGATACAAACTACAGTGGAAGTAAGCAGGAGTTACTCATTTGTAATTGGACACTAGTTTACATGGCTTTCATTAAGAATCTCAGCTGATGGAATGGATTAGCAATTCTGCTCTTTTTTCCTTCCTACGACAGACCATGCTGTTGAGCTTACTGCTGCTTCTTTCTGCTGGGAGAAAAATGGCCTGCCAGTCTTAAAAAAGTAAGATTTTTATTATTTTTTTATGAGCTCTGTTAGCTAAATGTGAGATCTATGAAGATTTTTTTTTTTCCAGGATTAGTGTATACTGATTAACACTAGTTCATGGATAGAAGGATATTATTATTTCCAGGGTATCCCATGTAATCTGCTTGGAAAGTCAGATCTGACCTGGTTTCCCTCATGCTTCAAGAGGAGTCTCATAGCATGTGATTTCCTAGCATCTTAGTGAGTCATTTCTTAGGTGTAAATTCAGCTGTGTTTAAACTGCTATACAATGCGGTCCTTGGAGTGTTAGTAAGGAAATGGAGTAAACAAGCTCAAGTGAAGACTCTGTTTGATAACCTCTGTTAAATTTTGCTAGGGCAGATAAAGAGGTTACAGCTTACCCAGTCTAACTCTCTTACCGTGCTGTCTGCCTTATTAATCTCAAGGTTAGAGGAGATGACTTCCTGTGATACGGCATGGATGTCCACATCTCAGACAGCGTAGCCTGAAGTGTAATATCCAGGCATAAACTACCTTCATCAGCCTTAATTAAAGTCTGATATAGTCTCTGTGTAAAGTCTTTCTTAATCTCATTTGCTCTTTAGACTCCGATCTGAAGGAAATATGTTTATCTTAGCATGGGATGTTTAAAGCAGTAGGTGCTAAAATCCACATAGCATGGAGTACAGATGCAGTAAGTGACCTCCTTACTAGTTACTAGTAAGTGTGTGTAACTTACTTGTAAGTATGTGTAACTTACTAGTTACACATTCTGCCATTTAATTGTGCTGTGATGAGATGAGAGCACAAGCTCTTAATCTGCAGACAGGTAAACTTACTCTCATTATTGCATATCAAAACATATGTAAACTGATGCACTGATTTGTCATTGTTCTGAGGGTAAAGCAGAATTTCTTTCTTACAGTGACCACATCCTAAACATATGATGCAGTATTTAAGAAGAGGGTGACTAATTTCTTCCTCAATATTTCCAGCTTGAGTGTCAGCATACCTGCAGGCTCTTTAGTTGCTGTTGTGGGACAGGTTGGATCCGGAAAATCATCTTTTCTTTCTGCTCTTCTTGGAGAAATGGAGAAACTTGAAGGAACAGTTCATAGAAGAGTAAGATTGTCTGTCTGTCCCTCCATCCTCCCACCCTAACCTACTAGCCACTGACTAAATTAAGCAGAATTGCTTTTCGAAGTGCAGCTTTTACTTTTCATCTATTTGTGACTATAAAAATACTGGCAATAGAAGCTTTAGTACTACAATTGCTTTCAATCTAAGTAATTGCAAAGCTATTCTCATTTCTTACATCTTCTATCTAAAATGGATGCCCCTAATTGTCACTGAGATCTTTTCCTAAAAGACTTCACTTAGGGTCTCAGCTCTGTCAGGCTTATTGAAAGTATGTGCACTTACAGTAATTGGAGGCGAGCTGTTGTATAATGATATTAAACAGATTGTTTTTATTGTCTTAGTAAATATTTTAAAACTTTAATAACGTTTGAGTTACGTAAGTAATGTCTAGTTACTTTGAGATAAAGCTAGAATAGCAAACATATTTTTAAATACTGATTTTTTTTTTGTGTGTGTGTGTGTGTGTGTTCAGAAAGCCCAAATAAAATTAATTTTCAACTCTCTTTATTTAGGGTTCAGTGGCTTATGTTGCTCAGCAAGCTTGGATTCAAAATGGCAGTTTACAGGAAAACATTCTCTTTGGCACAGATCTAAATAGGTCATACTATGAGCTTGTTTTAGAGTCTTGTGCTTTGCTGCCAGATTTGGAACAATTACCCAATGGAGATCAAACAGAGATTGGAGAAAGGGTGAGAGTTTGACATGTCAGAAATTATTTGATAATTCAACTTATGGCTTTTGTTTTTATCTGTGATCCATTTGATAATTTATACTGATGACTTCAGTGCTCAAACAAGTGCATACGGCTCAACTCCTTACTTAGCTTTCAACTTCTATTCAAGTACTGAATTCTCATTAGTTTTTGAAATGGCTCTTTTCTATGCAGATATTTGAATCGTTCTTTATTTCCCAAGGGTTTCTCTGTATACTGTAAATAATGCCTGTAAATAGCAGTTAACAAGGTACATTACATTTGTCCATTTTGGAATGGTAAGCTAATCAACAAAGGACAAACTTTCATAAGTTGGATTTTCCAGTAATTACTTTTCTATTTTACAAAACTTTAGGTATCTGAAAAAATATAACAAATTCCCTGTAATGAACTGGTCTTCATAGTATTTTGTATTAAAATGTGAATTGTTTCAGCTTCATTTTGTTTGTTTTTTTTTTTTTTTTTTTTTAGGGTGTCAACATAAGTGGAGGGCAGAAACAGAGAGTGAGTCTTGCTAGGGCTGTGTACAGCAATGCTGACTTGTATCTTCTGGATGACCCTCTATCTGCTGTAGATGTACATGTTGGAAAACACCTTTTTGAGAAGCTCATTGGGCCTTCAGGTCTCTTAAAAAGCAAGGTAAAGCAGGGTGGCTGCTTCTTAAGTTGGAGATTAACTGTTTTGTATAATTCAACTGACATAACTGCGTTCTCTCAGTCATTCTGAGAAAGTTTCTCTCATCTATTGTATTGAAAATCATTCTGAGTTAAGGGAATAAACAGCACAGATGAATCCATAGCTCTGAAGCCTGTCAAGTGGCCATAGCACAGACTGGAAAAAAAAAAAAAATAGCTAAGAGCTGGCGTGACCTGATGTATGGTCAATAAGTACACAGATGTTGTAAAGTATTGAATGATCAATAAGTATACAGAGAAGTTAATTAGTAAGATTATCACGTTAGAAAAAATAATCAGAGATAAATGGAGAGTGCTCACTGGTGTTGTAGGTTCACAAGAAACTTCATGAGAAGCAATCTCCAGAGAGAGATCCTTCCTCAGTGGCAGTCAGCCCTTAAATGGGGTCTAGGAGAGCTGCAGCCAGGCTCCACCCCTCCTGGTCACACAGCTGAATTGCCTTCACCTGTGTTCCCACAGCTGACTCAGTGCTCACCTCAGGTGATCAGTCAGAGGTTCAGGCTGTGATTCAACAGTTCCAATACACCTGGAAATTTGAGTTTTATGACATTTGGTCATTTCCACTTTGCTGACGATTGTTGACAAGTGCAGTAATGTGTGTGGCGTGGCAAATCAAGATGAAACCCTTTGTGGTTACTCTTGATGCCTTGTTGCTGTGAAGAAGTTATAGCCAGCATAGATTATAAAAAGAAGGGCTTGTTGACTAAGAAATTCCACAAGAGAAAGTGGAATCAGAGGAAATAAGTTTTTTCATGTAAGAACTGTTAACGTGGGAAGGTAAGATGGTTGTATGAATTAGTGCAGATTAGTCCTGCTGATTCAAGCTTATTCCTGCAAAACACATGTATCATTGTGAAATGCTTGCTTATTATGAATACTTTACTTATTATAAAGTATGTCTTTCACTTCCCCGCTGTACCTTTCCTCTTTTCTTACTTTGCCTGCTTCATGGCTGATAATATCTGACAGAAGAAAGAGCTCCAGTAATGATAGGCTTCTTGGCAGATATAACAGTAAGACTGTCAAACTATATCTGGTATGTTAACAGCTGTAGTATCTGCTTTTTCTCTTTATGATTGAATCTAAACCATTCCTGAACATAGCGTACAGAGTAAGAAACAGGTAAGTACAAGTAATAAGAAATAGCTATAAGCATAAACTATTTGACGTTACACTTGGCAATTTAAGGAGAAATGTAGTAAAGCTGGCAAAAAAGAATGACTGTAGTAATAAGGTAGATAATTAACCAAAATCCAAGAAAAAATCAACTTCTATGTTAATAAAATGCCTACTTTTAATACTTGCTTTGTTTTTATATGGTGAAATGGAAAACACTGTGTTTCAGACTCGTGTTTTGGTGACACATAACTTAACACTCCTGCCTCATGCTGATCTTATAATAGTAATGGAAGAGGGGAAAATAAGTGAAATGGGCAGCTACCAACAACTCATTTCAAAGAGAGCTAAATTTGTTGAGCTTATTGAAGTCTTCAATGTAGAGAACAGAAGTGAAAAGACAACCCCAAATGAAGGTGAGAACATTCATTATAGTATGATGTATTTATTTTGTATTTTTCATTTTCATTCAAGCTTCCTAAAATATTCCTCTTCCCCTTCCTTGTAACAAACTGAATAATTTCTGGAAAATGTAAAATATTTTCATACGTGTTTTGATATAAAATTATTGGTTGAAATTAAAGTAGAATTCAGGCTTTAGTTCTCTGAGATCAAATGACTTACTCTTTCAATTAAAAGATGTATGATCAAGTTGCCTTAAGCAAATATTTTTGCTATTATATACTGATTAAATATTTTGCTAGATTACCTGATTCTCTTACAAAGGTTATGTTATTCAGTAAATATCCAGAGGACACTTCAAATTTGTCTTCAAGTGTCAAGGACTTATACTGGACACTTCCGATTTCTTTCATCTTAGACTGCTGTAATAAGGTAGAAGGCATAGGAAAATATTATCCATTTGTAGAAGATAAATAAATGAAGCTTTTTGTACTCTTAAGAGATACTTCAGCCAACAAGTGGACAGCATAAACAAACAACAACTTAATACCTTGAAGAAGCATGTTTACAAACCATTTGTGTGGTTTCAGATTCAGTTCTGTACCCTGGTTGTTCAGTATGTGCTCCTCAGGCCTTATACTGGTGCCAGCACACCCAAATATTTGCTGAGATTTGATGGGGAGGAGGGGGAAGACAGAACAGCAAATTTGCAAGAGGCAGCAGGAAGCAGTCTTGGGCTAACTGTAGAGATGGTGGTGTGAGAAAACATGATCTAGCCATGAAGAGTGAGTAAAGATACTATGTTTAACTGTTGTTAATTCTAAGTTGCTCCTTTCAGACATTCAAGCAAACTATAATGTTGCAATTTTTTTTTTTTTAAATATGCTTTTTAATTTCATATTGGGAGGGAAATTTACTTGCTGCCATAGTTCTAGTATTTTATTAAAATCATAGAATTGTTTGAGTTCTAAGAAGTTGAAAGTCATCTAGTCCAGCTCCCCTGGAATGAACAGGGAGGGACACTGACAGTTGCCTCAGGCTGCTCAGAGCCCTGTCCAGCCTAAACCTTGGATGCCTCCAGGGACAGGGCACATCTCTGGTCAACCTGTTCCAGTGTTTCACTACCATTATTGTGAAGAAAAAAAAAAAAAAAAAAATTCTTATATCCAGTCTAAATCTCCCCTCTTTTAGTTTGAAACATTTCCTCTTGTCCTACCACAACAGACCCTACCAAACAGTCCGTCCCCTTCTGATAGCCCTCCTTTATATAGTGAAAGGACTCTGTGATTTCTCTGGGGCCTTCTCTTCTCCAGGCTGAACAGCCCCAGCTCTCTGAGCCTGTCCATGTAAGAGAGGTGTTCCATCTCTTGGAACATTTTCGTGGCCTTCCTCTGGATGTTCTCCAACAGATCCATGTCTCTCCTGTCCTCAGGACTCCACATCCGCATGCAAGGTCTCAGCAGAGCAGAGGGGCAGGATCACCTCCCTTATCCTGCTGGTCTTGCTTCTTCTGATGCAGCCCAGGAAAGAGTTGTTTTCTGGGCTGTGAGGGCTCCTTGTTGCCTCATGTCTATCTTGTATTAAGACCAGTTGACTTACAGGATTCATAACTTAAAATACACCCACCCACTCATCACTGTGTTTCCTTTTTATTTCTAGATCCTTTCACTGTGCCCATCTACTCACTGTATAATGATTGAAACGATTTTACTGTTTTTCACTTTTGCAGTGAGTTCTTCAAATGAAGAGTGCCAACTAGGGAGGAGTCTGCAGCAAAGAGAGTTGTTGAAACCCAGGCAGTAAGTATTAAAAAACAATAGCCATTGCCCATCTGGTGCAATGCTAGAGCAACCCTAAGTTCTGTAGGCTGTGTCGTTATCCTCTGCTTTGAAAACATAGGTTAAGACTGAATGTCCCATTAGCAGTTGGCTGCAGAGTATGCACTTGGAGCTCATCTTCTGGTTTAGTTTTGCATGAGAGAAGTGCATTTGATGCCCTTGCATGAGTTCAGGGGGTCTAGTTCATGGGCTGCTTCCCTGTCTAAAGTATGTTGAGTGAGAGTGAAGGGCACTTTCAGCCTTGGCAGGAGTTGGAGTTTCTAGTATATTAAAAGTTGTTTATGTCGTTTCTTTCATGTTGATTTTTTTTTTTTTTCATTTTCCATCTTTTAAAAAAAAAAAAACTTGCGGTCTTTCAAGTAGTGAGATGAGCTCCTTGATGAATTTGTAATGCCCTTTAGTGGGATATCTATAGGGGAGGAGATAGTGCAAAGCTCCACCAAACAAAGAGGCAATGCAGGACACTTGAGCTTAATCACCTTGGATCAGATATAGTAGAAACAATCATAGCAAATAATTAGCCCTATTCTTTGGCTCAGACAAGAGCTGAGATCCAAGTTTCAGCGTACTTGCGTGCTTCAAAAAAGAGTGGTATTACATTTCTAGCTGCAGAGTCCGTCAGTGCAGGTCAAGCTTAGTTTTATCTGTATGTGACAATACAAGAAATGAAAAGTATATACCTAGTGTGGTCCTCTGAAGTTTTTTAAACAAAAAATTAGAACAGCTAACAGCTAAGAATGGATTGTTTGTAAGAAAGAAAAATTTACAAGATTTCATAGTATACATTTTTACACTTGAATAAAAACGGATATATTTTAGTGGTTTACAAGGAGATTTGAAAGTGTGTTTCTTACTTTCAGTTCTTCAGGTCAGTGGAAAATACTCAGAAATAATAAAGAAAAAGTTGCCACTGGTGGTGTAAGTATCAGTAATAGAAAAAACTCTATTTTTTTTTTTTTTTTTTTTACACATAAGAAAAAATATATTATTTTTGCAATTCACTTTCCTCTTCCTTGTTAGGACTTCCTGGCATTTAATTGCTGCATTTAAAATAAATCTTACAATTTTTTACTCATCTTTAGCAATTTACCCTGATATTTTCTACTTATATGATCTCTAGGCTGTCTGTTTTGCATATTCCAGAAAGAAGATATTTAAAAGATCTTACTTTGGAAAAAAATCTTTGTCTCATCTGTAGGTTTAAATACCTGTGTGCTGGAGCAGAGGCTAGAAATCTTGCATGTTATTAGTTCTTCGGTATTGTTTTGTGTTAGAAATGTACTTTATGCAGTCCTCAAAAAAAAAAAAAAAAAAGTCTGCCACCTGCTAGGGAGATGGAAAAGAACAAATGAAGTAGAATGTGAAGAAGATCAGAATTTCCTGGGGAAATAAGAACAGAGATGTAGATGAGAACTGAGTTTCCAGCAAGAGAAGGCAGACATAGGCACAGAACCTATATTACTGCTATCACTTCTACCTTCCTGTTGGCCCAAGTTTCTCCCTGATAACTTCATTTACAGGGATGATGGAAACTCTATCTTGCTATGCCAAGTTCCCTTGGCTTCAATAGCCCATAGAAGCAGTTTTAAAGTTTCTAACTACAGTGAGGAACAGGAGTAATATTTGCTTTAAATAAACTGCACGCTGAGGTGTTTTTTTTTTTTTGTTTCCTGTTTTGTTTTTGGTAGCAGTGGTGGTGTTTTTTGATTGCTTATCTGTTTAATAATCTGCGTATCTAAGATTATTGAAGTCTGTTGCTGCAAAGTGTCACAAGCAAGGTTGCCTAGGATACATACGATCTAAAAACAGAATGTAGTCGGTGGTGAAACCTTTTAGCACTATGATTTTATATACCTTAGTTAGCAGATTTAAGAAATAAAGAAATTCTGTGGATTTATTGTGAATTTAATATATTCAGTTTCCATTGTATAATATCTATTTGTCTTCAACAATGATACTGTTTTTATGAGTAATTCTTATTGTTGTTATTATTAACAATTATTTTTATAATTCAGATGAAAATGTCAGTTGTTTTAAAATACCTTCAAGCCTTTGGCTGGCGATGGATGTGGCTGACCGTGGCTGCTTATTTAGGACAAAATGCACTAGCCATTGGGCAAAATCTGTGGCTTAGCACCTGGACTGCAGAGACAGCAAAAATGAGTGATTTCACAGAATGGCAACAGTCACGAAATTACAAACTTGGTATTTATGGGCTTTTGGGATTCTTACAAGGTAAGCGTGAGCATTTATGACTGGTTTCCTACCATTTGCCAACTTTGATCTACTGAAATTTTTATTACTAGAGAAATAATACAAGTTGTTCCATAAACAGATTTATGTGCATTATGATGCAGTTGTTTAACCTGGGAGAGGAGCAGTAGAACAGATATACAGCAGAGTAGAAAACGCTTTTTAACTTTTATACTTCTGAGTTCTAGAACATCTGAATGTAACCAAATGAAGTTATGTATGTTAGCATGTTAGGGAGGGAAGTGTGCTAGCTTGAGACTTAATTGCAGGGAGGACATGCTTACAAAGTAGTAAAATTTATCAACAAAATGCCAATACAAAAACTTGTTAAAACCAAGGTATGAAGTTAAATCCTCTCCCTCCCCTACCATTCAGACTGTCTTTTACTTCATCTGTTCCCAAGGTCTGCTTGTTTGCTGCGGTGCCTACGTGCTCACCCAGGGCTCCCTTGCTGCTTCTAGGACATTACATCATCAGCTGTTGGACAGTGTATTGCACCTTCCTCTTCAGCATTTTGAAACTAACCCAGTAGGTCAGATCCTCAATAGGTTCACGAAGGTAAATGGAAAACTCATGAGTATTTTCTCTTTTAAGAAAATGAAGCTTGAGTGGCTACAGATTTAATCCTGTTTAGTACTATAGAAAAAAAATAAAAGATATCAAAGTAAATGAACACAATATCTAACGATTGAAAGCTGCTTCACTGCATAAGAACTTACAGAAAGGTTTGTAGCTACTTTCATGCGAAATTCCCAAAATATATTATTGACAAAAGCTGTATAGAACCTGTCTATGATCATTAGGATGCCATTTGTCAAATTTTACTCCCACAGTACAGTGAGTTTACTAGACCTAAATCTAATGCACTTTTTCTAATAAGTAGCTCTGTGATCTTCGTTTGCATATCAGAATTGGATGTCGTTGCCAACAACAGACAAATGTTATTCACTATGATTTTAATACTTCCTGGTCTTGTCAAAAATAGCTTGTTCAGACTGTTGCGATGCATAGCAGATTAATCCAAATGCAGTAAATGTTGAGGGCTGTGTATTTTAGAATAGAGCTGATCCTATCTGTGTAATACACTAAGAAGTCAGTTCATACAGGTTTCTTTAAAGCCTCTGTTTTTTAATAGCATTAGATTATAAACAAGATTTGAAACTGTGTTACTGTGTACAGTAGGAAATTATTTCAGTACATTTCAGAGTTACTAACTGGCTTACATAGAAGAGCCTGTTCTCTGACATATTGTGAGTATTCTAAAAGACACTGAATCTACTTCACCTTCAGAAAAATAATATTCATATATGAAAATATTTCATTAGGATGTAATCAGGTGGGGGGCATTCCTAACTTACATTGAGGGTGTTATAGTTTGATGTAGTTGCAAAATTTACTCAAAAGTCTTGATTCTTCTGTGCACTGTTACAGGACTTATTTATAGTGGACATACGTTTTCATTACTACTTACGAAGTTGGCTGAACTGTACACTAGATGTTATTGGAACCATTCTAGTTATCACGTTTTCCTCACCACTGTTCATAGTGGTAGTTATTCCCCTGGGATACTTGTATTTTATTATCCAGGTAAGTTCATTAGGCTTTATAATGTTTTCTAGTTGTATGTACAGAGGATTTAAACCAAACAAACAAAAAAAAACCCACAATGTTACAGGCTTAAATTATTACTTACAGTGGGGGAAAAAAATCTACAGAATGCATCTAAATTTACTTGCACAAAAAAATCTTCCAACTTCTTTGGGAATTAGAACAGTCCTTGAATATCTCCTGTAGTGCTTAGGAACTTTTAACAATTTGTATTTTTTCTCCTTACATTTTCTTTTCTTAGATGGATACAATAATGATGTAAAAATAGGCTGATGCCTTGTTACCTTTGCTGGGATATTTTTTTGCTAAAGTGTCAGTTATGCTATGGAGAAACTGAAAGATAATGTTTCAGAAAGACTAACAGTTGCATTCCTATTTCTTGAGGCTCAAAGTACATGTGTAATTAAGACCTTCAGTGTTCTTAAAATAAGAAGGTATATGAAGGAAAAGAGAGCCTGGATTCAGTCTCTACTAAGGAATGTAAATGCAGGCATTACTACATTAAAGAAGTAAAAGACAGTTTTTATGTGAATGAGAAACAGAGCATTTTGTTTTTCAAGTTTACGTGGAAATTTTAGTTGGTTGCTATGTGCCTCTTGTAGTATAGCACATTTGTTAGATAATTTGGGAATGATTTGCTTTTAATTCAACCTTCCCAGTAATACATATAACATTTTTCAGCATTAAAATGTTGGTGTAATTTTTTCCAACTTCTTCATATGCAACACTTCCAGGAATTATTTAACAGCTTTGTTCCAGAATTGGAAAAAAATATATAAAATAATATTAAATAATTTAAAATAATGTAAAGGAAACTGTAACAAGTTGTCTGTTATTTTTCCTGTACTGTTTGATTAGCGATACTACATAGCAAGCTCACGACAGATTCGACGGCTAGCAGGAGCATCACATTCTCCTGTCATCTCCCACTTCACGGAGACTATCCTAGGAGGGTCAACAATCCGAGCATTTGGCCACCAGGAGAGATTCATTAGAAAAAATAATGATGTTGTATATGAGAACTTAGTTTATTTCTACAACAATGTCATCTCAAACAGGTACTTTATAGCATCTCTGAGACCTTTGCCTGTAGAATTCTACAATGATTTTTGTTTCCTTTAGTCAGAGCAAAGCTACTTGAGAAACAAGAACAATTTATCTAGTGTTCTCTGTAATGAGTGCACAGATGATGTCTGAGCACTAGGATGATTTCTTCTTTGTGTACCAGAAACTAGCAGGTTAATAGAAAGTATGCATGTGCTGTTTAGGATGAGAATACCAACAACAAAAGTATACAGATGGATTATAAACATGGACTATATACTGTATTGCAATTAATACTTCCTCTAACAAGCTTATAAATGAATTACAAATGAATCTTATATTGTAGTAGTTCTGTAGTAGTAACCTGGCTTATACCTACAGTCCTGAGAATGGAATCTCAGGTTTAAGGGAATAAGAGCATTTCTCCTCCCACATTTGTGATTCAGTTAATCTACAGATAGAGATTAGCATGAAGATGATTTTAAACTGTAGTTTTCAGTCATATACTTGAATTTTATCTGGATAGGAGGTGTTGAAAAGCCATATGAGTAGTGAAGAGAGCATTAGTCATTTGTGGAGAGACTGCATTTTGTTCTTAACTGTGCTACTTGTTTTATATCATCATATTCCCTCCCCAGACCATCTGTGAAATTGAATGCTGGTACATACCTTCTCTGAAAGGAAAGTTGAGACACAGCTCTAGAAGAGCCACTATATTAGCAGTATGTTCACTGCACTCAAAGAAAAAGAAAAATTTGTGGTAACTCACTTTCTTTGACTTGTTTACTGCAGGTGGCTATCTGTCAGGCTTGAATTTCTAGGGAATTTAATGGTGTTCTTTGCTGCACTGTTTGTAGTACTGGCTGGAAACACAGTGAGTTCTTCTACAGTGGGTTTATCAATATCATACGCTCTAAATGTAAGTCATGGAATTTTTTTTGCTGCTATCACATTCCCTATGAAAAGGGAGGAATAGGCACAGTGAAGTTGAGTAGATAATGTATACAGTGGGGGTAGTTACTAAATCCCGAAACAAGGAAAACTTTGTTTTGTAAGTTCCTTTAATTCTGGGAAGCCTCACAGTAATTATTTTTTTTTAACCCTGAATTTAGATGAAATAAGAACTATTAGAATATACTTTAAAATCAAGTTAATCACACTATATATGGCTTACTTTTTAACTATATGTTAAATCAAGAGTAAGAAACCAGGTCATACTCAAATATATTTCATATTTGGTTTCTTGTTCTTCTTCGCTTACTGAATACTATGTGGGGATACTTACTTTATTTTAAAATATTGAAATTTTAAAATTAATTTTAATTAAAGTCATTTACTTTTTGCATTGTGCTTGTAAAAAAAAAAAAAAAAAAATTGAGAGCTATGTTAGCAAAGTGTCTTGTAGTAAGATGAACTGTATTGATAGGTTTCTAATTTAGGTAAGTCTTAAGTATCACATATAGACTCAGACTAAAGCATCCAGAATTTCTTTAGTGTGTGGTGCTTAAGAGCCTAGCAACGTCCAGATTCTCACCATGGAAAATGCTTCAGAAATAATAGAAACTGGGAAGGGAAACATGCAGGGGGGGAGCCTGGGGAGGAAAAGTAAGAGAGGGGAAAAAAAAAGGAGAAAGAGAAAAAGAATTGCCAATCCTGTTATACCTACATCACCCCCGACTTAGAATAATTCCATTCCTTACTGTTCTCTCTGAATAACTGTCATTTATATTATGTACTCAGTGATGACAGTGGCAGGTACTGCATGGTGTTCCACCTTCATCTAACATGAAATTCAAACCAGTCTTTATTTAGCTACATAGAAAATCTCAAAACAGTTGAATCATACAAAAAAAAAAAAACTCTTTGGGCTCACTTTTTTCCCCTGTATTTAGTGACAGAATTGTTACTTACTCGATTACACAAAAATCGTACTGATTCTGTCTGCAGAAACATTCCATGTGTTTGAAGAATTTGGCAGGCACAACAGATCAGATGATTATCTCCAATATAGATTATTTTATGTGTGTAGTGTTAGTGTACTTTATCTAGGAAGTAGTGTAATGATATGCCCACAATATGAGCCACATGTTGTAGCTTCCTTTCACGTGTTATACCATTACTGTGTGCTTGTGAAATTATTCAGTTTGGGTAATTTTTGAAATCATTAAGCTATGTTCCAGTACAGTTGAATTGTTACATTCTACAATGCAACTTTCTTCTCCAGATAATTCAGAGTCTAAATTTTTGGGTGCGTAAAGCATGTGAAATCGAGACCAATGCGGTTTCAATTGAAAGAGTTTGTGAATATGCAAACATGGATAAAGAGGTGAGCATTCTTTTTGCAATAGTAAATGGATGTTTAATTTGTGTACAAAGAAAGCTCAGGTTGAGTTTCCATGCTTTGTGCGACCAAGAGGAGCATTTTAAGAGTGGCAAACAGGGAAGAGAGGCATTGTTATTCACATGTCTGAGGAGGCGTTTATTTCAAGTCTCTTGGCCTTGGTTATTGTGCTTTTCTGAAAGTAGTACCCAGAGAAGTGAAAGACTGTCTCAGAAACAAGTCCCTCTTCTGTGGTTTTTTTTTCTTTTACTCTCCCCCATGTTTTTGTTTCTTTATGCTAACATCTTTTCTTTCGTACTCCTTAAAGCAAAATGTTTCTCATAGAATGTGTGTTGGAAATACCTGGAAGATTAGACTATGGATAAAACTCAGTTCCTTGCCAGTCAAATAAGGGAACTACTAGCAACTATACAGTTCAGCTTCTTGAATGACTATATAATCTTCTTAAAACAAACAAACAGATAAGTTGAATGTTGTTGCAAAATACATCATTTGAAGAAATTTCTCCTTCCCTTATATCACAATGGAATTATCCTAAACTACTGGGAGTTCTAGATGTATATAATTTTTTTTTTTAATGAGTTGGGATTATTTCCTGGTATATACTAAAATAACAGTGCTTTAAATTCTAGGAACCATGGATTACATCAAAAAGACCACCAGTAGGGTGGCCTGATAGAGGAATAATAGAGTTTGTTAACTACAAAGCTCAGTACAGGAAAGATCTTGGTTTGGCCCTGAATAACATCTCCTTTCAGACACGGAATAAAGAGAAGGTATTGTATATAATAAGAAATAAGTCAGATGTATAAACTTCTGTTTCTGGACTTTTCATATGAGATATTTTTGAAATAAAGAGACTCCAATACTAAATATACCAAGATTATGTTGAACAGAAAAAATAAGTAATTAAGGTATTAAAGAAAAAACAAATGAAAAAAGGGAAAGTATTTTCTCCTACTCTGTAAAAGTTCTTATCCCTTTCAGAAGTGGAGGTAATGTTTTACTTCCCACCCTTCCCCACATATTATCACAGGCAAGTATCTCCTTGAATCTGAGATAAAGCTTTATTTAACTTTAGGGGGGAAAAAAAAATGCATAGGGAAAAATATTACAGTTAAAATACTTCTAGCATTTATGCTAATTATTTTAATGTTATTTGTTATAAAGATTACGTTGAAACTGTTCTAGACTTTTCAACCAAATTGGACACTTCTAAGATCTAAATTTGAAATAAAACCTCTTTCCACTGTGCTGAATATTTCTATTGAAAACTATATTAAAATCATATATATGATTGGAGTTAAGCAGCTTTGGGTTTGGGATCAAGGAACACTAAACAGGACCTCATTTTGAGTAGTTCAACTGAGGAGTGCTAGACAAAAGGAAGGCTTAAGTAAAGGCTTCCCATTG
Source organism: Lagopus muta (assembly GCF_023343835.1). Taxonomy (NCBI): domain Eukaryota; kingdom Metazoa; phylum Chordata; class Aves; order Galliformes; family Phasianidae; genus Lagopus; species Lagopus muta. Next base: position 97,599,270 of record NC_064433.1, read on the forward strand.
AACGAGGCATAGGCTGGAGGCAGAGCTGTGATTGTAAGCATGTCAAGAGTGAGTTTTAAACAATTTTATCTACCTATAATGTTGGTGAAATAAACTGAAGATTTGAACTGAGAGTTAAAACTGAATTTATTAGTCACTTTATATGTACAGCACTCAGCATAGAAAGTCATAGTCTTTACCAGAAAACTTTCTGTTCCAGGTTGGAATTGTAGGGAGAACAGGAGCTGGTAAATCAACACTCACAAATTGCTTATTTAGAGTTCTGGAGGGATCTGGAGGCAAAATAGTTATAGACGGAGTTGATATATCAACTATTGGACTCCACGACCTGCGTGGAAATCTTAACATTATTCCACAGGTGAGATGTTTTTGAGATGACTTTTTGGTGTGTGTGTGTGTGTGTGCTTGTAACACAAAACATTTAAGCTTTGTGGAGTATTTTTTTACTTCGTTGACTTGAATTTTTTTTTTTTGAGAAACTACAAGCCAGAAGTCTATAGACTGCCAAAAGACAGAGGCATAAAACTCCGATAGAATGTTACTGCTTTACATACAGATTCTGTAATGGCATGTCAGGTTTTATAGCCAAATTTTTACTAGTTTTAGCTTTTCAACTGAACACTAATCTTTAGTAATGCTTGCTTAGTGCTCTCTTGAAAAAATGTCGTGATTATTGCATGTTGGCATTTATGTGGAAGAAACCTCAAAACAGGTCAGACCAAAAGAGTGACATTAAGTTTTATTGTGCCAGATTTAGTTTAACAATCTTAGCCAGAATATCTTGTGTTCTCCAGGATCTGTAAGTCTATGCATGCTGTTTTCAAGACTTAACTGCATCACTAATTCATAGGGAATTAAATAATATGTAATCAGGAATCATGTATGTACGTAAGTTGCCCTGAAAGTAATGCCTCTTGTCCATTTCCATGGAAATGACAACAGATCCAAAATTATTTATTTCATTTTCCTACGCTAATAAAATGTTGTGTACTCTTTAAGTCTGTGTTGGAACTTTGTACTCAAACTCTGCTATTATTTTAGGATCCCGTCTTGTTTTCTGGGACACTGCAGTCAAACTTGGATCCACTTGGAAAACATTCTGATCATGAACTGTGGGAGGCACTGGAACTGTGTGACTTGAAGAGTTTTGTCCAGTCACTTCCAAAAAAGCTCCTTCATGAGATTTCAGAAGGTGGTGAAAATCTCAGGTATATAAATAGCAAGTGCTATTGTAGTAATTTTCTGATACTGTAAAACTGTGTTTTCTTTCCACATAACTTATTACAGAAATTGTCAATATAAAAATTACCCTTCTCCACTCTGAATAGAATTATTGGTAGTAGGTTTCTTCATGGTTTTCTTTGAGCTCGTAACTATATGAAGTCCTGTACTGTATGTTGTATGGGAAACAAAGGAAGTGGAGTAGTTTCAGCTCAAGTGTATAAATGAATACATTCGTATACCACCCAATTAGATCTGGAAGAAAAATGTTTGTTTACTCACTTATTTTAAAAAAAAAAAAAAAAGAAGGCAAAACAACAGTGAACTTTTTTGCTCTATGTAGTTAGGCAAAGCAACTCATCTTTAATTTGTAGAATGTTACCCCATAGAAATGTAGGGAGAGTGACACTTAAAATATAAGGACTCATGCAAATAGTGAAGCTTTCAGCAGCAAAGGGACAAGTAGTAATTTAAATGGAGCATATTGAAAAATAACTTGAGTTTTTTAGGACAGATTATTTTCAGAAATATCTGCAAGGCATTCACCAGAGGTAACATACAGGAATATCCAGACTTCTATCTTGAACGTTATTATATTCAGTCTGGCTTATTCAGATTCCCCATAATAATATGAATACCGAAGTTGAGGGCAAAGCTAGGTTTAAAAGTCACTCCATATTTACTGTTGGTACACAGTGTGGGAAGGAATAAAGAATTTCAAAATTAGGTGAATATATTTTTTTTCAGAGTTTTGAGAAGTATAAAATGTTGTTGAAGAAGTTGGAATAGATAGGCTCCATACTAGTCCCAGCTTTATGTCAACAACATCTGTTCCAGTGTCTAGGTCTAAGTAGCGAAGAAACAAGATCATTCCGCCCTTCCTCAAAGTGCCTAACCTGACCTTCTTGATGTATTTTTAACAGCATTGGCCAGAGACAACTGGTCTGTCTGGCCCGTGTTTTGCTACGAAAGAAAAAAGTCCTAGTTCTTGATGAAGCAACAGCTTCTGTTGACATGGAAACTGATAACTTGGTGCAGTCCACCATCAAAAGAGAGTTTTACAACTGCACAATATTAACAATAGCCCACAGATTACATACAGTCATGGATTCAGAAAGGTAAGTTAAGTTTTGATATGCCATTTAAAAATTAATGGCTTCTTTTAGATGCATGAGTTTGCAGACCTATGATATTTACTCTAATTTTTTCCGTAGTAGCTTTGTATCTGTACAACCCAGTGTATCACAGAAGACTTGGGTATCAGTCTTAATTAAAGGTTGATAACCTTGTTCTATAACCTTGTGTTCTGTTTCTATGTTCTAATTACATTTTTTTCCTGCTTGGTTGCACTGGTATTAGCTACTGTTATGAACACTTAATTTTCTAGAACAAAGGGACACACTGCAGAATTTTTACCAGCTGAACAAACGTTCCATTTCCAAAAGGCTTTATTAATATGGGTATAACTAGTTTTAGAAAGCAATGATAGATCTTCTAAGTAAGATTTCTAGTTAGTAGGTATCTGTAGAAGGACTGGAAAATATGGTTTTGTGTTTGTTTGTTTTTTACCTCCTGTAATCTTTATGCTTTTGTGTTGTAGAGTGCTTGTTCTGGATGCAGGAAGGATTCTAGAGTATGATACACCACATAATTTGTTACAACGAAAAGGTGCCTTCTCTAAAATGGTTGCAGAGGCGGGTATAAAAAGATAAAGAAAACTAATGAATAAATTCTTATGAAGATGAGAATTCCTTGAACTGATACACTCTCCGAAGATATGCAGCATTCCTGATGTTACGAACTTCCTTGAAAGTTCCTGACAACACTGCTGTTTACTATGACTACAGTCCATACATAATGATCAGGTTTCTTAAATCAACTTCCTGTTTTTATACAAATCACTGATTTTTATTATATTGGTACTGGACCAACACAATGAAGGAATGATTTTCATGATATATTTTAAATTTTTTAATATTGCACTAGTGAAGATGGATGCCCAGGACCCCATCCAGCCTGGCCTTGAACACCTCCAGGGATGAGGCATCCACAGCCTGTGGATCCACTTCCCCCTGATATCCAACCTAAATCTTCCCTCCTTCAACTTGAAACCATTTCCCCTTGTCCTGCAGTTATCTACCCTTTCGAAGAGTTGACTCTCTTCCTGTTCTATAGTCTCCCTATAGGCACTAAAAGGCTGCAATGAGGTCACTCTGTAGTTCTTTTCTCCAGGCTGATCAAGCCCAGCTCCCTCAGCCTGTCTTTGTAGGGGAGATGCTCCCAGTACCTGATCACCTTTGTGGCCCTCCTCTGGACCCTCTCCAACAGTTCTCACCTTTTCTTGTATTGTTTTTACAAAATCACATTGTGAAAGAATACTACAAAATAGGTACAGCTATTTGCTAGTAGATTTTAACGCGAAACTCTACTATTTAGAGCTACTCAAAAGAATATGTGTATTATTGAAAGTTTCAGTTAAACATTCCTGTGCTGCTTAAGCCATCTAAATATTGCCATTTTTACTACACATCCTTAAACTCTTCAATACTAGCTGTGGTTGGAATGTGTTAAAAGGTTGGCGAGGAGGATAAGAACTGAAGACTAGTGAGAAGCACTGTAAACATGCTCAAGTGACCTTGCAGCATGGAGGGAAACATAAATTGTACCTGTTGTTTATTCTGTATATTTGACAAGTAGAACATCTGTATATAGATCACACAGGTGTGTGGTAGACTGGGAAGCACCTGTTGAATAACTTGAGCCCCCTGCCTTTACAGAGAAGATCAGACCACAATGAAGGTCATGGCATAGTGGTAAACAACATCTGCAGAAACCCTTGATCAGCAGGTGAAAACAACAGGTTCCAATAGCATGGACTGAGGTTAGCAATGCCTGCAGCTGCACTTGCGAGCCTCTACCCAGGTGCTGCTTTGTGAATCCCTTGCTTGGTGAAGTAACAAAAATATTTTTTCTTTGTATTTCAGCAGTGAGTCTGTGGTTGTTTCTGCTGCCTGTGTGGACTTGACATATTGGGTGTAGTTGATAGGATCACGGAACTGCCAGAGGTGACTTTCCACATTTTGGAATGGCCCAGCACTGAGCACTGGTGCTGTGTGGCTACTTTCCTGGCTACCACAACTCTGATGGAACCATGGCCTGAAACAGATGTCAAGGTAGTGGTTACCCCCAGATGATTGAGACAGCTGTGTATGGATTACCATGAAGATTAGGATGGTTGTTTGTTGCCAGTCTTAGAGCTCATGACTGTGAAGTTGTTGCATTGTGGAGTAAAATGAGAGCGTGCGAAAGGGTAGTCAAGACGTTATAAGATGTGATGGCCATCATACAAGAACTAATTACTACTGAAGCAGAGCACTGCTGTGGACTGCAAGGCATTGCAGAAGACACAGGTATAGAAAATGGTTTTGAGTTCCATGGAACCTTCATGGGATCCCAAAGAACAGTATAGAAGTTTCTGAGTGAGTCCTTGGATTCTGAGATTGAGTCTGAGTCAGAATTAGATCAGGGTGTGGTAGTAGCACAGCAGATGCTTTGGCAGCAAATGTCAAAACAGCAGAAATTAAAGTTTGGCAGGTCCCCTGCACTACTGTTACTGTAGCCTCTTACCATGAGGGAAAGCAATGATCCCATGTTCTTTGAGCTATCAGGTGGTGATCTGGAGGAATTTTAAAAGCATTAGCTCTAGTAGACACTGGAGACGAAAATTCTGTATCATGTAGCAGTGTTAATGATAAAGAAACCACACACAGATCCATGATCTGGAAGCAAATCCAATCCCTGCCCTATAAAATGAGATTGCCTTAACAATAGTAAATACTATTCTATTTACCACAACAGTGTTAATTGCCCCAATTATCTTTGGGGTATCAGTGCATTGGCAGGATGGACAGTTGAAACATTAAACAATTACTTCTGCTTTGGGTCTTTGCAAGTGGGATATATTATATATTATTTGATCTGTATATATTTTGCATGGGTTCCCAAAGGATCCTACTGTGCTGCCCATGCCTGCCAAGGTGGTGACCGTAAAACAATATTACATCTTGGGGAGAAGAGGAAGTTACTCAAACCATCCAGACACTTCAACAAGTGGGAAGAAGCCACAACTTGTTGTAATAATCCTATTTGACTTGTTCAGAAATCGGACAGTACTTAGGGAATGGCTGTAGATTATAGAGAATCAAATAGTCACCCAACACTTGCAGTTATGGTATTAGACATAGTTACTCTTGTAGAAAAAATTAACAAAAATGTACAATGCTGAAAGGTGATAACAGATCTTGCTAATGCTTTCTTTTGAACAGTGATTGGTTTAGAAAGCTAAGGCCAGTTTGCCATTATCAGGCAAGAAAAGCAATATACTTTTCAAGAACTATCTTAGGGACATAAAAAGTCTCTCCATTTGCCACCAAATGAAAGTGGCTAATGTTCAGTTGTTTACCTTTCTATTGATTATCTGTTGATTACAGTGGAGTCGCAACAAGAAATTTAAGTAGCTGCACTTACAGGACTGAGGCTGGGCAATTAATCCAAACAAAATACAGGAAGCTATTCTTTATTTTATTTCAGGTATCTATCTTTGATGAATACATGTCTTACCTAGGAGCCGTAGTACTGGAATAATAGTATTGGTGTCATGAACCACCACCAACTTGAAGTTCATTGTGAAAAAGCACAGGCTGTAGCACTTCAGTTTGTGTGAATCTCAAAGTTACCAAACCCAGAATAATATCAGTGGAAGGAGTTGGTATAACAGACTATGTATTACTGAAAGGAGATGACATTCCTATTTTCCTCCTGTGTTACAGGCTGGCTCATCATGCTTCGTAATCTTGTACTACAAGCATATACCCTAGGTATATTTCTGCAAGATCAATATGTAAATACTCAAGTTTGGTTAGCCTCTATTCTTATTCTTTCAGGTAGCAAATACAGAACATCTGACACAGGCTCCCATGAAATATTTACACTGGACATTAAAAGTAATTGCTGCCTTAAATTTGGAAATAATGGCTGTATGCCAAAGAACCTTACAACATCGATTTGCAGTGGTCTGCCACCCACTTCAACAACATAAAATGCTGTTCTGAGTTTGGAGGCATGCATGGGTCCAACATTACTGATGGAGTAGCTAGCATGGAGGATGACTTTCAGCATCTCTAGGACTTAATACCTCAAGTGAAACAATCTACCAGTGGTGCCTGGTGAGCCGAGCAGTTCAATGCCTTCAATGAGACATTTAATTCAAAACAATCTTGTAGGGATATACTTATTCCTTTTCCTACATGTTACTCACCTCTGTAAATTACCCTCTCCCACACTGCCACCCCTAGCAGTAGTGGTCTCTCAAACAAAGGGGGTCAAATGGAGGAAGAAATGGATTAAAAGTAGAAGACTGACCAGGAGGATTGTAAACACGCTCCAGCTGGCAATGCACAGTTTGGATAGTAGTCATAAAGGAAAATACATAAATGATATTTATTCTTTGAGTGTTTGACAAGTAGAACATCTATGTATAGGTAACATATTAAACATGGTTCAGATCCCTGCTTTACTAAGGAGAAGATCAAAACACAGAACTAAACTACACCTCAACAAGTATAAACAGTAGGCTTGTAATTCTTCAGCACGGACCAAGCATGGACACGGTGCCTGTGCCTCTACCTGTGTACTTTGGTCTGAGTGCCTGCTGTAGGGATCCCCAGGCTGGCAATGAAAATACACATACTCTACCTTTTAGCTGTGGGGCTGTGGTGGTTCCTGCTGCCTGCACTGCTAGCTCACACATCAATGCAAGCAAAGTTTGCAGTTTTAGGAAGAGGGTGAGAAACAACATCTCTTCCCCTCTTCTTGTCCCCCACCTGAGGGCAGCAGTGGCTTCCCTGTAGAGCAGAAACTACCATACCAACATTTCAAATGGGGAAAGCAGTCAGGTGCCCAGGAAAGGCTCTTCTTGGGTCCCATCTCTTACTTACCTTTACACTGCCCCAAAACCCACCCTTTCCTAGAAGTAGCACAGAAGAAACTGGAAAAACACAAATTGGATTCTATTTCCTAAACAAATGTTTTAGGATTAATACTAGGAGAGGTAATGACTTCAGTACCAACAGCGACCAACATCTCTTGCAAGGTACAGAGAAAGTCATGTATGGTAATTTTATTTATTTAGGGGGAGAAAAAGGTTTTTTGTACTTACTACTGGACTGACACAATTCAAAGAATAAACAGGGAAACAGTGCTGTTAAAATAGTTCCCTGGGAAACTGAAACAAGACAGGGCTGGAGGACAGAAATTATTTTTATTAAAAACATTCTAAAAGGTTATTTATAAAATGCATTTCATCATCTGCATTTGGAAACAATTGAGGAACATACTGCTGGTGAGGCAGCTTAGCCATTTCGAATTTCAACTTGCAACACAAGCTTTAACTGTATGAACTTCTCATACACTTAACACCACAGGTAACCGTACTCAAGATTTCCAGGAGAGCTTGTAGAAAGAGTCCAGCCTTCGAATACCAATTTATTTAAACAAAGGCTTCTGATAAGCAGTATATCTGCATATCTAGAAACATCCAGTTAGTGCAGTGTCCTACTCATCTTTCAAATATGAAATATATTTTAATATATGACACAGTAGTAAGATCAAAGACAAAACAGATAATTTGATTGCAGAATTCAGAAAATAAATAAGGATGCATTGGGAGATATCTGATGTACAGTAGCTTTTTTACTTCAAGCTGCGTAGAAAACTGAAAGAATAAATACCCTTTTGTGATTTTTTAAATTATTTTTCTTAATAAACAACTCATCCTACCCTTACCCAGATTAAAACTAGAGACTGTTTTTAATCTCATCTAGACTGAAGGAATATGCTAAAGTACTTCCTTTATTTGCATTGTTTAAACAGTTTAAAGTTACACCCTCACTTCTGCCTAACTTGTCCTAAAACTGCAAAAAGCTTTTAATAGTTTAGCCCAACTGCAACGTGGTTTTATTTTAATCTATTTTATTACACTGTGTAAAATAAGCAGACCTGCATTAAACAAATAAAAAACCTGAAGTCCTACAAAAATTCCACAGTATTTTGAGATGAATTTACAGCAGGGCAGCAGAAAGGCCACAATGACTCCAAATACTCTGGAAAAAAATATAGTGAATGTACACAAATATATCTGCAAGGCAACTGCATATGAGAACTGTACTGCATACTGGCACCAACTTCACTAAAAGACTTCTTTCAACTCAGGAGTTTTAGTTCTATTCACCTTGGTCCCTTACCTCACTCCCTTTTGTTTTATAAACATGCAGTATTTTATTTTAATACATTATCAGATTTTACTAGAATTCCCATATAGATGTAAAGACAGGTGATTTTCAAAGGCATAAAGGCAGGGAAAAAAGCATCCAAAAAGTTCCTTTAGTTTTCAACTCAGTGAAATTAAATGTTATCGGTATTTTGGGAATCTTTGTGAAGTTAAACACCACCCATGGAATGGCTAAACAAAACTAAAACTCAAGAGGTTTTTAGTAGGATTACTTCAAAGGTATGTTTAGACCACAGCTATGCAAACAGCTGCATCAGCAGAACTGGGAAGGCAGTGCCATAGATCTGGTCTATGCCAGGAGAATAATAGGCCTATTTTAATGTGGTCAAAGGTTAAACCATAGATCTAAGCCCACACCTGATGCCTTGGCATGCTTATCAAAGTTATTTTTTGGAGCATACAAGAAAATGCTTAAAATCACCTATTACTAGAGCTTACCTGATACTGCGCTGATGGATAAAGACAATCCTGAGTTGAATGCCTTTACTTGAGAGTTCTAAACAGATAGAAAATCCCTTGGCTCATTAAGTAATGTTTTAACTTTCAAAAAAAAAAAATTTAATTTTATCATCCTTTTCTCCTCTTTCATTTGCTAGATAGGTGAGTGGCAAAGTATTTGCTTAAAATACAGGCTGAAGAAACTTTACCTCTAATCCTTAGATACAGGCACTGCTTCTTTCTCAGATGAACAGCTACCATCTGTTATCTATGCTGAGTTTAGAGTAGGAATATGACACAACTTAAAGATACTAGATATTAGCAGAGATGCTAGCTAAAATGTATAAACAAAGCTGGATGAGTTTTCATCAACGAGAGGAACTAGATTTCATCTAAGCAGTTCATTTGGTCCCACACTTCTTCCCCTGAAAACAGTAGAGCTGGGGGGGGGGGGGGGTAGTGGGAAGATGTCATACACTTGTAATTGTGCGACAATTTAATTCAGGTTGGTAAAATTCAAAGGAAAATATACACATGTAGCTTCAAGATACATAAAATTAATATGGTTTTCAAATAATGTGGAGAGAGGTATAAACAGTTGGTGATACGCACTTGTTCTTAAGTGTAAGACAGCAGCACCTCTATGTTAACCATCCAGAATGTTTCAGGAATTTAGCCATTGTAGACACACTAAGCAACTCCACATTACCAAGAGCTAAATTTCTTAATGTGTTTTGACTCAAACATGAGACAGTAATTTGCCACGTGGTCTTCATAAAACTAGTATGCTGTTATGAACAGCAGAAGATTCAAGTGAATGTATAAATCTCATTCAAGCTGCAGTATGCCTTTTAGAAAGGTTTTTAAATGCTCAAATGACTCATTTTAATAAATAAATTTTAGCTCAACACTGCTAGTGCTATGTGCATTAACACTGCTTCACATTCTTCTAAATAAAATATACTTGACACAGGAACATCCATACTACAATGCTGCATTATTTCTAAACTTTGGTCACACTCTCTTTAATTTTTAAACAAACACCTCTTCCAGATTTGCTAATAAAATTTAGCAAAAGAATATGAGTGTGTCATCTTTAGGATTTTCACTCTGTATCCAATCTAGAGGCAAATACGACTTCAAAGACTTCAGAGCTTTAAAAATCACTTGTACCTTTAAGATAACATTTAGCTCAAACAGATTACAAAAAAAAAATAAAAATAAAAGAATATTATATGGCTAAGGTTAGGCTCCACTGACAGTCAGATAAGTATGCACCATCCGAGTATGCTTTCGGAGAAATGGGATGCAATGGGAAAGAGTTTATCTTTAATTAAAATTAGTCTTTCGTAAATGCTTATTGGGAATTTCTATTGCGCTTACTTGGAGAGGCCAGGACCCACCAACAATTCCTGCTTGGATAGCTACACCCATTACAACTGCTAGATCAGGGTCTACGGAGGTGTTGGGTTCCTTTCCAAAGAAATCCCGAATAACTTCACGTATTTTAGGAATCCGGGTGGAGCCCCCAACTAACACAATTTCATCCACTTCCTCTTCGTGGAGGTGGCCTTCCTTCAACACCTGTTCAATGGGAACAAGAATTTTCTTAAAAAGGTCCTCGTTCAACATCTCAAATAGTTTCCTAGAAATTTCTCTTTCAAACACAACTTTGACAAAGCTGTTTTCTCCATCTGAAGCATCTCCAAGATTTTGCAAGTCTTTCGTTTTCTGTGAAGGCTTGCTGTTAGGAACAGTATTAGGCTTTACATCACTTTCAGGCAGTTCTTTTGTAAGCTTCCTTTCTGGCACAGTCAATGACACCCTTAATGTAGATGCCTCATGAATAGTCAAATTCAGCTTAACTGCTTCCACAGCCTGTCTGAGGCGATGTATTTCTTCTTTTCTTGATGGCAGAGAACCATATACTTGATTGAGTTGATCGTATAAATGCTGCATCAACCTCTGATTAAAATCTTGTCCTCCAAGTTTGTTATTACCTAAAACATCAGAATACAGTGCATCAGATATCACCTCTGAAAATTCAGAAAGCAGGTCACATCTCCTCTTTACTGGCAAATAGAACTCCAGGGCCAGAACAACAATACTAGGACCGTAAGCACCGAACAAGAGCTAACAGAACTAGGAAAACAGATTAACAAATTATCATCCACTGAAGAGTACATGATTGACTGTAACTTCCAGATTTTTTTAATTATTTTTTTTTTCCTACAGACAAAAATAAGTTACAAGAAAAATCTGTAGCTGGTAGCATGCCACTGAAGTGCAGTATCTCAGAGCAAATTATTTTCCCAGCTAAGATTCCCAGAAAATTTACATCTCTCTCTCTCTCTGCCCAGATGGATTTTTCTGTTAGTACTACCACAGTGCAGCTTTATAGGAGTTCTGTTCTAACATTTTCAAGTTATCCAATGGTTTCATCCATTCACATGAAAAAGCTGCGTACCATTGAAGCATAAGGAAATATCCTAAAAAAAGCAAAAGAAAGTGAGTAAATGCAAGTAGTGGGGTTCAAGTTCTATTAATAGGTATGTCTTACGTTAGCCTTCAGAGAAGGTACTCTGTATTACTTCTACAAGATTATTCTTGCACCTTATTTCCAAAACCTTTCAAAGAGTTGTTCATGCTTTACATTAAACAGATTTAAAAGTGGCCTGGCAGTTTTCATCTATGTTGAATAGTACTCTCAAAGTTTCTACCTGTCTGCTATGAGTGAAAACGGGAATTCACTTAACGGACATCCATCCAAATAAGTCAGAATGAAGTAGTTAAGCATTGTTATTCCACTCTTACTGGACATCAAACATTGTTCATTCAAGGCAATGCTAAGAGCATCTCAGATCTGTCCAAATCTGGGTCATCTGCAAAGCAGCTGTGCATTCACTCCAGTTTTACTAAACGTTGCTGCCAAAACTCTTTCCCAAGTGATGAATCACTGTGGCATATATGTATTAAAAAAAAACAAACCAAAACTTCTGGGTTAACACAGTGCAGTCATCAAGTCCTACACAACTGCACTGGAGCCAAATGCAAGGCAGTGATGTTGTAAAGCACTCAGCTTTAGTAAACTGACTTGGTAAATACTCAGCTCAAACAAAGGTAATAGAATGCTTTACAACAAAGTATTTTCCATAAGCAGCAGCACTTACACCAGTAAATATCAACAGCCTCGGATAAAATTAAACCACAGTTTATAACTTGGAGTCACTTTAAAACTGAATTTCTCTTAACTGGTGAAACCAATTGCAGACCTGGTTGCATATGAAAGGCAATTACGAGCACTTTGTTGTGAGACTGGTATGTTTTAAATAACCTCCCTAAAGGTGATGTGAGGTGTTACCTTTCCTTTCCTACTACTCCTTCAGAAAAATAAAGCATTTTTCTCACCTGCCATGGCTCGTGTGAGGAACATCCCTCCCTGCTTGTTCAGCAGAGACACATCCAAAGTTCCTCCACCCAAATCTACCACCAGGACATTAAACACATCAGCTTTGTGGAGTCCATAAGCCATAGCCGCAGCTGTGGGTTCATTGATTACTCGCAGGATTTCTAGCCCTAAAAAGAGCAAAGCAATAGTCACGTACAATTCCAAAAACTGTATTTCTCACTGTCACAACATTTACTATTAGTTATTTAGAACTAACCTTAAGTGAAATGTCAGCTATGTGGAAATAATTAATCAAGTATTATTGCTTAGAAAATTATTTTCCTTATTTCAGCCAGAAGTAATACTATTTCACTGTCAGGATGAAGGCATCTACACAAATATGTTTCCTTGAGAGACCCTTTGGCTAAGTAGATTCCACATCCTATTTGTATTTTAATTATTGCCCAATTGTGCTCTGTATGTTCTCTCTATTTGGAGATGACAAAAAAAAAATATAACATCCTTAGATGAAGGGTCAATTCTCCTAGCCACCTATGCTTGCATTAGTCTGTTGCATCTGTTGACACCCAATAGTTCTGTGCTGTTCTTCATAATTGTTAGCAGTCTTAAAGAAAAAAAACAAATCCATTCTAAGGCTTTCTATTCTCCCTAGACTTTACTACTAGTGAAATAAACATAATGTAAGGCTCCACAAAACAATTCTGGAATAAAAAGACAATACCTGCAAGGTTAGCAGCCTTAACAGTGGCATTCCGTTGCCTTTCATCAAACTCTGCTGGCACAGAGATGACTGCCTTCGAAATGGGCACACCAAGATGGTCTTCTGCCATTCTCTTCAATTTCAGTAGCAGCTGAGAGCCGATATGCTCCGGAGTGACACGAAAGGTTTCATTAGTTGTCACAGAAAATTCAGCTGATCCATTGTTGTTGAAAATCTATGAGGAAAAGCAACACAACTCATATGTAAGACATCTTTTTCTTACATTTCCTCCTCTGCTACCACCAAATATTAGGTTCGCATATTGCTCATTTATTCTGGGAAAGATATGGATGTATCTATCTATAACCCCTCCCTGGAAGCATTCAAGGCCAGGCTGGATGGGGCTTTGAGCAACATGGATGAGTGGGAAGTGTCCCTGCCTGTAGAAGGGAGGTTGGAACTCGATGAGTAAAGGTCCTTTTCAACCCAGACCATTCTACATCTCTGATTCTATGTACTTTCTTCACTTTATTAATTACTTTTATTCCTTGATTGTAAACAACTGCTTAATCATCTTTAATGCTACATGATACAACCGCACATTTGAAGATGACAGTAACGCTTCTTAATCATTACACCTTTTTTTTAGTACATACCTCAAAGTAAAATAAGGTACTGTTAAAATTTTGAGTTGGAGCTTATGCTGGAACATAACCTAGAAACACATTTCACAGTGGACAACAGGGTTCCCTAGAAAATCATCAGCTGTCATGCTGAAGTACACCACTTCCACCAGCATTTCCTCCTCTTCTCTCTGGGTACATCTTATGGTTTCCAGGCGTATCAGATTTAGCCGAATGACTCAGAGTCAGAAAAACTGGTTCTGCATTACATATTTCAAGCTTCCTACATATCACTGGCCTGGAGAGAAGCAAAGATGATGTTTGCTCACCTTAAATGGATACCTGCTACTTTCACTCTTCAGTTCTTCTGAAGTGAAGATTTTCCCAATGAATCTTTTTGCATCATATATAGTATTCTGAGGATTTGCATCAGCAAGTTCTAGGCCATCATATCCGACGTATACATCTCTGTCCGTGAAAGACACTATACTTGGAATGCTGTTGTGCCCGTTTTCATCTGCAATAACCTTCACCTGCCCTGTTCCAGGAAGAAAGACACCTACAGAGCAGTAAGTTGTGCCAAGATCAATCCCAATTACTTTTGGTGTGGGCATTGGTAAATACTGTTGAGCTAGATAGCCAGCTAGCAGAAGAGCCAGAATTGCCGAGCCTGAAAGACAAATCAATAGGTCAACTCTGAACAATTCTCATAGGAGACCTAGTTAATGAGACTGTACAAAAATCACACACATGCTCACTGCTGCTTCAGCCCCAGCTCCCTAAGAGCACCTTCCCACAGCCCTCAGTCTTTCCTACGCCTCAAAACAAACAAGTAACCTAGTTTAGGAACACTGAATGATTTTTCCATTTTACACGTAACCGACGTACTAAATAAATAAATAAATAAATAAAAAGAAAGAAAAAAGAAATCCAACGTGGCTAGGACGGTCACGGCTGTCTTTCAACAGAGCAGAGAGCGCAGGTTTCTGTCAGCTACTTCCCCGCACAACGCCTATCTCCACAAGAAGCAAGGGAACACCCCGAAACCATAACGGAGCCATCACGAAAAGCCGCTCCATCCCGGCAACGCCCCCACAAACCCTGCACAGCCCCAGAGACGAGACCCGCCCGGCTCAGGCCAGGCCACTCTTCCGCACCCGCCCGCCTTCCTGCCGACCCCAGCACTGCTCCGGCCCCCAGTCGGCTGCCTGCACGTACCCAGCACCGCCATCTGCCCGGCCATCGCTGCTCGCCGGCTGCCGCAGCACCGGCCAACTCCGACTGCTGACGGGTCCTTCCGGGCCGCGCCGCGCGGCACGCCGGGAATTGTAGTGCGCGCTTCCCACCCGCCCCGCCGGTGTTCGCGGGCTGTTTGTAGGGAAAAAACTACACCTCCCAGGAAGCACGTGGGGACGTGGCCCTTTCCTGCTGGTGCTGGCCAATGGGCTGGGAGAAGGGGTCACAAATCAAAGGGCCGGTAGGGAGGATGCGTGCTACCCATTTTGCGCATGCGCAGAACGGGTTCTGCCGCGTCGCGGTGCTTACTGGGAGTGGTAGTTCTGTGGGGGCGGCGCTGCGCCCGCCGGCCATCACCGCGGCCTGACGCTTGCGGCGGGGAAGGCACGCTTCGCGACGCCGCCGTGAGGCGACGAGCTGACAGGCAGCCCCTATGGGCCCTGTCTAACTTGTTTTCCCAACACCGGTGTTGAAAACTTCCATTGCATCTCTTTAAATGGCATCATTGTACAAGTGGCCATTCTAAAACTGTGGAGGAGAGCTCGTATCATAGAATTACAGAATCATTAAGGCTGGAAAAGACCACTGATGCCATCTGGTCCAACCACCAACCCACCACACCATGCCCACTGCCCACGTCCCTCAGTGCCACATCCACACGGCTCTTGGACACCTCCAGGGACAGTGAGCCCACCTCCTCCCTGGGCTGCGTCTGCCAGTGGTCGTCTTACAGTATTTCTTCAAGCACATAACTCGAGCAGGCACTTTTACATATAGTAAAATAGCAAAGGCAGGAGTTTGCTGAAATTTTTATCTTTGATAGTCACCACGTGCTTTAGTACATATGGACCCCATTGAAATCTCACACTTCTGAAGACTGACTTGCACAGATGCTTTAAAAATACTGTGACAGATTTCATCCTTTCTGAAGCGCAGGCCAGGCTCTGTTTTTATACCTGAGGCATTGGGGTCACTCAGTGAGGTGCATGCTAAAGGAGATAATTCACATGCCCTCTCCTATACTGCTTCTGTTCCATCTCCTCAAAATAAAGCTGCCTCATAAACACAGCGGATCAGCCAACGCCTCCCCGCCTGACTGCCTCCCAGGAGGCCTGCCTGTTCCCTACAGAATTACACAGCACAGGACACCTGCCTGGGAGTCAAACCAAGGAGAACATCGCTGCTCACTGCAGCAATTGCACATCACACCAGCCGCTTCCTCAGGAGACACCTGCCTCCTTGTGTCTGTTTTTGACTTTTGTCTCATTGAAGCCTGTATCCGCCCATTTTTTTCTATGACACTTTGAAGGCAACTTTTGTTCTTCAGCACCTGAACTTAAATGAAGTCCAGAAGCACCTATTTTTAATCCTACATCTCCATGACGTATCTGGGTCTGCGCAGGGCTAATCCATGACCTACAGAAAGATGATTCCTCTTGCATTTGCAGAATAGGCAGAAATAATCCTAGCAAGCTTGCATTTTTTTTTCTGGGGAATTATCAGAGTGTCTTCTGGATGGAGTTCTTAGTGGTGTTAAAGCCAGTTCTTTTACTTACCCTCACAGCTCACACAGCTCTCCTTTTTTTTTTTCCCTTACCTCAGGGAGCAGACACTGGAAGGTAGATCTTTTTTCTCCTGAAACGATGTGTTAGCCACATCCCTGTAATGGCAGGCAACGCCTATATTGCAGTGCTTAGCACTTACCAAAAGGTAGGCAATGCAAGCTCAGACCATACACCTCAAATCCAGTAGATCAGGGCCTCTGGTGACACTTTCTGGTATCTTTGCTGATTTGTCTGTTTGTGCTGGCTGTACAGCGCCGATAAACCTTTGGGGACAGCACACCAGGCTATCAACATTACCTGCCACTTGATGTGAGCCAAAGGTAGACATGTAACCTGTCTCTGGGGGTCTGGGCCAAGAGCCTAGTTAGGTTTATTAGTGTATCTATTCATTCTGGTAGTAAGCTTTTTAAAACATTTCAAAAGCTTTTGGGGGATTAATCTCCTTCAAGGGGATAATGTTTTTTTTTTCCTGGTGCTTTAACAGGTGAAGGTAAACATGTTTATGTCTACAAATAGCTCGAGGGGGAGAATTGTTCTTACAGTGTAAGAGCAGAGACTGGTTTTAAAGCAATCTCCCATCAGATGGGAACTAGTACCTGCAGGAAGAAACTATTACACCAGGGAATACCCATGAAAACAGACCTATGATGTGTTAAAGACAGTTCAAGCATTTGTTGAATCAAATAAAGCTTGTTTTCATTTCTAGAATGCTTTGCATCAGCCGTATTCCTGCACTTCGAGAAAAGGAAACTGAGTTTGCAAAGCATTCTCTTTCCTGCCATTGCACAGAACGGGGCTTCCTCTTCCTAGGGAAGACTCAGTGAATTCTTTCAGCACCACTGCAGTAATTTCCAAAACACTGTCCAAAACCAAAACACAGAGTACCAGAGTTTGCTCCCAGCAGTACTGTTTGATCCAACAGTGATCCTACTGTGCAGGAGCAAGCATGAGAGAGATTGGAAGCCGCTTCCCAGGTGGAGGGGTGTGGTCAATGTCTCCTTGAGGAAAGAGACAATTTACTTAAATGCTATCATATGAAATCTCATGTTTGAATTTTAAATTCGATAAAGGTGGCTTCTTAGCCTTGGTGCAATCATACCAAAATTGCAGACTACTGTCTCCTCTACATAATTAAAACATTGACCTTCTCTGGCTGTATCTAGTTGGGGAAGGAAAGGATTTCATCAGTGTCCAATCTTCCTCCGTGACAGACAGTTCAATGTCAGGCATTTGGAAGAAAAGTATAACCTTCAATTGAGATGCAAAAGTTTCCATTTAAATTCCCGAGTATAGCTTAAAGATTTCTTGCTCCCACTGCCTGGATGTTGTGAAGGTGTGCAGGGAATCGTTAATGAGTCAGAAGCTGGCTCTCCGACTGGCAGCACTGTGAGTTGCTGCAGGGCTGCTCGGAGATTCATAGCCAAGAGCAGGGGTGAGACACTGGCGTCAAGCTTCCAGCAGATGTCCCTGCTATGCAGGATTGCTTTTTATATTTAAGGGTAACCTGCAGATTCATATAAAGCATATTAACCTTTTGCAGTCGTTATCCAAATTCTTGTAAAAGCATAAGTCATGAAAATGGTGTCTCATTTTTCAGTGCAGTTTGTTTAATTCTCTTAACATCTCCATTTCACTGAACCCTTATGAAATCATTTTGAGGTTAACAATGAAAATTTTATTTCCTCTCTCATGAATACATCTGCAGTCATAGAAGCAGTTCAGGAAAAAAAGTCTGCAAGCAGAATGGGATTTTCACTGGTCTCCCTCCTGCCTCAATACTTGAATTTCTGTTGGTCTACACACTGATTACAGCTTGCTGTGATGTTGGGGGAAAAAAAACCCTAAAAGCAGAGACCCCTTTATTTAAGAGATGAGACAAGTAGACAAGTTTGGCATTTACTGGCCTAATGACTGGGAGCTTCTCTCTTGCTTCACTGCAGTGTCACTTAAGGGAGATGTTGCAAGGCCAAGTGCTGCTGTGAGACCAGCTACTTCCTCCCCACCCACCAGCAGCCTGACTTGGTGGGCCTGGATCTTAGATTAAATTTGTCCCTAGGTGTGGAGCACATAATTCAACTTCTGCTCTGCTAAGGCGTCCCATCTAGAAGCAGGGACAGCCATATTGCAGTAACTGTGTGACAGGAAAATCAATCACTTGTACGGTGGTTTGGTGGAAACAATGTGCTGCATATCACAACCCGGAGCACGGGAATGAGAATACGATTGGAAGTCTCATCATCTGCTTGAATCATGAGAGTGATAATGATAATGAACAAGAGTCCTAGAGTCTCCCAGGAGACCGTTTTCTCATTCGTGTTGTGATGTGTATGCGAAATCCATACAGATGTCAGTCAGACATATCAATTTTATCTATTGGGCATGACAACAAAAGAATAAACAGAGGAATGCGCTCAGATATAACTACTTTAGCACACAGCTCCCCAGGCCAAGGTTGAAAGGTTTTGCAAAGTATTTGGATAGAGAAAAATCCTTCTTTTCTGTTTGTGGGGTACTGATGCTGATGTCTCAGAATATTTATCTTACAGTGATTCTGTTCTTTTCCTGAAAGTACCACCAAGAGGACATCAGAGAGTTTGTACATGGGTGTATAATCAAAGAATATTAGGATGTTATAACCACACAAATAAACAAGAGAGTTAGGCAAAGTAGACCATGATAACAAAAGAGAAAAAATAGAAGGCTTACCCCTATCCTGGGCTCACCCACCAAACACCAGCAGATGTGATCTCCAGAAGACATTCTTTCATACTGGTAGCCAGCTCTTAAATAGGAGAGGTGCAGCCTGGCTCCACCCCTTCCGGCAGCACGGATGAATTGCCTTCACCTGTGCTCCTCTGGCTGACTCATGGCTCACCTCAGGTAATCAATCAGAGGTTCAGGCTGTGATTCAGCAGTTCCCATACAATGGGATAAGAACATTTGGGTCTTTCTGATGGCACAGACAAGTCTATTTCATTTAACACTTAGAAATAGTATTCTGGTACACTAGGAGCAACTGTGCTATGTCATACCTACTTTCACAGAAGAGTTATTCCGTGACCTAAATTATTTCTAATCTAAGTATGCAAAAGAAGCAATAAGAAATAGAATAGAATAGGTTGTTCTTTGCACAGTGTGCACTGGAGAAACGCAGAAATTGACTATACAACTCAAGAACAGACAGTGAGCGTGGAGACCAAGTATGGCTTGAAGTGAGCTGTATCAAATACCATTCAAGAGAGGTCCTGACAGAATCAACTTTCCTTTAAGGAAAGGGACTTGTATCAAGGTAGCCATCAAAGACCCATTAGGTCGGAAGTGTTCACATTTATACATTGCTCTTTGGGGAAAGTGGTAATGGCATTTCCTAATTGTCTTTAGAGTACAGGAACTAGAGCTGTGTGCAGGAACTGGAGTTGTCATTATTTTCTGAATGTCCAGCATACTTCAGTGTAACCAATACATAGTTCAAATATGACTACGATGTGAGCACTATACAAACTCAGTCTGGTTTTATTTCTGAGAGCAATATGTGGAACCATATCCCACATATGTGGACAGCATATCCCACAGCATCTCTTATGTACTCTAGTCTATCTGAAATGGAGAAAGAAATTTTGAGAGCGCAGAAAAAGAAGACTCAAGCTCATCAGCCTGAGTCAAGGTCCTTAATGTTGCTTCATACCTTCCCAGCACCTCTAGTCAATTGATGTCTGCTTTGCATGAGCCTTTGCCTATGCTGAGGCTTACAACGTACCTGCAGGGTTCTTAAACCTATTTCTGACAATGTTGATGGAATCATTCCGACATTAGTCAGATTACTCTTACAAGACAAGCAAAGATGTTAGCCACAGCATGTCTTCTTTTCTCAACATCATTCCCCTACACACTGTCATGTGAGTAGCAAGTGTCTGTTTAGCCTGGAGAAAAGTTTGTTGGAAGCAGATACTGTAAAGTTAGAGCCATTCTAGAAAAAAAAAAAGAGTGCTTTGCTGCTGAAAATGATCCATCCACCAAAGCAGAAACGAGCCTCTCTTTGCAATCACAATAAAATAAAAGCCCCATGCCAGCTCTCCCTCTCTTTCTCGAATGATTGTGCTGTGTATAGGTCTGCTGGACTGCATCAATACCTTCTTACAGCCAATAATTCATCCTCGTGCTTTTGGCTCAGTCCTGCTGCTCAGATATGCAAGTGCATGCTTCTGCCCATTTGAAAAATCAGCTGCTACGTATGCACACACCAGCACCGTAGTAGACTTTACAAGATATGTGCAATCTGCGTGCCAGCAGATCTGTGGGCACTGAGCCCTTAAGCTTCAGAATTTTTTTGCAGAATACAAAGTAGTGTTAAAAATGTAGCACTATGTTTACGCTATCATTCTGAGAAACATTTTGATAATGTGCAAACAGTCTGATTGAGCAGGGAGGGTCTGTTTTTCTTTTCTTGCTCTTTTTAGCACACAGCAAAAAAGGGCCTGGGGCTGTCAGCATGTCTAGGTGCTCCCACAGTACCAATAATAAGAATTAAACAGTAGAATGAGGGAGATAGAGGGATTTTACAATCTCAGAAGAATGTAATAGAAGTATATTAATTTCCACTGAATTGCTGGGCAGAGAATGCATCTCTTCATATGTCTGGACAAGCTCCAAATATTTCTAGTCTCAGTATAATAGCTCATTTCTTGCTGTCAGTCAGTCCCAAAGTGAACAGAGCTGACGGATGTTGATACTTTCAGATTTTCCCTTTCCCAAGGACCTTGACAGCTTCTGCTGCAGGAAAAACAAACATTTCATTTTTCTCCTTACCTGTTACCTCCCCCAATAGCTTTCTCTCTCGCAAGGTGTCACGGATTCAGTTTGTATCAAGAAACATCAGTACCTTAGCCTCGGTTCAGTAAAAGGGATCCAAGCAATAATGCAGTGTGCTATCTGTCCTCTCTCTGCTGTGTGCTACAGCAACCAACTTCCATGCTTTCATTTCAAAAGTAGTTAGGTATGACAGGAAAAGTGTAGGGCAGATGTAGACACATAATGATGCTTTACTGAAAAAAAAATTAAAAGTTGGCAGCTACAAATCTATAGTACCTGCAATAGATATACTGGTATTGTAGGTGAATCAGCAAAATAAAACAAACGATAAAGGAAGGTTTTGCATGTTCAGTAGTGATAAACAATCTGAACTGAAAGATCTGCATCAGAATCCTTGCTGCTATTTCATTCATTTAAAGGAAAACAGAATTTGTGCATCGTATATCATCCTGTGTGTGCACAGTCAGTAACACGCAGCTTTTTGAAGTTGTATTAAATGTTCATGCTGAATCCAAGGGGAAATATGGCTTGTCTAGATAGTTCCAAAGAGTACACGACTAGGAGCCAAATAGTTAAGTCTCTTGGTAATTTAATATCCTATGGTAGATCTTCCATAAAATAACACTGAACTGAGAGTTACCTGCAGCCACTGGAGGCTGGTAATTCATTGCCATGCCATTTCTTCCTTCTGACTTCTGTGTGTGAGTACAGATGTTATGGATTAGCCTTCTTCTGTGTGAGTGGTTTATATAGTTTAGTTTAGTTCATCAAGACAAGCAAAGCACATCCACTTTTTTTTCTGGAATTTTCATTAGGCAAAACCTTCACTAACTTAAACCTTTCCCCAGTTCTCAGAAGAGCGCTATTATTATTTTGTAAGTGCAAATTGATAGATTTTAGCTGAAATTTGTGATCAACATTTAGGAGCAGAGGTCTTCCTCTATAAGGATGTCCTGAGAAAAATGCAGTTTTGTTTACAGCCTATGATAATGTTAATGAAATAATTCATGGAAAGTCTGTGAGGAAAACAAGCTTAGCATTTTTAAACAATATATAAAATCTCTTTTTTTTTTGTTGGACTGAAGTGTGATGTTTTCCTTGTCCAAAAGGACAGCAAAGGCAACAGAAACAATAGCAGTTTTCTTTTTATGCACAAGTTCAGGGAAGAGATTTCTTCTGGGAAACTCTTCTGCACCTCTGTTCTTCCTACTATTGGTCTCCATGCAGCTCAGCCTCTGCACCCTCCCTAGTGCTGCGTGCTGCCAGCAGCTTTCCTGCTCGCAGAGTATGGGAAGTTCTGTGCACCCAGCATCCTGATTCACCTGCCTGCTGCTCTGAAGGAGTGCAGCACCCTCAGTAACACGCAGCCTAGCTCCTTTTGGAGCACTGTATTACTCATCAGTTAACCAGCCCTTTGCAAACCCATCTATGCAACAGTATTTAGAGCCAGACAAAATTCTAGAAGTCAGGATCAGGAAGAAAGTTGTTCACGGTGAAGGAAAAAGACTGTACTTGTTGGATAGTATTTTAACCACCACCATGCCTTTCTACATCTGTTTTCCAACTCTTCTTTTTTTAATTTAGAATAAATGATCTCAATCTGCCTTTACATTTAAGTTATTCTATGCGACTCTAATATCTGCTTTTCTGTCTGAACAGGCACTCTTCTGTGTGAATGGTAAAATGGATAGAAGATCACAGTCGTTAGAGGAGGAAAAGCTGTATTAGACTGGAGTCCATCATCCTGTAAGGAGCTGCTATAGTACCATGAAAGAGGCTGTATCAGATATTAAATTGATATTAATATAGAAGCATTTTACATTATCTGAAATTATAATGAGCGAGAAGCCTGGGAATGGATTTTTCACTGGCATAGTCCCATGAGCAAGAAGCAGTGCCCAGACCATTACCAGGAGTGGGCTGCCAGGTGAGCTGGGGCTGCTTGTGCCTGTCCAGCCTCAGCCGTGGTGCCTGGGGCTGCCAGCCCCCCCGGGTGGCTCCTTCACCACCCCATGTTCTCTCTGGACAAGTGGGAATGGACAGATTCTGTCCTTAGGAGTTGATCTAAAATCCATCAAAGGCAGAGGAAGTGGAACTTAGATTTATGAGCAAGGTTCGGTGCTTCAATAGGTGTCACTGCCCCCAAAAAATCACTCCTCCCAGGGCCCCGTGGGGCAACTACAGGCGGTAGGACCTGCTTAGTCTCTGAAGGTTTGCTGGGAGCATGAAAAATCTCGTGGCATTTTTGCAGAATGGATATAAACCTTTTGGCATCCTGGCTATATTTAAAATTAAAAGGATTTTTTTCTGCTTAATTCAAATTTCTCCTGCATTTTAATTGATGCAGCTTTAACTAATTCCTTGCTTCTTCCAGAAGAAGGCTGACGAAGATTTGAAACAGCCCTTTAAGTGTTCCCTTACTTCCTCTCCCCCCATAGATGACAGGTAAAACATAGTATTTAACAGTATTTTAAATTTGTATTGCACTTTATGACAGTTGTGGAAACTGACATCATAGAAATATACTCTTTCATAACTATTTTCTGTAGATTTTTTTCACTGGAATATGAAACCATGGGAAATAAATGCTTTTACTGATGGGGTTAGAATTACAAGACAAGGAATATCTTCAGTGAAGTGCTTTAAACACTCAGAACATTTTTTTTCTCTTAAAATACTTGCAACAGAAGCACATTACACCTGGTGCCCTGGTTTCATTTCTGCATGCTGTCTTCTTAGAGGTTTCACATAGTTTACAAATGGAAAGTCTGGCTACACAGCATACATTTGCTGCTGATGGCATAAATAGTGGGTAGAGTAACAAAAATACCACATTTCTTCTCAATACAGTATAAATTTCCAGTTCTGAGTAAATACTAAACACAGTGGATGAGGTATCCTGTTACTAAGGCAACCAATTCCTGTGTTATCTTTATATATATATATAAACTCCCTGTGCTATTCAATAAAAAAAAAAAGTACCTGTCAAAACCAAGTGAACTGAATTCTTGATGTGAGCTGTCTTGTATAAGACTAAAAGTTGTGGATGCCTCGGACTGGACCTTCAGATTGACAGTAAGAGAAAATATAAGCAGCGATGACTTTAAAGTTGCAGTGTTGGCCAACTTGTATAAAACAAGCATTAGGACTAACTTTTCTAGGGCCTTCGTATGCTATACATACCTTCCAAGAATTTATGTATTTTAGTGTTTCATAGCACCTCCAGAGGCAGCTCTTTTGCTCATTGCACTAGATAGGCCAGTGTGTTCCTCAAAAATGGTAATTTTTATTAACAGTGAGCAAAACCAAGAGAATTACCAGCTGCATGGGTAACCTCTAAACCTTGAGGTTTATTTTTATTTCCAAGTACATATTTTTAACCTTAGAACGCATCATATCATAAGGAAATGCACATAACTCAATGCCGCTCCAAAAGAGTAACTGCAGTTCTCATGTTCACTGTCTCTCTTTTACCCCAAGAGAAGAGTCTGTCATTCTCTCATCATTCCATAATGCCAGGAGGTTCTTATCCATGTTCCTCAATGGGTTGCTCTCTTTCCATGGCTGGAGTCCAAGTAATTTCAGCTTTTTCTAACATCTCAGAGGTGATGTCCATTTTCAGAAAATGTCAGTGATACATCAAAACTGAGAAGAATCCTTGCTCCCTATGAGTCTGTTCTTGAGGAAACTTTCCTTATCCTATCTCGATCTCATCCTTTTCAGATGTTTCCCTTGTGTGGTCATAAAGGCGGTGCTTGTAATTAGGGAAACCATTCCAAGCACAATTGATGCAGTTCTTTGGACAATTATCTCCCAATAGGGATAACAGTATTTCATGACCCTTCAATCCAAAAGTCAAATATGTTTTAAGTTACATGTTCAAAGCCAGTACTTTACTGCAGTGTAAATGAATTCTGTCTCATACATCCCTTTCCTTGCTCACCTTCAGATGCTGGAGCAGAACACCTCCCCTTTGAGGCCTCTATCTCTCTGGAGTTCCCAAACAGCCTTCAGGCTGTACTTCTCCCTTTTCATAAACAATAAACTCCTTGCTCTCAAAACCTGTGGGGAACATGGATTACACATGCATGGAAATGAAGTTTTTAATAACAAGTGGCCAAATCCTCAGACGTTTCCTCTACAGGTATTTGTGCCTGATAGAAAACAGAAAAATAAAAAAGGCATGATCCCAATAACAAATGTATTTCTAAATTAATAATAATTTTTAAAAACCCTCAAGTCTGAGACACATTAAAATTTAAGGTGATGTTTGAACACGTACTGTGTGTCAGGCTTTGGTGCTTTAAGGTGCATTGAGCAGTGTTTTACTTGCAAGCAGTTCCATTAATTTCAGTGACCCAGTTATAGAATAAGACACCACTCAGCGAGAGAAAAGATGTTAAAAATCAGCCCACAGTATTTGATGGTAATTTGATTTCTGTACTGCCTACCAGACCCAGTCACCCCGTTCCGCTTTCACCACAGTGCAGCATCTCTTTCATAGAAGCTGACATCTCTAGACGGCTGTCAGCCTTTGTAATGAAGAACATTAGAATAACACTGTATCTCTTTCAATAAAGCCCATATGCATCCATTCA
Organism: Lagopus muta; assembly: GCF_023343835.1. NCBI lineage: Eukaryota > Metazoa > Chordata > Aves > Galliformes > Phasianidae > Lagopus > Lagopus muta. The sequence goes on from NC_064433.1 coordinate 97,625,217, forward strand.
TGGGCAGGATATTCTTTCAGTGATTCTTGTAAAACTCCATGGCCTTTTTTAAGTTTGATATTCAGGTTTCTGTGACTATGGTAACTTCTGTGCATTTACATACTGTAGGCTGTGCAGCTACAAAGCTGCATAGGAGATAATTGATTTTCTCCCTCAAGGAATTTGGTGCTCCACTTCAGAGACTGTCCTTTGGATTATCGACTCCTTATTATTAGTCATTTCCAAAATTATTGCCATGGCTATGAGATTCGCAAACCTGTCAGACTTCTGTCTGCTTTTCCTCAGGGTTTGCTTCTTGACCAGGCAGGTTTTAATCCTCTTATACTTATTAGAAACAAAGCTAGCTAGCTCTGCTGGCACTTTCTCCCATAAGGCTGACATTTCAAATCAGTTTTTTATCAACACATGCTGCTTGCTTGCCTTTATGATAGCCTCAAAAATGCTGCAAAGAGCTTGGGCAGTGATGATAACCTCTGTGGTGCACTGACCTACGGCAAGGAGAGGCGCCTTTCCAAATGACTCCTGCATATTAGCAAATAAGTAGTTTGTGCTTGCACTTGGCTACACTGTCACCATTTTCAGTGTTTCGTGGTTGGGCCAACAGTTCGTTTATAATACCTTCATCCCCATTTTCATTTTTCAAATGATTTTCTAACTCCAGAATAAACCCTCACTCTAGTCTAAATGCTGCATACACTGCCTGCCCACGATTAATTGAATTATTTACTCCAAAATATCAAAATGATTCAAATAGCCCTTGAAGATCCACTGGAATGGGTGTGTGTTTTTGTTCTGGACTGGACAGTCTTTTAATGACAAAGGGTGAAATTCATGATTTATAAATATTTCACCAAACACCTTGACAGCTATTTACCTTCTGAAGCATAGCAGTTTCTTATGTTGATTTTCAAAGCACTTAGGACTTCACAGAAGTGGTAGTGATCATGCAAATGTAATACAGTATCTGAGTTTAAGGTACTACTATTTCCCTGTGTTTTCATGCTGCTTTCATAGCAAGAAAGTGCTGTTTATCAGTGCAGTCTCTGCAGTTTTCAAACACCACAGGTAGCAATAGGAGTGACTCAGTGCTTCCATTAACATCTGCGGTTTCCCTTTTTGTACCTTTCATGATTTCTGGCTTACATTTAAGGTAATCGTTGAGTGGCAAGGATCTGGTTTTCATTTTGCACTTGTATCTGACCAAGGCATAAGGCTGAACATGATGGAGCTACAGCTATATGTCCCATGGCAGTAGTTTGTTAGTTTCCATGTTATATGTTCTTTTGTTTGCAATCAGCTCCAGCTACTACTGGAGCTACTACTGGTCCCTTACTGAGCTTGTCATCCTCTGGAGACATAAAAGCAGAATTGGGATCCAAAAATGTAGTGACAATTTTAGTGTCATTGTTTCAATAGCACTAGAGAAAGATTGATATGAAGGCATGGTGTTTTGGGACAAAACAATAAGGTCTGTGACCATCAAGAGCTCTTTCTTACATGTATAACATCAGCAGTACTCATGTATGTGCACATGTTCATATACATGAACCCCACATTTTTTGTGGGATGGTTTTCTATTTACAATGCCTCTGTCTGTCTGCAAGGGAGTCAAGAACATCCTTATATGCTAGAGAAGGATTCTGAACTTCACTGTTAGTCTTAAACTAGCCATGACAGATGAGAGTCTGTTCTCAGCCTCATATTTCTCTGGTAGTGGCAATTCTGCAGTCTTCTCACTTAACTTGTTCCATTGCCTAACTTTTCAAATAGTTATAGTGTTTTCCTAATATTAAATCTAAATTACTCCTTGCTGCATCTTAAACCCATTAGTTCTTGTTCTGTCCTTGTTCTCTAATGAGAATAATTGGTCTACGTCCTTTCTATAACAACCCTTTACATATTTGTAGACAGTAATGCTTCCCCTCAGTCCTCTTTTCTCTAGACTGAACAGGCCCTGTTCTCTCCAACTTTTCTCAGAGGTCTTATTTACTAACCCTTTCATCATTTTTGTTGCTCTCACATGAACTCATTCCAATTTCTCTGTCTGTTTTAAAAAGTGGTGCCCTCAAACGAATGCTGTTCTCCAAACGAGGCCTAACCAATGCTAAGTAGAGCAGAATAATTATCTTGCTTGTTTAACATGAGACACTCCTGAACACGGCTCTCACCTCTTCTTTGAAAGCTTGGTGATCTTGACTCACGTCCCATTTATCATCCTTTATAACTCCACAGAAAACAGAAGCTCGCCAATGCAACATTTTTACAGCAAAGAAAAATAGATTAAGTACTGAATTCCTAATTATCCCCTTTTCCAAAGGAGAGGCTTTCCCCTCCTTGCCGGCTTACACTGCTGACAACCACAAAGTGGACTTTGACATCCCTCACCGCAAGGCACAGGTGCTCCTCACCATAAAGCTGGGGCTTCCCATTCCTCCTCCCTACACTTGCATGGGGCCTTAGGCTGCCACTCCTTCCTCTTGCATGTCCCCCAAAGCCTCTTTCTGCCGTCTGTGGCTCCTCTGAATGGCCCCAGTAGACAAGAGTAGTGACAGTTGCCAGCCTTCACCAGGTTTTGCTCAGCAATGTTGCTTCAGCTTGAACAAACTTGCAGGCATGCATGAGAAGGAAAGTGCATTAATGCAACTACGTGGTAAGGATGGCTGCTGCAAGCAGCCTGTGCACAGAGGCTGCAAGCCCAGTGCACAGAGTGATGCCTGGGCAGCACTGCTGAGAGCCCACCTGCAAGCATCAGCCATTCACACAGCAACTTTTAGTGAGGACTCACCACTGCTCTTGGGTTTGTTTGTACCCAACCTATCATAAATGCAGGAAACAGCAATGAATTGTATTTAAAAGAAAAAAAAAGTTCATTAAAGAGTAAAAGAATACAGCCTCTATAATGCAAAGGTGCTTGCCTGTTTTTCACATTGATAGAGGAGCTAGCATGCTGATGTTTGAGGGCTGTTCCAAAAGTAATGCTTCTTGTTTTATGATGTTTGTCCACAATGTCTAAGGTGGATGTTGGTGATATGGCAGCAGATGTTGAACCTTCCTGCTGAAATCCTATTACATTTTGTTGCCGTGTCACAGACAGCAGCAGAGGGGCAGTCTGACAAAGTGGCATCTGACATGGAAGCGCCTCTGAATCAAAGGTGTGTCGTTGAATTCTTCCACATGATAAATTGCACCCATTGGCTTTAAAAACACCTGCTGAACGTTGTTGGAAACCAAGGAGTGGATGTGAGCACAGTGAGATGGTGAGTGGTGCATTTCAGCAGAGTGACGGTGACAGTGGGTCACCTCCCCTGGTGAAGATTTTTATAAGTGCGGCATGCAGGCTCTTGTCCATCACTGGTGACAATGCATAGCTAATGGTGATGGCTATGTTGGAAAATCGTGTTTGGTAGCTGAAAATTTGCTCTATCAAATAGGGATATTGTGATTTTTGTATCTCTTGTAGTTTCCACTGAAATTAATAGGAGGCATTACTTTTGGAGTGACCTACATATATTAATGTGCTCCTCATGCTTCTAATTCTATTGGACTGCAATTAGTTCTTTGTTCCACATAAAGTGCAGGCTTTTAGCTAGGAAATTCAAGGCACCCACCATATGACATTGCTGGTCTTTAGTTTGTTTTCTTCTGGATTATCTGCAGGTTTGGCCTTTGAAAGAGCTCCAGTTCAGCTGCTTGGTGCTGGGCAAGCACCCCTGTTAACATGTCAGAAGTCAAGCCTTGTGACTTGGCCATCTGTTTTCCAAGTCCACTGCAGCTGTGGAAGCCTGCAATGACCAGATGAGCAGAGGTCTGGGGGGTGGGGAGGTGGGAAGGAAGGGAAGGCTGGAGAGCTGCAGCCAGTGTGCTAGTGACAGAAATAGTAGCAAGAGGAGGAAGAGGCACACTACTGTTTTGAGTCACACTCAGGGAGTGGAGGATGCATTTATCTTTATCTTTACTCTGAAATGGTTATCAAGGCTGTGGTTTTGTTTTGTTTCCATGTCTGTGCTGTGAATTCTTTGCCTAAGCATCGTTCCTGATGCTTGTTTGGGTACTCTAGTAGGAAGGATTTGGGAGGAACTGCTCTGGGCTTTGAGGTGCCGCAGCAAGTGGATGCTTCATCAGTGGAAGCACCTTTGCAGGATTCCCTCACAGGCAGCTGAGAGGTTGGTCCTAAATCCTGCCCCAGTTCTCCTGCCAGTGATAAAACTCCCAGAGCTCCCCTGCAGGGAGAAAGAACCCTGATATCCCACTGTAATGTCAACTTGCTACCATTTTACTTTGGAGTCTTAACCAAAACATGGTCTCCTTACCTTCCAATGTATGCATGTGATGCAGGGACAGCAGTGCTTTCCAGAGACTCTCTGTGACATTAAATGCCTACCAGGCTTTGGGGTTGGACCCAGACACCCCATTGCCTTTGCTGAGCTTAGACTCAGCCCTGGAGATCCACGCACCTGAAGATACTGCTGCAGGTTACTTTTTTTCAGAGAGCAAGGCTTAATCTGCTGACACACCAATTTGTCTGCAAATAATTAAAAACTCAGCGAATGAATCCTGATGAAATGTTTCACTTTTGGATTTGGAGGGAGTATGCAAGGGCACAAATCCACCTACCTCCTTGTCCCTGCAGTCAGCAGAGGTGCTGGCCTAGAGCCTTCTCTTTGCTGAATCTGTGTTTGCCAAGAGAGGGCGAGGCACTCTGGCTTCTTTGCCTGGCTCTCGATCTACAGTGCAGCTGCCAGGAGCTGCTCTGGCATGCAGCCTTCAGCACCTCCTCCAAGGCCGTAGCCACAATGAGTACGGGCAGATAGTGGTATGGGTTGGGTGCTTCCCTGTGCCTTACTTTCTCCTGCCCATCTCTGCCTGCCCTACCAGTGTGCCCCTCAAAGCGAAGGGGCAAAGGAGCCTGAAGGTGTGCATTGGTGCTGACAATCACTCATGCATGCAGGTAGCACAGCTTTTCCCTTTTACCTCAGCACCTTATAAGCAATGAAGAGAACATGCCCATGATTTACGAGGCTCGTGCTGAATGTAGTGGCATCATTGACTGCTACATTTTTCCAGATCGGTGCACCAGTGTGTTGCTTAATAGACCTCTAGCGTAATGTGCAGCGCTACAACGCTCTGTACCTTGGAGCTAAGGCTTAGGAGATAGAACAGTGCAGTTGCTTTTCATACTGCACACAGTGAAATTATACAGGAAGTAAGCCACCTCGTGAAGAGACTAGATACCAGGGGAGTTATTTTTCTCAGATAAATTAAAAAGAACGATTAAATGCTAGATAGGTAGGATACTACAGAAGTGCTATTCTTGCTAGGGAACTGGCCATATACGTTACCTACTGACTCTGAAATGACTGGGAAAGTGTACTTACAGAAATTGCTACTGCTGATTTATTTTCTGATAGAAAAAATAGAAATGAGGTTTGGTTACACCGCATAGTGCTAAAATACTGTGGCTTGTAAAGAGCACCTGAATATGTGAGGACACGATGACTGGGTTGCTCTGCGCTTGACTGATGAGCTTGCATGGCCCTAGCAAAAACCTCATGCATTGAGCAAGGAACCATGAAACACAGACCCATCTGTCTGCAGTCTGCTGTCTCTTTTGGCTTTGCAGTGCAGTGACTTGTATGTGTGGGATGCTGGATGCAAATAAAACTGACTGAAAGCAGGAAAGGTGTCCCCAGACTTTTCAAATCCAGCATCTTTTTGGCATATCTTGTTGGCCAAGGTCAATACAACTCCTGGGGAATTTCTCCTGCCATCAAAATTCTGATCCTGTTTTGGGCCAGTCACACAGACACTGAGGCTCTGAAGCAAAGCTGGTGAGGGGTCTGGAGCACAAAACTTATGAGGGGCAGCTTAGGGAACTGGAGTTGTTCCGTTTGGAGGAGGCTCAGGGTAGACCTTATTGCCCTCTACAGCAACCTGAAAGGAGGTTGTGGTGAGGTGACGGTTGGCCTCCCAGGTAACAGTGGTAGGATGAGAGGTATTGGCTTTAAGTTGCACCAGGAGAGGTTCGGGTTGTGCATTAGGGAAAAATTACTACCCGAAAGAGTGGTCAGGCACTGGAATGGGCTGCCTAGGGAGGTAGTGGAATCCCAGTCCCTGGAGGTGCTCAAAAAACATTTGGATGTGGCACTGAAGGACATAGATTGGTGGATAGTACTGGTAGCAGGTGGATGGTTGGAGACTAAGTGATCTTACAGGTTTTTTCCAACCTTAATGATTCTATGACAATGATTTTTACTCAGAGGATAAGTACAATTCATTTTAAAGACCATCCCAACACTGTATCAAAACCTTTTCATTCATCTCAGCGAATGTTGGCAATTTGTAATCCTGACTATTGAGGGGGCAGCCCTATAGAGAGAACTTCTTGTGTTGTGCATACTCGTGCCATCTCTAAACTCTCTGATTGTGGAGTTTAGCAATTTCCTCTTTGCAAAGATTTGCCTCCCACTCAAAATACATACCTGAATATTGTAATAAGTTTGGGGCTTAACTCAAATTAATTGCCACAACACTAGTTTCTTGAAAAATAGGAAAGAATAAGCGTGTCACAGCAGAGTATAGTTGCCTGCACAGAGACATGGTGCAGTGTTGCTGCCCCATATGGGTCTGCTTCATGCAGACACAGGTTATGTTGGGACCTGACACCTACACATGGACTCCCCATTCAGTGGGAAGTTTGGGGGAATTTCTTTACTGCTCTTTTAGACTTTCAGTGTTCAGAGTTCAAATTCTCTGACTCAGTGGAATAGAAGTTAAAAATAAAAGAATGGGCTGTGAATGTGTCTGCCTCGTGTTCTGGGATGGGAAGAGAAGTGGAAAAGCTTTGTTGTTCAAATGAGTAACGTGCAAACACCGTTCTTCCCTGTTTTTAGTTCTCTGACTGTTGTCAGTGCAATAGAGGAAGCAGAAAGACCACAGCCTGGTGTTCTGAGTCCATGTCAACAGCTAACCAAACCAACTTGGCCTTTCTCCCCACACTTGTAAGTGACAGAGATAACCTTTGTGGAACGGGGAGTGATCAAACAGTTGTTGTACACCACGCTCCTTTGAAATATGTCAGTAATACATACTGGCCACGTCTACTTTGATACTCAGTTCTTAACAACTTGATAGGCAATCCATAACTTAAAAAAAAATAATAATCTTTAAAGTGTGAGTGTGACAAGAAGGCCCTCAATCTGTTAAAGACCAGCTTCAAAATCTTCCTTCTAAATACAGCTATTCCAGTTATATAGTTAGCTATTCCAGTATGTGTGATGGCACAGCACTGTCCATTCTCTCAGACCTTAAAAGATAATATATTAGAACCTTGAATATTTCCTGGCTCAATGCATTTTTTAATATCATTTACATCGGTGTCTCTGTTCACCTTGCATTTCATGAGCAAGTAAACTGTGGAATGTTAACCTTTCCTGTAAAAAAAAAAAAAGCACTTTAAGTGGAAGTCAGTATTGGCACAGTCTACAAAAAAACTGTCTCAGCTGTCTGGGTGAATGCTTTGTCTGGCCTTCCTTCCAATTCTTTGGGTTGTATTCGTTGTTTTTTCTCCTCCTTCTTCTTTTAAGGCTGAAAAAAAAGAAGTTTCACAAACTAATATTAGTATCAAATTCTCTAAATTGTCAAGTCATGCTCTGGCTAGTTTTTCTCCTCTACAGCGCTATGTGCCACATTGAGCATTTATGCTTACAGTACATCTCTTCTTGTGTAATTTATAGTATTTAAAGGCTCAGATGATCCCGTGGCTTCTTAGTTCCTCAGTGCTTAAGTGGACTCTTGGCTCGGTAACAGTGATTCCAAATCTAACAGGCAGCCGCTTGCCATTACAGTGCTTGATGGCTCCCATACTCCAAGAACGTAACTAGCAGTATGAAAGATTTCTCCAAAGACTGATGTGTGCAATTAACTGAATTACTTCAACGGGGTGCAGATAGGACAGATTTAAAGTGGAGCCTGTTACTGTGCCAGGGGCTGGATGACAATCCTTCTGTGCCAGTCGAGGGAAAAGAAAACCCTTCTCTGCCAGTTCTCAACGAAGAAATTCTTGCTGTGACAGCAGATCTAGCGTGCATGCTTGATTTAATGCCCTCAATTACCATATCTTTGTAATTATCGTTCATGTCTGATAAGTCTTGTGGAAATGATCAGGTCTTGAGTAGAGGATCTAGGAGTCTTGTAAGAATATAATGTCTTGAATTGATCTTTGTTTAATGTTTCACCGCTCTGCTACCAATTGATCATTCTTTGAATAAAATGATAGCATAGCTGTATGCCAACACCTGTGATTCATTTTCACTTAGATAATCAAAATGTTGTTTCACAAGACCCTGATGATGTTCAGGATGCCTTTTAGGAGGTATTACCTTACTCCAAGCTGATTCAGATGGTCCGTTTCTTATAACTCTATCAGACTAAATCCTATGGTTTATGAGGCATGCTTTTCTCTTGCAAAAAGTTCTGACAGGGGTACAAAACTGTTTCATTGCAAAGTATTTCAACTACTGAGGAATCACAGTAATTTTGTTTTTTTTTCTCCACTTGAAGAATCTCAGCATATTCTTTATCAATAACTATATGTTGCAACTTTTTTTCACTAAACTTAAGGGTATGCATCCTGGTCCATGCGGATCAATTGTTCATCCAAGCATCTGTTTTCTCTCTATCACGTTAAAATCATAATGCTATGATTCAAACATTGCCTTTTTTTCAGGAGGGCATCTTTTAGCTCTGCCAACAAAATAAAATTAAGTTTTTCTCTCCTCTAGCAGTTATGAACAATAATGTTCCTGTTTGTAGCTGAACTTTGAAAGCACATATCCATCTGCCAGGTTATGTGCTTCTGTTATTACTGTTGTTTAATCCTAATTAAATAATTAATTTAAATAGTGCCGTGGAGTTTGAAGCTTGCATAGTAATAAAATGGTGTGCAAAGATCACCTTTAGGAGGACTTGAGCTTGGAAGCAGAAAAACCCAATGAATCTAGATGCTCTAATGTAGTTAAGAGACCTTGTAGTTCTCAGGTTGCTGTAGTAGGCAGGTATTTCATAGACTTTAGGTTAGGGACACAAATGAATTTTACCTAGGAAACAATTTTCCTACAGTTTTATGTCTGAACATAGCGATATGTTCTCATGTTGTAGCACACTTTTTTGATATTACATGAGGCACAGTAGCAGTAGCATCAGGAAAACTGCACTGTAGCACAGACTGCTGTCTGCCTGCAGCAAAGACAAAGTTTGTATAGGACACAGAAGGCACAGAGCCCCTGTTGACCTTCTGTGAATGAAGTTTTTAGTACACTCTGAGAAAGCAATCTTTCTTCCCGTGGTCTTTGTACTATCTTGTATGTGTCGTCTTTTTTTTTCTAAAGAGAGAAGACACCGCTGTAATTTTATAAGAACTATCAGCATCAAAAAGACTCTAAAACATCTGAAAAGGCCACAATTGTGATTTATTATGTCAACCACCTCCTTTCACATTAACACAGACCAATTGGAAATCAGCCTGACTTGGTGGTTGGTGTGGTCAGCCTGAGTGGTGTGACTCAGTAGTTGTGGCTGGCATGGCCAATTGTTTGGGCCACGTAGCACGATAAATAATCAATACTGGAGTTTGTTTTTGTGATGTTATTATTATTGTTATTATTTTTTTAACTGAGCAATGTAGTTATTTACATCTGATAAAGAAAGCCTTCCTCTTTGTCTAGTGATTCTTCTGTATTTTCGTGAATGCAAGTAAAATATTCTCACTTGAAATGTCACCATCTGCCTCTGTCAGAGACCGATATGTTGGGCTTCTCACCACTCACCTTTGCTTTCTACAACATTGATGGTCCTTTGAGTTAGTGATGCTTGTATAATTCCAGATGATAGCTTCCCATAGCCACGTGATACCATTTCTTCCTGATTAAGCAGAACAACTGAGCACCTGATTGACTTTTACCATAAATGCTGACATTCTGCAGCCAAAGGGGGACATGGGGAAAAAACACTTTGATAGTCTTTAATGCATACAGACCATTTTCAGCAAAGATTTCCATTTCAAGAGATTTGTTAGTATAGTCTTGGATTAGTGTATGCATTGAAATCTTTACTTAGGGAGATTTTCATCCTCTGAGGCACACACATCACAGCTCCTTGTTGTTCAGAATCCATATGACTATATGCTGAATAATGAATATTTTTAAAAGCTTTATCCAGCTACACTGTGACACTTTACCAATTTCAGCTAATCTGACACCCTTGCTTTAACTTTTTTTCTTTTTTGACATTTCCTAACATAAAACTTTTAGCAAAGACTTCTAGCTATTTAGAAATTCTTCAGTCCCAGCCAATAAAGTGCTGAGATGATGATTAAAAAAACAAAATAAAAAATAAGGTATGCTGAATTTGTTTTAGAACAAGCTGACTAGCTGCAATTGAGGTTAATTGACCTTTATAATGGATACACAGGACAGTACTAAAGCTATATACATAAACCACAAGTTTATTTGAAAGCAAATTGTGTTAATTGACATTCATTGTGCATCTTTCTGTTGTTTATTGCTAGTTGCTCATGTGAATAGTTTGTTGATATTACAGATAGGACAAACATTTGTTTCAGACAAATAGGATTTTCAGTTGAATAGGTTTTAATTAAATGATCTCCTGTACTCCATTTGGAAATTGTGAAGTACTGTGCAGTATGTAGTTAATCCTGTTGTCTAGGATCTTAAATTGTTGACTCACCTCTCACACAAATTTGTTAATTTTTGGCAAATAATGTCTAACATTTCTGGCAGTTGCACAAGATTCAGGTCTTTTCCCAGAGTTAAACATGAGATTGTGGTGTTGTAGGGACAGAGCTAATGCCAGAATTATAGGTGGCTTGTCCATCTGACAGGACAAATCAGTGATATAGTAAACGTGCATTCACCACTATGTAAAAGCGTAAGTGAAGTAATAAGTAAGTTAAGATGTGCAGCTGCTCTCATATACTGCTGTGTTCTGCTGGACACCGAGCTGTTGTCTTTCCTTTCATAAGCCTCGCTAACCATCTGCACAGCTTCACAAACATATAGCCATGGCATTGATGTTTTACTTGTACAAACCAGTCACTTTTCCCTTTTTTTTTTTTAATGAAGGGAAACAATGGTTGACAAAGTTGCTATTCATACGGCCACTGCCATTAGTGACACCTTTCTCTTCACTTCCAGAAAGAAATAAGAAGTACCCCTCCAAAGCCCCAGGTAGAAGCCTTTTCTAGGTTACAAAGCACATTTTGCTGAAAGAAGTTGAAGTGAGAAAAGATTGCTAATAAATTTAGTCTAAAAATAAAGCTGAACTAAGAAGAAAGGTAGATGTCCTGTAGGCATGTTCATGGCATTAATTCACTGGCACAGAGCTATCAGTTACGCTAATAATCTAGATCTTTCCGATTCTACTTCATTGTCTTTAAATAGCCACATAGCTAGACATTGTCAAAGAATAAAAGAAGTATTTTCTGTACATTTTCCCCACAGAAGTATTTAAAGAGAAATAACTGTTGCACCACTTCTGTTTGCGTTCCAGTGAGTAGTTTTAAGAGCGGGTAAAATAAGGAGCTTGACAGAGTCAGTGGCTGGTTGTCAACGTGCAGTGAGTATGCTACTGCCAGCCCTTAGGCCAGCCCTCAGGACATCATGGTCAAACAAGGAGCTACAGACTGACAGGTCCATCACATGGAGAAAATACTGGAGGAATACGAGCTGAATGCCATGCACATTCACTTTACAGCCTCTTCCACATTCACCTGAGTTGTAGGGGATGATGTGCTCTCATTACCTACCAGACACAAAAGATCAGGGATGGAAACTCCATGCAGCAGGAAATATTGGACAAAATATGCTTATACTCATCCTAAGTAACTTATTCCTGGAATTGATCAAAGACCGTCATTGCATAAAGCAATTGTACAGCATACACAGCCAGCAGGCATAACAGTTTGATGCAGATAACCTTTCAGTGTGTAGTGTAACCTGTAACCTCAGTCTTGAGCTGTGAATAGGAGGCAGAGGCATTGCCATTCTGTTACTAGATAAGAAAGAACCACTTCCCTCTGATATTAAAGAAGGTGAAACTATTCATGATGATATATGAATCATTTGGGAAACTGGCATTAAGACTGTTAGGATAGACTCAAAGCTGCTAACAAAGCTTTGAAAAGGCTTGTTTCTTCCATTATATTTGCATCACAAAGTTTTCCGTGTGTGTTTTTGTATGTGCTCCTGTGGACAGAAAGAGCTAGAGTGACCCTGACTTATTGGAACAGCTAACTGCTAGGGAAAGGGGCAGGTTGTTCTCAGAACCTAGTTTTCTGAGAAACTAGGCTGCCTGGTCAAAGGCACCTGAGGTATTATTCTTTTTTCAGCGTTGTCTTGGGCTCTCAGCACCACCTTTTGTAATGGCATCATCACTGATCACGCAGGTACCCTGATACCAGAAATTATTTTGATTGCCACTGTGACTTTGTTATGAAGGTCTTTTTCATTTTATAGACGGTAAGCTGTGGACTTCCCCACATCACAGGAGAAACTGATCACTCAGTGGGAGGCGTCAGGGAACCCAGAAAGTAAGGATTTTTCGAAAATATTCTTTTGCAGGAAAGCAAGTCTTGTCTTCTAGCACCGATTTCTCATCCTAATGTTAAGCAACCTTTGGGTGCAAATGTGTTCATCTACAAAGGGTACAAATTATCTTCTCCCAGCTTCATCGCTGAATGGGAGACAGTGATTCCACTTGTGTTTCTGCCATTATGGACTAGAGCAGGGTACTTTGACTAGCAAGACCCTTGACACAGTTTCCTATGTTTCCCTCACCAGACTGGTGAATTATGGGCTGAATAGCTGGGAGATAAGAGAAATGCAAAACTGACTGGGCTTCTGGGCTCAAAGGGTTGTGCAAGTGTTCCAGCTGGCGGCCACTTGAGTCCCTCAGAGACCAGCTGGTGCTAATGCAGTTTAATGTCTTCATTGATGATCTGGATGATGGGATAGAGTGTGCTCTTAGCAGGTTAGTGGACACCACCAAATTGGAGGAGATTGGTTAATATCCTGGAGGGCAGGGCTGCTTTTCAGAGGTACCTGAATGGCTGAAGAAGTAGGCTGATGGGAGCTTCGTAAAGGTAAACAGAAATAAATGTGAAGAAGTAGTTCAACTCCGTGCAATAGAGCAGACTTTCTGTAGGGGACTTTCTATGGGGAAGCTGCTCTGCAGGAGAGGCCCTGGGTGTCCTGGTGGACAAGAAGATGAATGTGAGCCAGCAAAGAGATCTTAAAATAAAGCTGGTAAAAAACTGGCATATGTTGCCTAGAATTATGATTTCCACCCTTGAAGATCTGCTGGACATGACCTGAGAAACCAGATCTAGCTAGGCTCAGATCTCTGAATTAGACTAGAAACCCCCAAAAGTTGCTTCCTACCTCTGCTGTGCTGTTCTATGATGAGAGTAAAGGTATAGACAACATCTGTAGAGGATCATTTGTGGCAGTCTTTGATACCAAATGTACATTAGAAAGTAAGGATATGAACCTCTCATGTAAATTACATTTTGACATTATGGGCATGGTATTGCCCCGTAATAGCAGTAGCAAGCAATGTGCTGTTGGATAGTGGAAAGCTGTATGCAGGGAGACCTTGAGGACCACAAAGTAAGTGAAGCATGGGGTTGGGTGCACAATATGCGCACAATTATTGCAGTGGAGTTCAAATAAGCACATAGAATGCATAGTTGGCTGATGTAAGTTTTCTTCTGATGAAAATTCAGTGAGAAATGGAAGAATGTATAGGCTTCCTGGCACTGAAAACATTTCAGATTTGCATATGGACAATGAAGTATTAGAAAAAAATGACTTGCTGAAGGCTGTCAGAGAATATGGAAATCTGCACTTTCTGATCTGATGTACTAGCAATACTAGTACTAGAAGTATTGGTATACTGCAATGGTATCCACCAATACACTTTGTGCTCTGCTGCAATAGGAAAGGGGAGTGATGGGCACAAAGCTTGAAACAGAGATAAATGACATGAATGCAAGAGGCAAGAGTTATGTTTACATTTGAATTCCAAGTGTTCAACTATAATAAAGTGCTCAGTAATGTTTGTATGTGTTTGTTTTCATAAGCAATTTCATCAAAAGAGGTCCCTTCAAATCAGCTCTCCCCACATCTGGGTTAACTGTGAAATGAAAACACTTACAGTGTATTTTGTATAGCAAGAGAAAGGAAGGTTCTGAATTTCAATTGCATATGATTTATACAAATGCATTTTATTGTATTTCAACAACAATTTCTGGAATTTCAAGCTTAAGAATGACCTTGTTCATTTCACAGTCCTTGTCCTTCCTTACTTAACAACTTTCCGAATACACTTATGCATGCTTCAAGCTTTCCTCTTCAACCTGTTTGTTTTTAGATTATTTGCTTTTGTGTGTTTCTAGCAGTAGTTGAAAAAGAATAAAGGAAAAGCGTCTCCTGTAGATTTTCCTTTGGAATATCTGCATCCAAGTATTCATTCATAACTCTGCAATATGAATGCAAATGCTCCTCACTTCTAACCTCTGTGCTGATCTTTTATGTCTTCAGAATTTTGGTGGCAAAATCTAGAGAAAGGGATGCTAATTCTGAGGACCTGCAGGCCAGCCTGCTTTGACTGTGGGACTATGGTCCAGCACACTGCCATTCCTTTTGGTGACAGAACAGCCTTGATGGCAAACAGGGCTGAACATGAGGCAACGCTGCAAACAGCAATGTTAACTTTGACCAGAGGTGGTTCACCCCTGAGGATGTGGGGTCATCACCACCTCAAATTTTTTGCTTTCTGTAGCCACTGGCTTTCTGCTGAGGACGAGCGGCTGCACACGTGCCAGCAGTGAGCCCTGCACCACAGCCCCAGTGGAAGTCACTGCACCTGCACTGCAGTCTCTGTGGCGGGGAAATCCCCACCAGCTGAAGCCCACCGCTGGCCGCAGAGAGATTGGCCTTCTTGGCTTCATCTCTACAGTTCCAGGCTGGTTTTGCATCTTTCTGTATGCTTTATGAGTGCAAGGAAGAGCAGACTCTCAGCTACCTCTGAAAGAAAGACTTAAGGATCTTGTAGTCCCTCTCAATCACAGAAGAAGGTTTATAAAAATGAATAGGGGCTTGACACCACTGAGCAAATGGTAGAGAGGAACAAAACCCCATCCACTCACTTCTTTTCTGAGTCTCTGGGATGTTGCAAAGATTCCTCAAAAGCAGCTCAGTTCTCCTGCAGATCCTAGAATTGGAACAGGTTTAAAAAGAACTCCATATGTCTATCTACATATAAATTATACAGATTAGTCAGCATGAAAGCCAGCCAGAGAACTGTTTATGCTCAGACAGCGTAATCCAAGATCAGTGTGATTAAGACGACCACTGAGAGATGAAAGGAGGTTGGTACGCTTCATGTAAAAAACACATTTTTTTCCTTTGTGGTACAAAATTTCCTCTTTTTCTCGGAATAGCTTGAGAGAGCGGAAGTTTCTCACTTTGAGATCTAATCTGCTCTGCCGTCACAGGAGGTTACAGATGCGTTGAATAAGCCTTCAGTTGATACATTTATCTCAACAAGAAGCCCTTTGGACAAAGTCTTGCTAGTTAGAAGCTGAAGCAGTTAAACAAAAGCTTAAGCTCATGGTTAATGACTAGTTAACCTCAGATGTTAGTTAACCTCTTGCCATCAGTCTAAGTTTGTGCAGGGTTTGACTCTGTAAGAAAATAACAGCTGTTGGGTGTTTTGCTCTGTAGGTGCCTCACCTGTCTCTTTGTAACCAGTTAAGGAGACCTATTCTCGTTTGCAAACTCATGGAAATAAACGTTCCTCAGAGCACGTCATTGCACATCTCTGGTCAATCTGGTGGTTAGTCCTTGATCCAGCTAGCTTATAGCTGTGTCAGAATCATGTTTACATACACCTGAAGGTATTTTTTACACGTTCAGTATTTTCACAGATGTCTAGAGAAGGAGTACAAAGACTGAGCGTTATTTTCAGCAGTACTTCTCTAAGATGAAGAGATGGCAGAAGTTAATTCAGCAACATTATTTCAGGAAAATTTATTCATATTAAGTCAGCACAATGTGTGATGACACAATAAAGGTTAGAAACACTTAAGAGAAAATACAGCTGCCCGATGCAATCTGTCACAAATTTCATCCCTTGAAAGGCCTGTTCATTTCCAGGTACACCTGGAAATGTGGGGTAATTGCTGCTAAATAATGACAACTGTTGACAGCCAAAGCATAAAAGGAGACTTAAAAACAGAACAGAATCAAGCAGCTCTCAAGCTTGTTTATTCTACTAAGCCAAGTTTATTTGCACCAAGTCTTTGAAATTTATTCGATTTTCTAAAATTAATGTTTTTATACTGTAACCCTCAAAGCAGATCTGTCTATTAGGACTCTGACAGCAGTACTCTTTTGAGGAGTCAGGAAACTGCAGAAAGCATTGCCCATGGGGAAGAAAAAGGATAAGAATTTTCCACTTGTTTACAGTTTCTTTAGAAGTACTCTTCTGGGGTGGAACTTTCCGTGTTTCATCTCTTGTGAAAGTGATTTAAATTGTCAGGAGTCTGTGGAAACTTTTTAGCATGAATGCAAAATGCTTTAAATTATGAAAATGGTGTGACTAATTGGTGAGCAGGAAGTTTCTGTATTGATTTGATACCAAGATGATTACGCATGATAAAAATGCTCAGTGGATTTGCCATTTACTGTGCTAGTGTTAGAACAGAGCAATCTTTAAAATGTAATGACCACATTAAAAATCAAGCAGTTTTTAAAGGGCTCAAATGTATGATTTTGTTTATTTTTGAAGGAAGAAGACAGGCGGATGTAATGTGTATTCCAGTGCAAAATACCGTGGGAGATGACAATTAAATCCCATATAAAAGACAACAGTGCATGATAACCACGTTAGCTTCCACGTTCTGTACACAAACAAAAATACCCAGTGAACAAGCTTGACATCACGCACAAAAGGCAAGAGTTACACAAAAAAACAATAACAAAAGCATAGCATTGAAACCACTGTGTTTGTTTGTTTGTTTGTTGTTGTTCCAAGCCTGCATTGTCTTCAGAATGCTTGGAAAGAAATGAGAACAGTTGTGAAAGTTACAATATACAAATTGGCAGTGCATGAGGAATTCAGATGGCTACACTCTCTAGAAGGTGACAAACACAAAGAGCTTGATTCAGACTGACACGACAGTGCTTTTGTTCATCCAGGATAAAATGTAAGACAGCCTCTTCAGAGACCATTTTGGAGAAGAATAGCATTAAAAGGCTTTAATACTAACAGGAATTAGGTTAGTACTTTTCAAAGTAGGATGTGAATGCATCCAGTTTTTTATTATGATGGTACATCAATGCAAATATTTTCTGTACAAATCTCAGCAAAACCCATCTGAAAAAAGAGACAATACGATTAATCAATCTTTTAAAAATAAATATATACAGTATTTACATTTTGGAGAGTTCTACAGCTTAATATTTAGACAATGTATCGCTATCCAAAACAATTCCCTATCATTATACAAAATGCATTTGCTGTACAAATATATATAAATATATATGCATGAACTTTTTCAGTGAAATGTCGGTGGATTCGCTGAAAAGCATGAGATACTGTTATTATCAGCTAAGATTTAGTTCTCAAATGTCCGCATATTAAGCAGTCTAGAGCATTATATATCAGACAGAAGTAGATTTTCGGTGTTGAGAAATATTTTGTGTTCTGCTTCTGTACCAGCAAATCAACTTCACTTATCTGATTGTCTTTTCTGAGCATCTGCAGAAACAGCTTAACAGAATCAGTTTGACTCAGTGATTGTTATTGACTGCACCATGTCAGACAGGGTTTCTGGGTCTACTTCTTCTTTACCATTATCTGAATTTTCTGATGAGATGTAACAGCCGGAATCTCTTGGGCAGTCGTTTAACTGTGATTTGTCAAAACTGTGCTGAGGGCTTAAGCTCTGTGTCTCCTGACCACCCTCGCTTATCTGCTCTTGTTCATCTGGAAAGAACAAAATAAGAAAGAAAGAAGCGTCAGAATAAGTATCCTGTAAAACAGTTTGAGACAGCAATGTGGCTGATCTTGAAGAACCATAGAAACAGAGTTAGTAGTATACACACACTAGATCGATATCTTCTGTCTACTGGAAACAGAAAACAGCATCAAAGAACTAAAAATGTGATGACACAAGCACCTAAGTTGCTGTTGAGGTTGGCTTTGATCCTGTGCTATGCTGCTCAGATGTGAATGCCTGAGGCTTGGCCTGCATCCTTCAGGCTGTGCCCAGGTGCGCCAGTCACCATGCACAGTCTGAAGGTGTGTGGCAATTGGATCTTCAAAAGCACTTGACTTCTCAATAGGAATGCATGGCTGATAGGAACTTCCTAGAAATTTCGTTTTTGGTGTCCAAAAAGATATTTTCCAAAACACAAAGTCCTCAGAGAAATCCAAGATACTTAATTCTTGCTGCATGTTTTTTGAACACTGTCCCAAAACTAAGTAGAAGCAGATAAACTTGCAAATAATTTGTCCTTGTTTAACTGCTGCATGTCTAATCTGCTCAGACACAACAATCTGCACCTCAGGAAGAGCTCAGTGAGCCGGCATTTTGTGGACAGGATATCCCTGTGTATCATGTATCAAATGTATCTCGTGGTTAAAATTCACGCTCATATCTTCTGTAAAACACGTGATGTTCAGTCACAGTAAATTTCTTCAGAAAACAAGCTATAAAATGTTACATCTCTCTCTCCCATTCTCTTTCATTCCCTATGGCTCTCCTGTAACTGTGTTTTTACTTCAAGCTGCGTCTTACTTTCCAATCAAAGAAAGAGAACCAGGTAATACAGGAATAGATTGCTTCACCTCAGATTTCAAGCCTCAAGAAAATGGTACCTTTTTTATTTGGGAAAAAAAAAGGCCTTTTATTTCAGCCAACTTGTTCCTTCATGGCTATGCAGTTAGTTTTGAATCTTTGGTCAAATTTAAGTTGTTTCAATTCAAGTGCAGGCAGTATGGAAGTCCTAGCTGAGGAAGGATTTTATCCCTCCTGAAAATCTAGATCTAGTTCAGTTCCAGGATAACAGCCTAAAATTATTACATTTCTGAAAGGAAAGTGTCTAAACATTCGTTTAAACTGTTAGTAATTACAACATGAGAAGGGTTTTCACTGTGATTTGTTTGTTTTAAATATTGTGTAATTAAGAATAAATTAGAAATTAAAAAAAATTAAAACCTGCTCTGAAAATGTTGAAATGGAATAGATGGGGCCTTTCTTTGTCGTGTCCACGAGATCCCAGAGAAATCATTTTACAAGGCATTCTGATATATTTGAGAACACTTGCAGGTCCTCATGAACCTACTCTGGTAGATTTGTTAGGACTTATCAATTCTGTTTAATATTTTCTACATTTTAATTACCTAATTAAGTTAATAAACTAATCCAAATTTTGAAGAAGAGAATGCAAAGTCTCAATGTAGTCATTTTTGCATTAAGTCTGAGGTTACAGCATAGCCTTACGTATTTTAAAAAATGATTTCTGATTGCTTTAAATATTTTCCAAGGAATAAAAGTCCTACTTTCTCCCCACATAAATTAATGGTTAATTGCACTTGCACATACAAGTACACATTTCAGCAAATTCAATAGATGTCTGTAACTATTTGATCTCCTTCTCAACATAGGGACCGTAGCCCACCACATCAAATGCTACCTATCTTTGTAGGGAAAATACGTGATGAGATAGGCCCCGACCGATTTCTGATTTAAGTCAGAAAAGAATTACAAAATGAATGACACCACTGAAGGTATTACTGCTGCTATTAGTAGCAACACCAACAGTTTAGCACAAACAACAGCAGATGCCCCACTAAAGCCCTTCTAAACTGTGTCATTAGCCCCTTGCTCCCATTCCACCAGTGCCAACAGGTCCCAGGCCGCGGTCACTGTGGGCTGACAGAGCTCAGGTGGTGGCTGCAGGCAGGGCTCCCCTTCCCCCTGCTGTAATCCCCGATCAGCCCTAATGCTGCTTGCTAGGACTTTGATCAGCTTCTGGGGCATCATCTGCTGCCCTGGAAAGCAGTGACCTAAAAAGAGTTAATCCTGTTTACATTTTCAAGGTCAAAGTGGAATCTCCATTCACTTTGTTTGTTTTGCAGTGGAAAAGAAGACCAAGTAACTCATCTGCTGCTGTCAGTATATTAGTAGCCTGCAAGGAGCTGCAGTCATCTAAGTAGTTTCCTACATGAAGAACAGACTGTCTTATTTTTTAGCAATGCTTTTCCTTCTGCGTTCCAGGGAAAAAGACAGAGGCTTCATATGGAACTTAGATTTTTTAAAATCTAAGTTTAAATAATATTCAGGAGAATGTATATTTAAGAAACATGCAGGCATGTAAAACTTCTGTCTCCTCCCAAAATACTATCAGATTTTTTTTTTAACATCAAAAACTGAAAACCAAAAATGTTCAGGTGTTTGAGAAAGTGAAAATGTTGTATTTTTGCTTTTCATTACACACAGAAAATGTTGAAGAAAAAGAACATATTTCAGAAGAAAGGACTGAAATCACTCTTCAGCTTTTTTCTTGGCTTTTCATTCTTTTAATGACTGGACTTAAATATAGCATAGCAACTGCTAAACAACTAAAAAGGATACTGAGTATTATAAATATGTGTAGCGTACAGCTTTAGGTGTTCTGAGAAAAACAGCTGCTTTTGGCTTCTACATTCAGTTCTATTTAACTCCTTTCCCTAGCAAATACGTGCTCAAGTCCCTCACTAGTAAAGGTAAGTTTACTGTCTTAATCATTTGGACATCAGAAAAAAGATATAACGCACAGGAAACAGGAATTGATAAAATTAAACTGCCGTTAAAAGCTGAAGAATCATCAGAAACCACTACCTTATCAACAAATGGAAGCCCTGGTATTTTTCTACAGTAAAGCAGTTTCGTAGAAGATAAGTAGCTTTCAGTCACTGTTATCAATGATATTTTACAAAAGTGTCCAAAATATGCATCATTTTGATACGTATTTTCTAATACTGCTTCTGACTGCAGGATTATATGCAGACTCGTGAAAAAAATGTTAGGGCTCTAGACTTGATAATGAATACGTGACACATGTGTATCTTCCTTGCTATTAAGATTTTGGAAATTAACATTTATTATCCAGTGGCACAGCAGTGTATGATGACAATTTCCCTTTTCCTTCATCAGCTTTTCCCACTTCTTAAAATCAGGTTAGAGTCCTGGTTCTGAAAGCACTTTAAGCTTAGGAGTAAGTCAATGCTGCTCAAGAATATATTGAGGTCACACTAACTCCAGTGCCATTATTATGTCAGTTTAAACCAGATGAGTGGTGGGAGGCTTAGATTTTGTCTTGGAGAAATAAGAAGGTCAGCCTGCATTAAGCTGTATTTCATGGCCATGCCCTCTGAGAGTTTGCATTTATGAGCTTAGCCCAGAAGGTGAAAGGGGCTATGAGCATGATACTTTAGGATGAGTTGCCTTCCTGGATGGTGCAGTAGTGACCTATTGAGCAGCACAACAGAATAACTAGAATGATACATTTCATTAAGGCAGAAGTTAGACCTCCTAGTGAGGTATGAAGAACACATACCAACCTGCAAAGCCTGTGACACTGAGACCACTCGATGTTAGGATGAAACAAAAACTAATAAAGCACCAAACTCAGAAAGGATCATTTTAAAGTAGTAAGTGTACCTGAAGGAGAGAAATGTGAAGTGGGACCGTATAAACATGCAGTACTTCAGAGAATCAAGGGAATAAACCTTTGGTAATTACGGACAAACAAGGTGAAAAGAACCACCTTGTGAAGTCAATGTCACATCCAGGAGTTGGATTTTATGACTTTTGGGGGTTCCTTCCAACAGGCTACTCTATGACTTTGTGATTTATGATGATTCTCTGCTTTCAGTAGCAGAGGTTGCTCTGGCATCAGTTGGCCCTTCTCTTCCCACTGGCAAAGATTCTGCAGCATTCAGAGTACATGTGGGAGGGATACTGAACTGATATGAGGGGAGAGCCTATGGTGGAAACAGAGGTGAGAAGCTTCTTTTTCTCTAAATTCAGGAATCAAACAGACATGTCTGGAAAAAGGTGAAAAACACTAATATTCATACAAGGCTGCTTTTCCTGGGAAAATCTAAGGTCTTCGTGTAAGGAAAGCAGCTGAGAACTGAATGTTGTGTTACCAGCTAACTTGCTGTTCAAATACAATAAATAAGAAACAATTCTTATATGACACTGGCAGCGGGATCTGGAGTATGATCAGAGACTTAAAATTGAACAGGATAATATGGAGGTGGATTTAGGGAGATAAGAGTAAAATAATTATCCCCAAGATTGCATGTACATATCTTTTTTTTTTCTTTCTATATATGAACTGCATGCATATATCCAAAGGAATCAAGTCTATTTTACACACACAAAAATGTGCGTCTTGGGAAGCAGTCAAGAAAATAAAAAGTTGCAAACTTCTTTTATTACTTTACTCATTAACCATTCAGCAACTGCTTCACTTTAAAAATAGCATCCTACAAAAGCACAGACATCCATCTCCTGTCTAGAAGCCATCTGGGAGAAGAATGAAAAGCTATTAAGAAATACTTTATGAAAAAGAACTTTTTTTTTTCTTCTCCAGACATGAATTCATGGAAGCCAACCACTTTGTGCCAAATATATAAGGTCTGATCAACTTATGGCAGATCTAAAAAGAGATCTGTGGGGGTGGGGGAAGGTCAAGAGGAGCTCAAAAGACCTTGCAGTTTTACAGTAATCTTGCTATATGACATACTTGAAGATGGTAAATTTGGTTCTTGTCTCATAGGAAAGGTAAAAAGCAGGCAGTGCAGTATCAGGAAGAAAAAAACTGTTTTAAAAACACACAGAGTAGTGGCATTTTCTAAATAAAAGTTAGTTTTTAACTCCTGTTGTGAGACGAGCAAACTTACTACTCTCAAATTCATTTGGATCTAAACCAAATGTAAGATGAAAAATTCTTACTGCCCAGAATACTGTGTTTTGAACAGTCTTAAGAAGCACATAATATGGAAACTATTTGTGCAAGTACTGTTGCTGGAAAACACTGTAACTTTATTCTGCAATATGAATTCTACAGTTCCAAGCCTACAACATAAGGAAACTACTTAGTATAACATACAATAAATGTCAAGAAAAAAAAAAAAGACAAAAAAGGGAAAAAAAAAATGAATAGGCCTGTAAAAACAACTGTCCATTTTCACTACATCAGGTATTGCATTGAAGAAATACTAAATCATGTTCAATTACATTTATAGTAGAATCAGGAAAAATGAGGCTACCTTCCTCCATACTTAGCCTTTATGAATAGTAATAGAGTCACAAAAACTCATAAACCTTGCATTTCAAATCTGGAGCGTACCTTCATGGATGAGACTCCATCCATGAATTAAACACATGCTTCATGGAAGCACAGATATAGTCCAAAGACATGGAACTGTTCCAAGTTCTGTGAGAAAGATGGGATTAGGATAGTAATAATAATTCTAAGGTCACAGATCATATGATCTTATGATCTATGATGACCTTAGAATTATTTTCTTAAACAAAGCTCATTAGAAAAATCAACTTTTGCCTGGAAAAGTGCAGAACTTCTATCCAGAACACTCTAGGCCAGTAAACAGATTACCTTGTAGCTGTGTGTAATTATGCTGCTCACTT
This sequence comes from Lagopus muta, assembly GCF_023343835.1. Classification (NCBI taxonomy): domain Eukaryota; kingdom Metazoa; phylum Chordata; class Aves; order Galliformes; family Phasianidae; genus Lagopus; species Lagopus muta. The sequence continues at coordinate 97,649,002 of NC_064433.1, forward strand.
CTAAGCAGTGCAGAAAATCAATTTTAATTAAGAAATCATTTATGCTGGACTCAGTCATGCCCATTTAGGAAAAAAAATATTGACCTAGGAAAGTTCAGTTCAGATGCAGAATTCACTTTCACAGTAACACTCAGCTCTTTCAACTCAATTTTCCAATTGGACTGACAGAAGCACAAAGAGGTCAAATGATTTGGACAAGGTCAGACACATGCTGAGCTTTTGCCCAAGATCATCTTGACTCTCCATCTTTCATTATAACTACCTGACAGATGGCTTCCATCAACTTTAGTCTTTAATATCTTCTTTTTTTAGAGCAAGCTGTTAAATGTTGTTGTTGTTTGTTTGCTTGCTGGAGAAAAGTGACTTAATCCCATGCTCCCAATTTGTAAGAACTCTATTTTGATAACTAAGGTAAATTTGCTAATGTTCAATGTACAGGATACATAAGGACGTTCTAAAATGTGCTCCTTGCATGAGTGTATGTAGAATATTAAATGGTTAAGACATTTTCAAAAGAGGAAAACCTTGGTGTCATCTTTTAAAAATGCAACATGCCTGCTTGCAACACTTTTTGCTCTACAGGGAGTATAAATAGTAAACCACATCCTCAGAGTCCCAGAATAGTTTGACACTTTGGTTGTCTGTTAAAAATCATATGTTTTGTTTTTGTTTTTCACACTGATACAGAACTCTGTAAATTCACAAATGAGCATTTTTCTGTAATTCTTTTTGTTAAACACTGATATAGAAGCACCTGCAGTAAAAGGTGCAGAAAATGTGGTAAAGCTGTAACTAACGAGAAGTACATACTATTCAAGGGCAAACTAAGGAAATTAATGTATTTTTACATGATTTCCAGCTCAACCTCTGCAACACAATACTTGGGAAATTTAACCTTTTCTTTCCCACATTCATTCTATCAGAGCCTCTATGTAGACAGACCTTCAAGAGTTCTCTTCTAGCCACACGTCTCACAAAGCTATAGACCAGAAAGTAGTACTGATCCTGCTGGGCAAAGAACACCATTTAAATGCTTCTCAAATGTTTTTTTCAAGAAACTTATATTTCTGTGGATGCTGAAATATGATGTAGAAATGGGGAAAAGAAAGACCCCAATGTAGAATGAAAAACATGGTCAGCAAAGAAACCAAGAAAATTAGAGAAAATCTATGAGGGAAGTTGAATGGATGAGGCAGCCAGAAGTATTCTTAGAAATTCAGAAAGATTAATGTACAGAAGAATTTGAATATATCTGTGTCTTCAGGTATGTACACATGTATTGCACATGTTCTGGAGTGAGAAATGGAAAGCCACCAATACTGAGGACAGAAAAACCAAGCAGTAAACAAGAACTAATATTAAAACATCCCAGGAAGGAAAGGTATCCTTTTTTCCTCTTTCAGATGCTTCTCAGTTGAGAAGAACATAGAATAAAAGAACTGCTCATGATGGAGGTGAGTATGCACAAAGATTAAGAAAACAATTTTTTGGCTGAGTATCTAGTTAAGCTGAAGTTTCTAGCCATTGTCATAAATTCTTTATTGTACTTGTTAAGTACTAAACTCAGAGTTTGGAAAGTTTGATTTTCTGCAGTTGCAGAGATCTTTTGACTTTGGGGAAATCATTTAACCTCTCTTGGGTTTGGTTTCCCCATTAGAAAAAGAATTGCTTTCAAGCAGCAGTTGCTGTCAACCTTTAGATTAGGACCTATCAACGGAAAATCTTAAATCATTTATGTGTTACTAGGATAGCAATCATGTATATATCTAGAAGAGATGTAGTTATCCATCAGGACAAATAAGGAAACTATTCAACTCGATTTTTCACATTTAAAAGAAAAATCATTAAATAGATCAATGTGAGAATCACTATTTCTTTGTCTTTCTTCAGATAAAATGGGCACATGACTCTTAATGCTTAAACACTTACTGTCATTGTCCTGTAGATTTTCAATTGCTGATAACAATCTTGCCCTGTCCTCTGGGTTTGAAATATTCAATTCAATCAGGTGACTCTCGTGTAGATCTTTTAAATCCTCAAGAGTTTCATAGCCATTTAGCAAGAGAGTTGAGGTGTATTCCTACAAAAAGAAATGAGCAAATCCATCACTTAAACAAGCACTATGTTTAGTAGACGAATAGGCACAATTTTTCTTTTCCTCTTCATCAGGTTGAAATGGGCTCTACTTTTCAGCCAGTTGAAAATGTCTTTCGAACAAAATTAGAGATTGAGAGTGAGAGGACAGAGGCAGAGATGTCTTGAGATCCTCTTGACCATCCTTCACCTGCATCTGAGTTATCTACCAGAGCCTGGCAGCAGATTGGATCAAGATAGGGTCTGGACCTGGGGAGTCACTGAGGGAGAAAGGCACAACAAGAGCATAGCGCAAAAAAAACCTACTGCTCCCACAGTTCATGCAAAATTGGAAACTTAAATTCTAAATTAGCAGCTGAGTTGCACTGCAGTTCTGCCCAAGATTTCCACATAGTCACAGGTCTCCTGCCCTAAGGCACACAGTCACAGGCAAGTTAACGATGATTTAGCAAGTCATCATTGTGTCTCCCTGCATGGAGTATTTTAGCTTTGCAAAATCTTGTGATAAAATGTTGTTATATATGCCACATATCAGAGACAAAGCTTCTTTGCATGGCTGCCTGAAAAACTGCTGAAATCCGCCATTCCCATTCTACTTCTGCCTGTAAATTACATCCAACCCAAGCGCACAGAAATTAAAGATTTCAGATACAAGAGGGCAATGTTTGCTGACCTGCAGATGGACACGTTCCAAGAGTTCTTGCAGTGTTTTAGGCTTGTTCCTTTTGCTTCCTCTATGCGGTTTTATCTTCCTGGGTGCAGTTTCCTCTTCCATAATAATATCCACATAAATGAACTTAAAGTTTCCTACTTTGTTGTTCAGCATGCCTGTCCATATCCCCATGGGCGTTTTACAGATGATATCTATAATGTCTCCTTTCTAGAACAACAGAAATAAACACACCACTGCTTAACTCCTGGTTTATGTGACATTTCCTCTGTAGACCAAAATGCACACAGGCAGCACAGAATCTTAACTAAGCATTGTGAAGTAGCTTTTTAAAATTATCTGCATGTAGTTTATTTGCTTTTATAAAATCCCAGCAAAGCGTTACAGGAAATAGAGCCAGTCCTTATCTCCAGAGCTCTGTGAAGGAGAAGAGAGCATAAGCAACACCTTTCAACCTTTTGTGCTCCACTTTGTCCCTGAAAAGGCATAGCATTGCATCCAGAAAGCAACTTTTGCCATCAATAATGGGCATAGCTTTGGCAAAAAGCAGGGGAGCACAGTGAAGTTACTTTCCAAATGCTTTACGCAGTTACTCACCTAGTTCTTTTACCCTAATCCACTTATGCAATTATCTTAATATCCATTGTCCCAGGGATCTTCTAAAACTAATAGCTGAAGTAGATGAAAGATGGACTCTTACCCATTTTTTGGTAAGAAACACCAGCTACTTTTCTCAAAGGCAATAAAGAACATTTAACTCTCTAAATATCTTAATATCTTCAAGAGAATGCTTCCCAAAGGACTGAAAATGAGTGGGAAAATAAGGAAAATACCTCAGCAGACAGACCTAAAAACTTCAGTTCTCCAAGTTTGTTCATGCACTCAAAAAGGCAAGGGAAAAAGATGAGTAACAATACAGCAACTTCAGAAAGGCTTGTTCCTAAAAGTGTTCGCACCAAGATGTGGGAATTGGATTGTCCTGAAAGAAAGGCCATGGGCATGTGTGGAAGTGGAGGGCATGTGGTGAAAACTGCAATTATTCACTGAGCAATTGTTGTAGTACAGGCCTGAGAGGAAAAGAAGAAGACTGCAGTGAGATATGAATGAGGATCTGGATGAGAAGAGGCTATGAAGAAGAGAAAAAGATGTTGAAGTGTGGATGCAGTCTTGGTAGGAAGGTGTTTACAGAGAGAAAAGAAAGTTGTTCAGATTACATAGCTGTGCACAGTTTGAACAATAATATTACTGATCATATCTGTGCACGGATGAAGAAGAAAAAAGCTGGATCTTCTTAGTACTGTTCATGTATCTGGATCTCCTTTTTCTCACTCCCTCATTCTGGACACCTCTGCCATGATATCAGAGCCAGAGAAAATCCATAATTCAAAAGTATGCTTAAATGAAGGCCTAGTGGAAAGATGGGCTGTTTGCATTAAAATCAATGAGTACCACCACGATTTTGAGACATCCTAGCTGGGGAAGAAACTTCACATCCCATGAGACTCATGCTTTTCTTCCTCCAGATCTCCTAGTGTGTAGGGAGCAACATGAATTTTACGCAAGGAAAGCCACGGTGAGGTGCCTGCTGAACCTATGCCTTAAAAACGTGCAGTCAGAACTCAGTCATTATGGAAGCTCAGCAGAAGCAGATCTGTTCTGCTTTTAGAGTGGTACGTGTGTTTACCGGTTAAAAATGTTTTTGTTAACGTGTTCTCAGACATAAAACGTGCATCTCTGATGTTCTCACCAGAAAAGGAGAAATCCTGATGGTTGTCTTACCTTAATTTTCAGAGAGTCCGTGTCATAAGGACTTGGTGTGAAGTCAGTGTGCACTTTGGCTCGGCCGCAGAATGGCCCACTGTAAGGGACTTCATCATCAAACCGGAGGCTATCCCTGTTGCTTGTTCCATCAGAGCAGCTGGTCACCCCACCTTAAAGAGATTCAAGTGGAAATTGAGATCTCCTGCACTAACTGTGCAGACATTCCATTCTGTATGGCAGCAGAGAGGGAGGTTTTTAAAGGCACAGAATTAAAAAGAACATACTTCACATGGTTTTGACACATTCCAGGCAAAATACATGCAAAAAACCATACTGTAAGAGACTAGTTGGAGATCATTCATTAACATCTTCCATCCAATAATCTTTTTCTGGTGATGATACTAATAGATTACACATTTTACACACACAGACTTTTAAAAATATCACTCTGCAGATAAATATCATGTACTCTAAATTTGCAATTTAGGGAATTAATTCTGCTGAACTTCTCCTGTTTATTGAGAGGAATGAAAACAAGTAGTGTAGAAGTTATTTTATTTCACTACAGAGTGAGCTAGAGCACCAAAGGAACCTGCATTGCAGAGGGAAATCTTAATGTTATCAACATTTCTGCCCGTCACTTTATCCAAGTTGAGCAATAAAATATCAGCATAGTAATTCAAGCAAATTTGAGCAAGCTCTGCAATATCCCATCCAAATATGTTTTTAGATAAGAGCAGCAGTGTGTTGGAAGTAAACTCTCATATACAATTTTCACAAATCACATCATATAAAATGATCATAAAAATGGTTTTGTCTGAAGTGATTGCTTAAGTGTGCAGCTCTGTCTCAGGGCCAGATAAAAGACTAAGTACAAATGGTTGGGACTGCAACTCAGGGCTCACGTGAAGCCTGCAGCGATGGCATAGCAACGTCACCATGGACTGCTGTAACTTGCTGCCCAATGACTGTCCACATTTGAGCAATGAATAGACTGGTGGAGGTGAACTCCACTTCTCATCAGAAGTTCCAACAGCTCTGTTGGGGCACGGGATTTAGTGGATTTGCAGAGAAGCAGATTGTGTCAGCATCATGATCTGAAGCCACCAGCTCAGGCTCTCATCACTCTTCAACTCAGACTATTTCTCACACTGTCAGTCTCAAATCCTCAGAGTGAAGAATGAACTCGTAGACGCTACTGTTAGAGAAAATGCTTCTGTGGCTACACTCAGGATTTGTAACTCTGTGGGTGCCAGCACTCCAGCAGTGCTAGCCCTCAAAAACATTCCTGGCATATATACCTGTATCATTCCCTATAATATATTCCATGTAGTTAAAAAAAATAAATAATAATAATATCTCCACTCTTAAAAACACTCAGTTTATTTCAGGAATTTCTTCCTTACCCATTTGATCAGATTATACTTTTGTCTGCCAGACTGAAGAGTGCACTAGTATCACATTTTTAATCGCTGGCTCTTATACCTCAGAATTCAGAAATAACCATATTGAAGCTGTGACTGACTAAGAAGTCTGGATATCTTGTACTTACTGGATGAGCTCTGGCCACTGTTTAGACTATAGAGACTTTCCATAGAGTCACTGGCTTTCAGGGAGACCTTCTCAGTGTGTATTCCACCACCAGGATCACTGTCATCTTTTCCTTCTTCATTCTGTAACAAAAAGAATCAGTTGTTAACCACCAAGAGATGTATTTCAGAAAATTTTATTTTACTTTTCAATCGTCACTGCACTTGAGGATTTAATCATCATTACATTTTATTAAGAACCATTTTATTAAGAAGTTGATGTCTGGATATCTATCCAGTACCGATCTATCCAGAATCAAGGATGCCCAGTACCAGCACTTGTCTCTTCTCTACCCCATTCAATTTCATTTCTGTTCAAGTAATTCTCCATCTCAGCAGATGCAATATATGACAGCAACACAAAGGCTTATAATGAGTAATTTACAGGTAGACAGATAAGATGGTTTTTCTAATTGTCTCTGAAGAAGAAGTATAAAGATTAATTCTGTAAGCTCATAATGAAGGGCAAGCTGAGACATCTATGGATTGTGTTGAACTTCTGAAAATTGTGCACACTTAGAGGTGTGCTGGCACCTGAGCAAGGGCATTTCAGAGACAGTTTGCACGCACATACAGCATCAGTGTTTGCACCATGCTCCCTACCTTGCTCAACCTCTACACTTGCCTCAAAATCCAGGGCATTCCAGAATTAACAGATGCGTGTTTCTCTTACAAAATCTAATGATGTATGAAATTGGTCCCCGGAGTTCGTAACATTAAATCACGCTTCAGAAATCACAGCTTATACACTTAAGGAATTTAAAACAAGAAGGTCTGTTTTTCAATCACAGCTGAGTTAGGGATGATGTAACAGCTAAGTGAAATTAATAATGAGCTTTCAAAAGTAGGACGTTCTTTAGCAGATTGCATCACATTGTCAACATGCGTAATATCTTCACGCAACTGAAAGATCATGCAGTACTTAAAATGTTACATCATACTCGAAACATGTTAACCATTCATCAGTTCACTGGTGGAGTCCTTTTGCATGGAGTCAAGCAGGTATGAAGAAGAGACAGGTGCAGGTACATACAAGGCATAGCACTAAAATGAAAGACTAATGGTTTTCAGCAAGGGCAGTGTTTGTTACACCAATCATCGGCACAAGCCATCGATTAATCAGTGGACCAGTATTGATTGCCACCGTCTACTGCAGGAATGAAGATCACAGTAGATGTGTGTCCGGCCATACAATTCATTGAATTCCTGTCATGTGAATAGTTGCTGTAAATGCCCACAAGTTAAATGTCACAATTCTAATTTTTCTTTTCTATACTATAAAATTCATGCACTGCACCCTGCAGAATTTTAGAAAACAAACAAACAAACAAAAAAAACAACTAAGCAAATGAATTGTGAACCCTTGTCTTTGACCTCTAAAACTGCCTAACAAAATCCTGTTCAACACTTTGTATTTTTCAATTTCTGAAGTTTTTTGCTTGCTTTCCCTCGTTATTTGATGTTGACACGTGTATGAGATAGGATACAGATCAGCTAGATTTTTTAGGGACATTTCATTTTTCCTTATGTGCTTCAAAATTCAGAACTGAAAGACAGAAGATATATGTGAAATAGACAATGTTTTTATGTTTAATGAAGATAGCTCCGCTTGGATTAAATAAGGAAAAAGCAGATAAGTCAAATGAGTTGTCATGCTGTAGGATGCTGGCTGACCTCTATAAAATGGACTTTGGAAAAAAAACCAAAACTGTATTTGAAGATTAATTCTCCTAATGAAATGTTTTGTACAGGTTGAGTATCAGACTGACAACTAAGTTCATCCAGTATTTCCCTGTTTCCATATTAAGAGATTTTTTTTGTGCTTACACAAATGTTCCATGATGACAAAGCAAAATTCAATGATATAAAAATCCTTTGTCTAACTTGATTCTTACCATGTGATGCTGTAATGGTATCTGTGCATGTGTTTGTACGTAAGCATGCATGGGGAAGGAAAGCTATATACTAAAAGCTATTTTAATTCAATACTTGTAACAGTGTTTTCATGGAGTCTCATGACTGATAGCTGCCTGAAGCATAAAAAAGTAAAATCCACATAACATTTTCATTTTGTGTGTATTATTAAGGATTCTTAAGCTGTAATTACCATCTCCTCAGAGAGTGCCTTGATGTACTTTTTACCCATCTTTTTCTTCATGGTAAGGGAAATGGCTCTCATCTTCTTTCCCAAGCTTCTTCCATTATACGCTGCTTTGGTTTGTGCTGCATCTCCAATATCACTTACAGTCTCCAACTCAGACACCTGATTTGAAGTAAAAATGTATGCAACATACCATGAAAATTAAATTTGGCACAGAAAAACAAGAATGACAGAAAAAATTTAAGGACACCAATGCAATTAAGATGACAAAAGTCAATCACAGCCATTTTACTGGGGAATACTAAAACAAGTTTGCAGCATACCACTGTACTGTGAATGTCAGAAAGAAAATACATTTTATGCCAGGAAATGTTGTTTCCTTTTGCTTATTGTCTTTCATCCAAACAATTGTGGGGATTTATGCAGGTTGATTAAAACAAAAATGACACATTTGTGGGCTGCATCCAGGTTAATTTGGGAATACACCAGACTGAAAAGCACTTTTGCCTTTTTGAAAAGTTGCTTCTGATATTCACATTGAATCAGCAATGTTAAAATGTGATTCTCATGCTCATTTTGGCAAGAACTCAATCATCCAGACAGACCTAGGTACACCAGCAAAGTACTCCCAGTGTAAAATTCACACAGTGGTTACCCAAAGTTTTTGTACAGTCTTCATGGGGGGGGGGAAAGAGAACTGAAGAAAGCAAAATTTTGTTTGATACAGACCTCAGCTGAATCATCTGTCTTTGATACTGAGTGATATCTGAAACGGTCAAAGCTTCCAAAACTACTGGTGCGCTGTGAAGAAAAGAAGACAAACCTTGACTCACTGTTGGTAATTTGCTCTGTTATGAAGACTTAAATACTACCTCCAAGTCACTGTTAAAAATTCCTCCCAAGTCAGTGAACCATGAGCTGCTACATCCAGCAAAAACAAACTAGGAGGTGACTGCAGGGAAAAGAATTATGTCTTTACTGCTGGAAGCAGAAAAATGAACGAGAGGAACAATATTACTTCAAATACAAATTAGATAACGGGTGTGATTTGCGTTCTTTTTATCCATTCCATATTAATTATATGCAGATATTTCTGAGAAGCCTCTGGGTTAGATAGCTGTCTGTGAGCTCAGAAAAAATCCCTACTTGCATAAGTAAAAGAGGAGCCATACAGCTGGTTATGGTGGTGGAAACCATTGTTAAAGTTTATGGTTGTGGCTGGGAAGAACGTCCAGGCTTCTTTACCAACAGGAATTGGCAAGGACTGCTAAGTAGCAGGAATGTGTTTTGGCCAAAAGACATGTTGTGGGAGAGCAGCAGAATAATCGGGCCACACGCTTTTGTTGCTGATATGTCAGAAATCCATTTAAGTGTGCCCCTAATAATAGCCAGAATTTACCAACTACACAGTGTTTTAACGGCTTGTTTTTACATCTTCACTAATAGTCAAAGCTAAATCTAGAATGAATCCATTTTTTAAAACTCTTCACTCTTGCATACTAAATGAACAGCTTTTAATGGAGCATCAGATTTCTCAAAGAGGCTTTACTATCCTATAATATGCAATATCATTCCTGTTTATTTCTGAACACTCAAAATGCCTTCTAGGGGTAAAAACTACACAGTAATACACAAGCAGACTGTATCTTGAAAGATTTAGTTAAGTGGTTTCAGACTGTGGTTTCAGACTTTCCTGTAAGGAAGGGACCTTTTTGAGCTGACATGCAAGTTACAATTTCAGCTTCTGGCAGCTCTGTGAGTGCCAGCTCTGCCCACAGACACCAAGCTGCTGTTTGCTGCTCTGCCTCCTGACACTCTCTGTTCTGGCAGCAGTTAGTCCTCTGAGGGCCTCATGGGTAACGCTGTCATACTCCCAATGCTGTGCAGGGTGATGAGCTGGCATTCAGGCTTCACAACTGTGGTCTTAAGGAAGGAGTTCATCCAAATGATACCGGCAACGCAGAGCACACGCGTACCTCCCCTGGGTATTTCCAGCCAGGAAGGACTCCATCTTATTCTGTCCCTGCTCATAAATCACAGGGTTACTAGCCATATTAGCTTCTTTATCGCTTACACACAGTCACTTTTAAACTAAAAATAGTTACCAGAGGGGAAAAACAATAAGACGAAGGAAAGCTATGGGAAGCCAAGTGAGAATATTTTGTCTCTGTTAGAGAGGAAAAAATTTGCCTCCCCTGAAGCACAGCTGAAAGTAAAAAATCCTCACTGTTGCCATTTGAACATAGCAAGGGCAGAGAACCGAGCACAACTAAATAGGAGAGGATCCACATTTTGGGCCCACGTTTTAACCACTGGAGTTTAAGAGAAAAAGAAATAATACCTTACATCTCTTTTTTTCATGGTAGGGTTTTTTTTTTTTTTTTTTTTTTTTTTTCACTAACATTTTTGGGGCCAATTTGACCTGGAAAATATTTCAAGCCAAAGGTTATTTGTAGATGCTGACCCAGATTTGTGAATATTTTTGGACAAATGGCATTTATTATTCACTGGAGTGGAGAAAAAAAAAAAAAGAAAAAAGGAAAACCACACAGCTCTCCTCTTAATTGATTGCAATTTCCCAAGGAATCTCTGCTAGCTCAACACTGTGGTTTGTTTGTTTTTACCCCATGAAATTGAAAAGGGCAATTTAGACTGTACACCTTAATTTCATCTAAAATTTCCACGTAGAACTTTACTATTCACTAGATTAACAATATCCTGTGACAAGGGGGTTAGCTCAATAGTATGATATGAAAACCCAGCCCCAAGGATTATGGTTCTATTAGACAGGATTAACACCTTTCACTGGCTTGTCAACCCAGCCAAATGTGCCCTGAAGCACGAAGCAAGAGGCTGGGATTCACAGCAATATTGGGGAAGTATAAAATCGTCTCTCTCACACAGTGATCTCTAAACATACACTGACCTTTCTGTTGCATTCAATCACTTGAAGATGTCTAGTAGGAATAACTGTATATTAAAGTGCAGATGTGCTGCAAATACTTTAAAAGGAACAAGAGGAAAAACATTGTTTTTTGTTGATCTTACCTATAAACAGCCTGAGCACAGGGAAATCAGTTATTCTTTTTTTGACCCTTGAAACAACCTTATATCCTACACGGGCAGAAGCCTGGGGCTATTTTGTAGAATACTTCAGTGTTGCTTCATCCCTATTAAATATTAATAAGGGTTACGGGATGATTTCCACTCTTCTAGATAATGGTCTCATTGCACTGGAGAGTACGAAATAGGGCTGCTTCAGCACTTCTCCATACTAACTTTTTCCATTAAGTAATCAATAGCTACCACCTTTTAAAAATGTATTCAACCCCATTATACTGATAACAAAAGGCTGATTTAGAAGCTATGGGCTGCTGGGGAGCAGGACAGTGACTTTCAGTAGTTTCAGTCACTGCATTAATGTCAGGGAACATCAACCCTGTGAAGATACCACCAGGCCTTATTTCCAATTGCAGGGAAGCTTTTAATGTAAATGCAAAGCTACGAGGAGAAAATATGCATTGACTTTTGATACCACTGTTCTGCATCCTATAAGATCAATTGACTTAACTGGCTGGATTCATGGAAGATCTACCAATGGATACATTAAGCAAATACAAATTTGCTCAGTAAAATCTAATGGAGACACGGCCAGGGACCTGGTGAAGGAACATATTTATTTTTCCACACGATGACCAATCAACTGATTTCTAGAAGCCAAAGCTCTAATCCTTATCCTTGTCTCTCTGGTATATTTTGTTAGCATAATGAAAAATGTCACAGGTGTTTCAATATTTCAAATCAGTCTTCTGTCCTTTCCAATATATTTACTTCTCTGATATCCAGGAACTTTAGATAATAATTTTAAAAGAGGTAAACAGCATCTAATAAGAGGTAAATGGCATCTAATTGCTGTTGATTTTAATTTGAACAGTCTGCAGTTTGTGATCTGTTTTCTCTGCAAATAGTTAATAATTTTCCCCAGAAAACAGTACAGTATACAAATAGAAAAGCAGCAGCAAGAAGAGGTTCTGAGAACCATCTCTTCAAATTATAAAACATTCAAGGCCAGGCAGGATGGGGCTCCGAGCAACCTGATCTAGCTGTAGGTGTCCCTATTCATTGCAGTGGAATTGAACTAGATGACCTTTAAGGGTCCCTTCCAACTCAAACAATTCTGTGATTCTATGATTCTGTGAATGCATCCTTCCACTATAGAGCAAATCATCACAGAAGTCAGGTAGTTATTGTCAAAGGACAACCTTCGAACCAAAACTGACAGAAGACATCATGCTAAGTAATCATTATGGGTAATATTCATCTCATATTTTCCTTTGGACAATTTACACTGCTCAGAAATCTGGTTCCCTGCTGTGAGAAATTCTGGCTCGTTATTTTTTGCTTCAATCTCACTGAAAATAGATTTTAAGTTCAGCATGATGCAATGGTTTTGTATTGACCCTCTTACATGAATAAGTCTCTTCAGATTCCTGCAAACATTTTCATTTTTAGCTTCCATTCATCCCTAGACTACTCAGAACACGTAAGCTGTACAGGGGCAAAAGCAGTTGCTGAGAGTAACAGAGACTTCAGCCTGTTGCAAGTTTCCTCACCTGCCTCAAACACCTGTGTTCTTCCCTCTCTGCTCAGAAGGAGACACAGCAGCTCCCAGGAGGACAATCACTTGCTTCTTGGATCAATGAAGATAAGTGGAGCTCAGGATATGATTCAATTCACCTGTTCCCTCATGCTACTAGTCCCTTCAGAATCAGGGGACTATGCTGGGAATGAAATTAAGAGTCATCAACATAGGGGTGAATATAATCACTATGCTACCTCATCTTACTTCTGTCACAGATAATCAACGAAAATTATCTCCTACATTCCCTGAAGGCAAGGATGTAAATTTCTGCTTTCAGGATGTTCTAAAGAAAAAGAAAAAAAAAAAAAACAACACAACAAAATACAAACCACCATCACGAGCCCTTCTCACTTCTTTATAGAGAACGGGAATTTGCATACAAGATTTAGTAACTCAGAAGTGTAATAAAGAAGTAAAAAAAAGAGACATTATGACCCCTCTACCTCAGACATTTTGCCTATTTACACATTAGTTACACATATAGAACATCTTACCACTAACCAGGCTATTAATATAACTTTATAGTCAACACGAAACATGGCCTAAACCTTGTACTTGGCCAGTCAAAAGCAATAAAAAAGATACAGCTTGTTCCTGCTAACTCAAATAGGGCAATCTACTGAAATGGCATTTTTAACTGGCTTAAAAACGACTCCATAAAAGACTCTGGTTGTTAATGTGATCTGGTATTCTGCTCCTGCAGAGGTGGGGAGCAAAGAGAGCAGAGCGGTTTTAGAGCAAGGCTGCTACCTTGGAACTTCAGAGCAAAAATCCTAATTTTAATGGCAGAAAATGACTGGAAAATAAAAGCTGTGTAAAACAACAAATCAATCGTACTTAATGCTCTCCCAGCATTTCACATTGGAAGTAAACACCAAGCAGCTGTTTTATCAAGACCTCTGATGGGTACTTGTCCTCTCCAGCCTGCAATGACAGCGCACCACAGCTGGTGATCCATTTGTCAGGGCTTCTACCCAAACACCAGCTCTCCAGTGATATCAGAGGCCGGGTCCTGAGGATGTGGGTATGGGACACAGAGCTGGGGCTGAGCTGCTGTTCATGAGGGTAAACAAGAGTGCAGCAGTTCACAGGGTCAGCTCTGTCCTTGTAAGTTTTCCTTGGGAAGGGGCAAGATGCACGGAGAGGCTGAGCAAAAAAGGAGCGATTTTCACCAGTTCTGCTGGTGAAACTAGTTTGTGAGGAACAAAATGAGGAAGCGATTTAAAAAATGTCGATCGCAGCACTAAGAACGGTCTGTTTGCAGCCAAGTTTTGCAAAATGTGCAAGGGGAAGTGAAGAGGCCTGCGTCTTCCTTTAAATGCACACAGGCCCTGCATGTTAACCAGCAGCACTGCTGCAGAGCGCTCTCAGATCCCATTGAGAAAAGGCACTTCAAGTGCTCTGCTGGCAAGCTGTCCAACCCTGGGAGCGTGCACATGGGTATCTGCAATAATTATGTAATTAAGACTTTATTATTTATATGACATTTAATTAAAAGTGACTTTCAGTGGCACACAAAACCATGAAAAGAAAATGACTTTAAAAGAAGGTTAAGGATGTGTGACAAACTCAGAGAAGCTATGAAAGTGACAGTTAAGGACTTGGCATGATGTGCACCTCTCCTGCACTATTATCCCTTTCCACCTTTCACTTGCACATGGGCAGAGACACCGAAGCCTGGAATCCACCTTCCATAAGCCCTGACTGCAGCAAAGGGGAGCAGCACTGTCTGAGCAAAGAGGGGTTAAACTCTGGGTTAGCATGGCAGGCTTTGGTCTGTAATCCCTTAAATAATGTAATAATATAATCCCTTAAATAACTTTTTTTTTCCCTATCCTGAACCTTCCTCCTCCCAAATCAGAGAAATTCACACGCAAATTTTTGTATTTTAAAAACAAATTACCTTATTGCAATTTAAGTCCCATCTCTACTTCCATATACAGCATGATTTTATTAATGCTGTGCATTATCCAGGCCCTGACCTTGCAGTGTTCCATTTGATTTCTCATGTGAGAGGAATTACTCACATGTATGTTTGCAAGACGGGCTTTAGGAGAGTATGAAAATATAACTGCCAAAAGAATACCCAGGGGGCCAGCTCTGAGGGAGCCCTGTGCCTGTCCTGCACATGACGTGGGGTGGGTGCTGGCTAGTGTCCCTCCCAGAGGTAGGAGTCTGCTATGTGCAATGATCACAAAAGCTCCTGCAGCTGGAGTATTCCTTCACATGACCTTCCAAAGGGGAACAAGATGAAAAAATGACCTCTAAGTTACGGTTAAATCTGACCATCCCGAAAGCTCATTTGTTTTTCTGAAGAGTAAGCAAACTTTTGAAAGCCCTTGTACAAGTTTTACTGCAGTCCTGCAGCCTTACCCTTGACAACAGGTAATGACCAACAATAAGCTAATTCTAAGAAACTTGGGGGGCAGGGAGGGAGGAAAGGGAGTTAGTTTTTATTACTTTTAAATGAGTGTTTGATACATCATGTTGGTTCCTCTGATTAATGTTCACAGCAAAGTCAGCCATTGGAGTTGTAATGTTTCTGCAAGCTTCCCTACAGCAAAGCTTAGCCATTAATTCAGTGGCATATGTCAGCTCAGCAGAGCAAGGTCACTCTTCTCTTTCAAGGGGAACCTTTTTAGAAATAATAAAACTGACAGAAAGTTCTTTTTTGCATGCTTTATGTCACCTGAGGTTGAGTGCTGCAGTTAATATCACAGAGCTTATAAACATTCCCATCTTCAGCAGACTCCAGCCCCACTGGGCTCTTGGAACCTAAACTTTTTCTTTTTTTTGGAGTAATACAGCGACAGCTTTATGTGAGGCAGATATACAGTATATAATCCTAAATGAGTAAAAAATGAGTAAAAAATGAACAAATCTTTTCTTAGGTTCTTTAGAGGAGAAATTTTGGAAGTCACTAAGAGACTGCTGATACTGCAGTGTGGATTTAGGATGCTAGTGCTTAGAGGAAAAGATTAAGGACTTTGGCAGTTAGGCTCCATCAATGCTTCCACCTTTGGCTAAAAGGGGGGAAATTTTAAAATGTTTCTGGTCCAGCTTCTTTCCATTTCATTGTCAACTGATGCTGCCAGTTGGAAATTTGTATAGGCATGTAACATAAAGGAGAACACAAAGTTAATTGATGTGTTTACAGAATCATTTTGAACTTGCAAGTAAATAAAGATATTTTAGTCATCTGTTACGACCACTAATTGCAACTTGAACTTATTTATCGGTATACATGTATTATGAGACATGAGAAACAAACTAACTGCTGAAGAATAAGATCCCAACAGTAGGTCAACTTCTATACCCCCTCATTATCTCCCTTCAGACATCCTGACTACACTTGATTAATGAACCCACAGTGAGATTAGCTGAAATTACCTTAATGGAGATGCAGTGCAGTGGAGAAGCAAAACATAGTGTAGTATCTATCATCAGTCACTGTGAATTTTACTGTTTCATCGAAACTATATGTCCATTTATTTATATTAGTTTTATCTTGGAGAACAATTAAAATCAGAGAAAAGACTTTTCTCATTACAGTGGGTTACCTTTTCACTCTTTTAAAATGATAACCAGTGTCACCAATTTTTTTTCTTCCCTTCATATAACCTCCCTTGTCAGAAGGCTGAACTCCAGTGTTGGCTTATTGCCATCAATTGGCCAAAGTTATTTTTATTGTCCACTTGAATAAAGTACGATTAGCATTTCATTACAGCCTTACAGGCTTCAAAAACTAGACAAGCTTGCAGAAAATATCCTTGCAAATCTGTGGCATGCTTACTAGAATTTTGAGTGTAAATAAATAAATTCAATACTTTGTTGTTGTTTTGAATCAGTAAGTAAGCTGAAAAACTGTTTCCAACTTAGATTTTCCGATTGATTTAGCATTGTCTTAGTGTATGAGATACGTAGGTTCTGGGTATTCTTTGTAGCGTAAGTTCTGTCACTGCAGTCCTGGGGTGGGTAAAAATGTCTAGTCTCTCAAGGCAAGATAGCATCATGATTCTGTTCAGGTCATTTTCATGCCAGATAGGAATGAATGGAATCAACAGCTCATTGCGAGCACTGGTTATGGCAAATAGTACTCATCTAGTATCATCAATTCCCCTTTCTCTATTTGGTTATCTCTGTTGGGTGTATCTGGCAGTTGGGTGATTGTGAGCACAGTTCAGTGGAAAACTGAAATTTTGTTGCATGAAAAACAAATCCACCAAACATTTGGAGTGGGTTTTTTTGTTTTTGCTTTTTTTTTTTTTTCATTCTGATGTGGGACAAAATTAAGGCTAATCTTCTGCACCCTCCAGGAAAACCATGCATAGTTGAGAGATACCAAGGCACAGATAGCAGCAAAGGCTTTGGGGTTATATGAAGTCCAAATTCAAAGCTATGCTTGAAATCTTCTGCAAATCTAGCCTATCACTGTAAAGTGAATTGCATTAGCTACAAGGCTGCAAGCTTTCACGAATGGTAGGAACATCTACTTTTCTCCATGCCTTCATACAATAACCAAAATCCCAAACAAATAGTTTTCAAATTTTTACACATGTAGACACAATTAGCAAGAGACAGTAATCAAGTAAATATAAACTCCATTAGAGAGAAAAAGAAAATCATGGAAATTCAACCAACAGACAATGTCAGCAGAGCCTTGCCAGGTACTTGTGGATAGAGCTGAATGACCTTTCTGTCACCATCAGTCATTTCAAGCACTCACTACACAGTCTCTGAGCTGTTCATACATCACTGAACCATATCCCCTTTTCAGCTTTGTGAAGCAGTTGTTGGAGTTAACATATGATCTTTAAAAGGAGGCAGACACACAGAAGAATGAGAGAAATAGTGCAGCTGTGGAAAATGAAAGCAGTTCATGAGTGGTAATACTCAACATCCTTTTTGCACAGCAGCAGAGTCAAACTTTGTAAACTCATTCAGCTGTCCTGGTTACTTTGTCTTCTCATCTTCATGCATCTGTATTTGGCTGTGCTGCCAAAGCAGAGCTGATTTCTTTATCTTATTACCGCAGGCTGACAGTTACAAAGATCCATCTCAATCTTAAACACAACAGCAGAGGCAAAATATGAGACAGCACCATAGCTTTTCCATGCTTTTCTCGTCAAGCAATGCTCCTACAGAGCTTTTCTTATCCCTGAAGAAGCCATTAGACACCTGACAGGAAAACTTAAGCTAATGTAGTATCGGCCCCAGCTCTCGCTTGTGTGTCAACATACACGAAGGCACAGCCAACTTACCACACCTTCTGAATGTAATCAGCATGACCAAGTAGAGGAGCTCACCACTTCCTACAGTTCTCAGTAATTAACCTTTTAGCATCTCATGGAAATCAAGCGTGGGGTTACTTGGTTGTTCTTGTGAAGACAAGAGATTAAGACATAAAAGGGTAGGGAAAGGACTGAGACTCCATTCAAAAGATCTAAAGGTGCAAACATTAGATGGATCTCTAGATCTTTTTCTCAGAGAAGGGCTTTCTTGTTGGCCTCAAAGGTAGTGATGAAAGATCTTTTCACTGCTGACATTCAGCAAACCAGAAATAAGTCAGTAGATCTTAGGACTGGCAATTAAGCAGCCTGAAGTCTGCAAACAAGTGAAATCATCCAATTTTTTGTGCATCCATAGAATAAACCAAATAAAAAGGGACAGTATGGTTTACAATACATATTGTCAAAGAAGCAGCTTCACAGAAGTTCAAAATCTCCAGACATTTTCAGGACTGGAATTTCAGTCTCAAGTTTGAGGAAAAAAAAAAAAAAAAAAAGAAAGAAGTCTATGCATGTCCACTGTGCCAATATAATAAGATATAAACAGCTAGAATTGCATAAGCAAGCAAATACAGGAAAGATTTCACTTGGGAAAAAAGTAAGAGATCGTTCATCCTCCTCTGGAATACCAAAACACATGTACACAAATTCCTTCCTTCACTGAAGTACAAGCAAAGGTTTCCATTATGATGGTTCTGAGGACATGTGACTTGCTAACTATTCAGAGCACATGTAATCTGTAGCTTGGTACCAAGCAGAAAAATGACTAGAGCAAAACCACTGACATTGCTAAGTTGTGGAAGTGAGTAAAACTATTTCTAACTACTGAAATAAAACCACTGTCACTCTTATAAGCTTTTAGAAGATAAAAGTTAAGGGACATGGTGATTTCAGAGGCCCAGAAGACTTTTATTTTCATTTCCTGGAGTGAGTGAGAACTCCTTTAGTAAGAACTATTGGTGATAGGTGGATGGTTGGACCGGATGATCTTGTAGGTCTTTTCCAACCTTGGTGTTTCTGTGATTCTGTATTGCCAGAGATTTTCACAGCAAGGGGTTGATTCTTCTGGCTTAAGTGTTTGTAACCACCCCCAAATGGCTCACACCTGCAGCTTTACAATTACTTCAGTGTGGATTTATACAAAACACAGATTACTAGAAGTATTGAAACCTACAAAGAACTTTAGGGCACATCCTCTATCCTGCCCTTACACAGCTACTGCTTTTCACAAGCGATGATGGGTATCCTCACCAGTGTTTCATTTGGAGTACTTTGTGTTTCCTAGAAACACAGTACTGAAGCAATCAAATGCTCAGTAAAGATAATTAAAGAATTAGAAGGGAACTAATACTGATTTATATCACCTTGGTGTTTATCCCACCACACTTATCAGAGAGTACAGTCACAGTTGTGACAGAGTTGAGTTTCCAGGAATATGTGGAGAATGAAATTTTGGACAAGCTTCTTAAAATGCTATTGCTTGGTTGGAAAACAAAACAAAACAAAACAAAACTTGTAGTGTTTTTCACTATAAGCAAATTTCACATTATAGGTGCCACAGTAAGGCAACTCTGCCACAAAAGAGGCCAGGATGAGAACAGGCCAAAGATGCCTTTTCTGTTATTTTATATGAGAGTTACTCAATAATTACATGAGTCCTAAAGGAACCTTTATGTTGATCTGAGCATCAAAATATGGTCTGTATATCCTGGTCAGCTTCCCGACAAAGAGGAGGGAGATGGCTGTTGTTTCACCACAACGACCCTGGACCATTACTTAATGTTTAGTGAGAAAATCAAATTCCAGGAATTTCAAACTCTTATTAGAAGAGATAGGTTAATGTATATGCTAGGACAGAAAAGGTCTGAAACAAAGCTTTCCATGGCTGAGCAAAGACAAAAGATTTTTCTTTTTTCGAAATAAAATGTGGATATAAAGAAGGAAAAAAAGAAAACTGTTATGAGAGGAGCTGCAGTATGGTTGGAGAACTTTCCACTCACACAAGAAAAATACCCCAAGGTTAACTCTAACCTTGTTCTTGTTTTTCTGAAGTCTGAGGGAGACAGGAAACACCTTCTGACGTGTGACGTGCAATCCCTTTTTCCCCGTCTGCTCATACATGGTTATAACAGTATCATTTTTTCTTTCTCTGAACACTTTCTGAGAAAGGCCCACAGGTATTTCCACTACAAACCAGATTCTTAAAACTACTCCCCAGATGTTGTCATCTGCTTCTGCTTATTTAACAATGTTAAAATGGATTTTGACAAACACTCCTTCTTCAAGAGGCAATGGAGTAAAGACCTTTAATGACAGAACTACGTGTCATCTTTGCCTATGAGCATAAATTTGCACAGCGGGCAGTATGGTGCAAACAGCTCATCGCCTCGCATCGCTGTTAGAATGTAACGCAAATGGAAACGAACATCACTTTAGTCATGGCTGTGAAAATTAGCATCTGTGACATTAGCAGTAGTTCATTTATGATACACTCCAAATTTCAGGGAGAAAGAAACGAATTTTAAACTTGCTATGTTTTCAGAACTCTGCCCATCCTTACCTTTGAAATAAAATTAAAAACCTCAGCTTTTACC
This sequence comes from Lagopus muta, assembly GCF_023343835.1. Lineage (NCBI taxonomy): Eukaryota > Metazoa > Chordata > Aves > Galliformes > Phasianidae > Lagopus > Lagopus muta. The sequence continues at coordinate 97,669,741 of NC_064433.1, forward strand.
ACTCAAAGATAAAACCTAGTTAATATTCATTAGCAAAGAGCAATCTATTCACTGCAGATCTTGTCCTACAAAAGATATAATTATATGCTGAATTATTTTGGGCTTTTAGATTTGCTGTACCTATCTCCTATTGTCTCTTCAAGTATTTCCCAGCACAGAGTACTGCACAAGCCATTGTCTCAGAAAGCTGCACCACAAAACTTGCTTATAGCATCTGTCTGCAGTACAGACTCCAAACACATGTGATAAACATGACTTAGATTACAAAGCCCATAGAAATCAATAGGATCACAGCTAATTTATTCATTTACATGTTTTGGAGATCAGGCTTTCTGTGACGAATATATACAAAAGTGAAATCCAGGACTCATTAAGTCTATGGCCAAAATGTGCATGGATTTTTGTGGAGCAAGGTTTTGTGTGAAGCTTATAAAAAGGAAAATGAATGATATGAAATACTACTAGGGAATAAGGTTGCACAGTAAATGTGTGCAGTTTACACATTTAAATTGTAATGTGTGTAAACACAATGGAAGTAAAAATTGCCTTCCACTGGATTTGCCACTAATTTCTTATGAGGCTGAGAGTAATAGTTTATCACATCAGTAAGAGATTATTGATTTAATTAGAAGCTTGGACATATTTTTGCCTGAACAAAATGCACATGCATTGACCCTGAATTGTCTTACACCAGAAGTAAGCTGAGTTCCAAGCATCAAGCACATCTGGAAGTGGAATAAGGAAACAAAAACGTCTCAAACCTTTAGCATAAACATAGATCATCTGTCATGTAAAATAATGACACAAGACTTTCTTCAGTCAAGCCAGAAAAAAAAAAAAAGCAAAAAATCTTATTTGCTTCAGCTTGAAGTAAAGCCAAGAATCATCAGGCAGTTCTCAAGTTTTCAGTGTGTAGGAATTTGAAAGAGAGAGACAAAAGAAAACCTGCTGCCCAGAACATTACACTGTGTGAAGTGCACGGTGCAGTGCAGGGATGTTTTGCAGATTATTTGCACCTTTCACTCTTATATACACCTGGTCAAAAGTGTTAAACAGCGCAAAGTGGAATGTACCCTTGCTGCAAAATGTTTTTCTTTTTTTCTTTTAGCACTGTTTTCTTTGTACAGTGCTGCCTGAAGTACATCAAAGAGACCATGTTTAATTTCTTCTAAACCTGCTTCGTGCTATTCCCCAGATGCACAGAGATCTGTAGTGCCATAAGTGCAGTGAAGATACAATCCAGGTGATGTGGGGGTCCTTGACATCTTCTGAGTGAGCCACTCTCCTCTCCCCCAGCTTTGTGAGCACTCTGGGGCAGGCTGTACCAAGCCCTGGCTGAAACACATCTGGCAGCAATATGTTGCTGCAGACCTCTCCTACCAATGCTGCAGCAGTGCAGAAGGAATGCTTTGCCCACAGCACTCCACCTAGCACTGTGGGCACCGACTGCAAGGCTAGGTGCTCCACCTTGTGCGCATGACCTCAGCTGCCCACTGCTAACTGTGCAGCCCAGAGAGCCGCACGGTATAAACTGAGTCACATCTCAGCTGATGGAAAAGGACAGTGAGGGCTGAAGTGAAGCACCAAGAGAGAGCTGTGGTGGATGGGCTGATGGGAAGCACTCAGCTTGCACCATGATATAAAGTCATTTCAGGACTTGGGCAGACAGGGGTGTGTTAGGGAGAGGACAGGCTTGAAATAGAGAGGTTAGCCCTTTGATAAGGTTGAATTTCTTCTATTTTAGACTGAGTATTTTTAAGCCTCAGTACTTCTACTTTATAATTCAGCTATCTGGGCCTCAGCTTCTGTAAAATATGTGTGTGCAGGCCCATAGCAGTACATGGAGCTACAAGGACAAACATCAGCAAAGATCACTCTTTTGGTGCCTCTTTTGAAAGCATTTATCTCCCCATTTTCTCTGGAATGACAAGTGGTGTAGATTTTTTTTGCTCACAAATGAATATTATTTAGTTTCTGCTACATACAAATCATATAGTAGCTGTATGCAAAAACATGCATACATAAAAGCTGCAAGATGTGCATAGAAATTATGAACACAATTGCGGTGCTACAGAAATCCTTGCTGTGTAAGGAAAAACTGCAACACCAGTTCTTCATGGCAGTGGACAGGTATTGAAGTTTTAATAATAAACACCAAGAGTTTCAAGATGTTTCTTTTTGCCTATGTAGCACCTTACACATCTGCAGAAGTCTCTTAAGCAACACAATAATAAAGCAAATGCACTGCACACAGAGAACAGGCAGTTAAATACTGAGAATCTGTATTGCTCCACTGGCCACCTTTCCACCACTAGCAGTGGCTTTGTACCATGGGACAGCGAATTGACTGGGGTAAGGTTTCAGCATCAGCTTTACATGGTATTCCATCGTTATCAAAAGGCATAACTGTATGCCAGATACTCTTCATGGGCATTAAGTAATTTCACATTAGAAAACAATAAGAACAGGAGGATTAAAAATAAAATCTAGGTGTAACACTTGAATAATGCACAGAACTTGCCACAAACGTGATACAGACCAGTGGTCACTATCAGCAAAACTCAGCTGCCTAAAAAGATATTTTGGTTGTTCTGTTCGCAGGTCTCTGGCAGCAATACAGATTTTCACTGGATAATCTAGACTGATGACTTTCTCCTGTATTATATCCAGGACAGCCACCTGAAGAAGAGGTGAGACAGCCCAAGACCTCCACACTGATGATGACATCCCTCCCTGTGCGTACAGGAAGACGTCAAATACTGCCTACGCAGAACAGTGGTAGCCAGGAAACCATCCAGGGGCCCCAGTTGTGAAATTTTGTAATTTCTGTTTGGAGGTGAAGACTTGCACCCCATGTTACTCAATTCTGTATTGAGCAAGTTAGGTATTTGCATTGCTTACACAGTGCATATTTCCAAACATGCAACAAAAAACTAAAATTTCTCTTCTATGGGAGGGGGAAACTGTTTCCTCCCATGACATTTCTGTCAATAGCACATTCAGCAAAAGACTGCAATTGTGGAAAGTTTACAGAATTCTGTGCAAAAATGGGACTACAGTAGGTGAAGTGTTTCAAAGTATGTTACTAAGGCAGAAAGAAATCCTGATCTGCTTCACCAAAACCTTGCATTTTTTGCATAAAAATTTACCAGAAGTCAGTGCAGCAAGATCATGCAAGTCTGACAATCAGTCAAGTGTTTAGACTCTTTTTATCCCTGCTTTATACACACAGTGAATCAATATATGTATATATACACCATATTCAGAGACTTTATATTCACATAGATTCACAGATTTGAGAAGCCATAACACTGGCATTTGAGTAGCATGGAGTGAATTCATGAATGAATAACCAGCTGTGTGAAAGGAAAAAAAATAAATCATAGAATCATTAAGGTTGGAAAAGACCTCTAACATCATCTAGTCCAGCCATCAATTCATCACCACCATGCCTACTATACCATGTCCCTCAAATCATACCATTTGTTAAGGAAGATGTTATTCTGGAAGAAAAAAGTAACCAAAACTTAATTTTGCAAGTATTCAGTGGGCAGGAAAACAATGCTCATCTACAGGCTCTATTGTGATCTTTTCACCTGACCTACAGCGTAGCTAGATATTAACTATACTTCTTCCCTGCCTTTAAGATATGAACAAAAGAAAATACATACCACAAACAAGCCTAATGCTTAAAAAGCATGTAAATCTATGGAGAAAGTAATTAAAGTATGTTTCATATCCATGAAAAAAAAACACTAAAAACATTAATTGTTAACAAATCATAGTCTAAAACTGCAAGTGGGACACATAAAAGCCAATGTCATGTAAAACCAAATGACATTCCTTCTGAAGAACTGCCTGCAATAGTCTCTCAGGATACAGATGTCACACTGAAAAGTGTGCTCCCAAACAAAGACAAGAAGGATCAGTAAACTATTTCTCACTTATTTCTTAGGATAGCGTCAGTTTGTCATAAATTCAGGGGGTAGAGGAAATTTTTGTGAGTGTCTCTGATAAAAGACTGATGAAGAACATGCAAAGAACATGCAAGAACAACAAACTCCCGTAGCAAGGCTCTTCAACAACACTACATCAGCTTTGTAATGATTTCTTGGATTGCACCGTTACATTTATAAAGTGAGTATATAAAAATAGATTGTTGAAGTTGCATTACTGAAAGAGTGCTGAGGAAATCCTGAAGCATTCAAGGTCTTATTTTTCAGCTTCACATTTTCTGTAGAAGCTGCAAAACCTTAGGAATTGCTCCACTGCATTACAACCAGTCCTGGGCCTTTCAAGTACCTAAGCCCTCCTTTTAGGAATTCCTTTTATAATTTACTGGCAATAAAAATTAAACATTCTTACCTTAGGTTTTTGACTTTTCTCCTTATCAGACACATTAGATGGTTTTCTCTTCAACATTTTAAATTTAAGATTGTCTGACTGATGTGCAAAGTCTACAAGCTTGCAACTTAACAAAGATAACAACGCGTACCGCACAAGGGTACACCGCTCACTGCAGTTCCTTGTTCAGTCAGGATGTGACCGTGCTGCTGCTTTGTAGAAAAGGCAAGCAAGCTGAAATAGCAGTTTGGGAGGGAGTGAGGAAGGAGAGGAAGTGACTGCAGAGAGAGAGGTGCACTAAAGACGAGTTGAGAATGAGAACAGAGTGCAGAGTGAGAAACTCTTTCATATGTATTCTCCTTTATGTCACCATCAGACCTCAGGAAGACTTTGCACAACCTCAAGAAATCAGTCTCTTTTCCCCTCTCATTTATCCCACTCAACCTCATGGCACTAACAGCACCCTTCATTTCAACTTGTGCTGAGACTCGAATGTGAAGGAGTGCTGCACTCATAAGCATCCAAGGATTTTATTCCCCAGCAGGTGTGTGCTATGCTGTGACACATGGTCCAGCTGGTTCCTAATTCCTCCCACTCACTGCTCTACAGCCATTCAATAAATGTAGCGAGGTTAAAGACCACTAAGTGGGAGAGAAAATTTCTAAGGCTGTCTTCTTTTCCATGGTCAAATAATTTTTTGCCTTTTTTTTTTTTTTTGCCAGAGAATTTGGACATCCTGAAATAGCTTTTTCAGTTCTCTGCTGTCACTGATTAGGTGAAAAGTAGAAGGGAGAAAGAACAACTCTAGCAGGAGGTTTACAGCAGAGAGGCTACAATGAAAGTAGATACTAAGTGAGCTCTGATTGTCTGCTTCATCTTGTTTGATATTATTTGCCAAATTCAAACAAGCAAGTATTGAGTATCCTACAGAAAACTAGTTTGTTGTGAATCATGGAGTATAAAATCTGAAACTACGAAAAAAAACCCACTGCCTTTTTATTGAAGATTCAGGCAAATCTCAAACTTAAAACATTTGAGCCACCCACAGAGTTTCAATGCTGCAGATGAACAAAGAAAACTATTTCTAAATAAGTTGCAGAGCTGAAAAAGTGAAGAAGAATTGGGTAAAAAAATATATATTTTTCAAAAATTTCTGACATTTTTTCAGGAAAAAAAAATAGTTTTCAAGATGATCTATTTGAAGCAATTTCCTCATACATTTTGCAGTTAAAACTTCTTTTAGAAAGCCTGTGAAAACGTCTTCCATCAGATAGCAATTCATGAATCCTTGTGGATCCAAACACTCAGTGCACACACCCTGGTAAAGCCCTGTCTGTTTTTTCTGTATATGTATTGAACCTTAGCCCAGCACCCAAAATGTTTTACTTCACATTTTCATTAGAACTACATTCCTTCTGTATAGAGCTGAATTTTATTATCAATATGATATCCCTCAGAGTTCATCAGCATTATTATTCATTAAATATTGATTATTAATAATAATTATTATAAACTCCAAGGGATATATAATCCATCATTATTGTTAATAATAATTAATTGTTAATAAAACCGATGAGGTTTATTAACTCTAAGGTATATTTTTCTTTCATATATCTGATAACAGCACTTGCAAAGTCTATTTAAGTTTCTAACCCTAAGGAGGTTTTACCATTGATATTTAATCAGCCTTAGTAATTCAGTAAAGCCATATGTTATTAAAAATGCTGTACGTATGTTTTACAGTAATTAAACCCTATTATTTATCTACATAGCTGTACATTGCAGTATATTGCTTTTCTTTTTTATCTGATCCAAACCTGAGGATTAAATAAGACTGTGCAGATCATTAGAATGTGATTTCCTGTCTCAGGCCACTATTAAAATCTTCATGATTAATAAAATGGGAACTCATCTGAAGAGTAATATATGAGCTTCCTTTCTGTAGAATATTTATTGTTAAACAGGAAGAAAGAGGCCATTTCAAGAGATATAGTGCCCACCCATATCTATTTCCTTTCCTCATCCACATATCAGAAAAATTATAGCAGCTTGAAAGCTGACCTGATTATGTTCTTGCCCTTGGAAGGTTGACCCACACTAGTTTTAAAAAGTAACTAAGTGAAAAAAAAACAAACGTATAACAGGAAGTTAACCAATACATTTCAAAGAGGGCTCTTCTCTATTAAAAAATAATAAAAAGCTTGGTGCTTGTATTCTCTGTATTTCAAGATGTATTTTCGAAGAGGAATGAAAACCTACGTAAAATAGCAATTAAACTTCTCATACCTAATTTTCTATTGGACATGATTGCACGTAACTTATTCCATTTCCTTGCTGGTCTTTGGACCTCATCCAAACTGCAGCAAAATCAATAGAAGTTTTGAAGATTAATTTTATTGGGCTCAGATTTGAGTCCTCCATCCTGAAATACCCAGGTAATGCTGCTCTCCACTCTGCAAAGTCCAATGGGAAGAAAAGTGTTCCACTTAGTAATTAAGATGACCCCTTGAGAATGATTCCTTTTATAAAAGGCAATATACGTTATCGCTTATTATTATTATCATTATTCAGTTTTAATGAGTGGTCCATGATAAATAGTCCTGGATACTCGAGTGCTTTATGTGTCTTCCACCCACACAGTATCAAATGCCACAACAGTGTCAAAGTCCTCACTGGCTCCATCCAGTTATCTTACCTTGAAAGAAGAAACTACCTACAGTCTACACTGTAAGCTCATGCTTTCAGTATTTGATTATTTTTGTATTACCAAAAAGTAGAGCAAAATTAGAATAAAGAGTTTAGCACAGTAGCCAAAAAGCAAACAAGATGAAAATTTTGTATCAGTCCATCACAGAAATCTGGCCCAAGTTTAAATGGAGACTTAGATAGCTTACATTGCTTTCCCTTATGCTAAGCAATTCCAAAGTGTGTTAGGCTATTTATTTCAGTTAACACAGGGCTTCTGTAATGTACCCTTTGCTTTTATGTCCATGCCTATACTGTGTCTGGCCTAGGTTGCCTAGATATAGCAGAAAATCCCAGAATAGCAAATGGAACTGAGAGAATAATTTGCAGTGAATAATTTACTTAACAATTTTTTATTTCCTCAAGGAATGTTCAGGAGCAGAACACAATTTCCTTAAGTGTATGTACTAATGATGGGTCATAACACAGCTAGATACTTCCCTCTCCTGGTCTAATCTGTGCAAGAGCCAGTCACGGTTGTAGCCACTGTTACTTGTCAGTGCAGCTCTCTCCATGAACCACCACAGCAAAGATGCAACAGAAAGTAAAGAAACAATTGTGAAAAAGCAGAGTTGAGCCTTCCCACCCACAGTAATAACCCATGAAAAAAGCCAGATACTGCTGCCTGCGTTGATTGTATAAGTATTTAAATTAAACACTGAACCTTGAAGCTCTGACTTTTCCTTGAGCTTCTGGGGAATGGAGTTGGAGTTCCATCTTTGTATCTATCCAGCACTCAGTGCAGTCTCATCACTGTCAGCACCCAGTACTGAAAATTGGTCCATAACGCCTAGAGGATTTTGTTCATGAAATGAGGTCTGTAATTTCCTAGTGAATAGGCTCCTCGGTGCTTTTTGTCATGAGGAAAAAATGAAGTAATATAAACTCAAAATCTTTGAGAGACGAGACAGGATAAAAATATTTTAGGCTTATGCTCTCAATGTGGCAGAAGGTTGACACTATATCAAGAACACTCACTTCCTGTACTAAATATGATAATTCTTATGAAACCTGTATAAAGTGGCTATTCAACAAACTACAGGGCTGTTCAGAAAGTGACACCTCCTATTTTATTATGTCAGCCCACGACATCAGAGGCGGATGTTGGCAGTATGGCAGTAGAGGCTGGACCTTCCCACCAATTTTCCATTACATGTTGCTGCTGTGAGACAGATGGCAGCAGAGGGGTAGTGTGACAGAACAACATCTGACATGGAAGTGCATTTGAAGCAAAGGTGTGTCATTGAATTCCTCCATGCAAAAAAAAAAAAAGGTAGCCACTGACATTCATTTATGCTTGCTGAATGTTTCTGGAGACCAACCAGTGCGTGTGAGCACAGTGATGCAGAGGTACCTTTCAGCAGTGGTGACAGCGACAGAGGAGCACTTCCACTGGTACGGCTCTTCACAAGTGTGGCATGCAGGCTTTTGTTCATTGATGGAAAAAATGCATAGCTAGTGGTGGTGAGAATGCCAAAAAATAGTGTTTTGTACCTGAGAATTTGATTTATCAAATAGTGTCATTGTGCTTGTAATTTCCATGGAAATAAGTAAGAGGCATTGCTTTTGGAGTGACCCACGTAATAACTGAAGTTTGCTACAAACACTTTGTCTTCTCCAAATAATTAATGTTAGAAACAGGGCTTTTTTTCTTAATGCCTACTGAAATAGCATCAGGGAACAACAGAGTGGACTCCAAACCTGTTTAAGAAACAGGGCACAGAGAAGCAGGAATATCCTCATCATGTTGAGTCTTGGGAATTGTGAATTCAATTTTCCTGAGACTCTCAGGCTTCCTTTTCTACCTGAAAAAATATTTTCACAATTCTTTCTTTTCTTATTCTAATCCTTTGCCTTTAAGGTCAATGGAGTCACAAAGAAATATGGCAGGGACAGGCTGTAGAACATCACTACCAAAGCTCCACTGAATTGAAAGACATGTCTAGTACAAAAAGCTGTGCCTAGTGGGTAAGAAAAAAAAAGATGTTTCAAGGCCAGGCCCTCCAACTATGTCCTTGGCATGCTCCCAGCATTACCTGGCCTAAAGGGAAAATGAAGCACCAAGAACTTATCTCAAACTTTGATCCCAGCACATTGTCTTGTATGAGCAGTAGATGAACAGATCAGTCATATCTGCACCATGTCAACTTAGCATAAAAATCTATACTATTTTGACAGATGGATTCTCAAGGAGATTGGGTTTCACCTATTGAACAAATCCCTTTCTTATTGTCTTTAAGAGTAGAGCCAAAGTTGTATCTATCTCTTCCAGGTAGTCCTGGTGGGAAAGCTCAGAGTCAGCAAGGTTGGTAACTTGTAAAACAGCCACAGGCTTACCCAGCATCTGTGTAGTAATTTTCAGCAGAAATATGTGCGTCACTGGTGGTTTTCTTGTACAATTTATTGTAAGCAGAGCACAGTTTACAGCCTGTGAATTATAGAAAGTAAGTGGCGAGACGCTGCTGCTGTGGGATCAGGCATGCTGGTGAATTGCATGCTGTTTCTCAGAGTGAATGTTAAGTTGTAGCTCAAAGCTACATTGCAGTGTTTGTGCCTGGGACATCTCAGTGGATTCTGTTAGTGAACACTGAGATTACTAATCAGACACAAGGACATTTTACTCCACATAATTTGCAGGCTTATACAACTGTTGTTTTATAATTATTCAGCTGATGTTTAGCCTCCCAGAAATCCATTTACAGATAAAGAATGACAGTTGCCTTGTGTATCTATTCAGAAAGCTCAAATATGAGATTTGAGATAAAGGGAACAGATACAACAATAAATTTAGGCTCTCTGTTCTAATCTCTTACACAGAACATGACATGCTTCATTCAGCATTTAGAGGACCGGCTTAATGCATCAACACTGTCAGTGCAGCAGGGGATTTTCTCAAGGTATGTACATGATGTCTGCCTATCTCTGATTAGAATCAAGATCAACAAAAGTAAATTCCGATTAACTGTACTGTGCAGCCTGCTGTCAGGAAACTCTGTAGTTTGAGCCATCTTTTACTAGTAAACACCTCCTGCTGAATTTCTTCACTCATGTCAGAATGTCAAGATGCTGTGCCACCACAGCATTAGGATGGTTCTTTAGATGCTAACATGAAAAGGAATAAAGGGTGGCATTTACTTGCAGGGCTTCACTTTCATTTTGTTAACCAAAGAAAAGGTTATTTCTCCTTTATTCCTTGAATACGTTTTAAAGTGGGAGAAAATAAAATTTGAAAGTGAAAGAGAGGGACAAATTTGGTTTACATATAAATCTTACGAGCAGGAGGTGGACCAACTTTTCACACAATCTGACAGTGATGGGACAAGGAGGAATGGCTTTAAACTAGAAGAGGAGAAATTTAGGTTATTTGTTAGGAAGAAATTCTTTACTCAGAGGGTGCTGAGACACTGGCACAGGCTACCCATAGAAGCTGTGGTGCCCCATACCTGCAGGCACTCAAGGCCAGGTTGGATTGGGTCCTGGGCAGCCTGAGCTGATGGGGGCAGTCCTGTCCATGACTCTCACTTCAATGCCTGAATCTCAATGCAGGGGTTTCTGTCTTCTGCTCTGGCAGGCATAAAGGTTTCACCCAATCTGTCAGCCACCTCTCCAGTGAACGCTGACACACGGTGGGCAATCTGTAGCCAGCTGAGTTTCACCATGCAGAAGCTGAGGATCTTTTCCTGCTGGAGTTCTGCCAGGTGATGTCTCCCTTTGCCACTCATGGTTTTGCCCTGCTTGTGTTGCTCAGGTCTTCATGGGATACTTCAGGCTGAATGATCACAATTGAGCAATTTGCCCCGGCCCAGCTGAGCCTCACTGGCAGGGAAGAAAAATGGTCTTAGCCCATCAGTGGGATGAAACACATTCTCATACATTTGTTTCATTAAGATCTGAGATAATGTGTATTATCTGAGGCTGTCTGTTGGCTAAAAGCACTCAAAGGGACAGTCATAGTACTCAGTAGCTGTCAGGTAATGACCTACGTGTCAGTAACTTGTCTTTGGGGAGAGAAGGGAATGTGCAAGGGAGGATATCTCCAAAACTCTGTGTTGTGGAGAGAGAGATGGAATGTTTTGCCCCTTCACAAACCCCCCACTTTTCTTCAGGATTTCCTTTATCAACCTTGATTTTTTTCAGAGTATTATTCACTCCTTCCCTTCTCACTTTCCTACAAAGAATATGAGCTTTTAAACTCAATCCTTGCAAATCAGGAGTCTTCTAATTACTTCTTATTCTCACTTATGTGATTCCTGTTATTTCTTCTACACAAATTGTCCTGTGTGTTTTCTATCTCCTTGTCCTTGCTGCTGCCAATGAAAGCAGAAGTTGATGTAAAAGAGATGAAACTTATCCCTCCAACAGATCCACAATTTGCTACAAGCTTTCCTGAGCTACACAGCAGGAATTCCTGGAGAGGAAATCTTTTAAACAAGTTTGAGTTCAAGCACCCCGACGAATCTAAATTATAAAAAAAAAAAAAATAGCACTCTCAGGTAACATTAATCCATTAGATTGAAAAAACAAAAATCAAACCCAAGAATGCAGGACTTAGGGAAAGCAGAACTAATTGCTATCTGTGATACTTCAGTTTCACTCCTTTGCACATGTTCTATGATAAAGTTTTAATAATGTCATTATTTACCATACTTTCTCTGCTGTTTGATTCAGTGCAAAGGACTAATCTGAATGGAGGTGTCAGAGTCTGAACTCCTGCCTATGCCACAAGTTGGAATGTGCATTCTTGCTGGTGCAACAACTATCTGATGTGTAAAATAACATGCTGTCTCCATTTGCCAAACAAAGCCTGAGGCAGATAAGTTATTTGTCTAATATCACACAGGAGGTCGTAGAAGTGCAGGGAATTGAATTGGCATTGTCTACATCCTTAATAACTGGATCTTGATTCACTGAGTTAAGATAGCTGAGTGCTGCTATGGAGTACCGGAATATTTATTTCATCACTATTTTTCAATGAAAAGCTAAGAAAGTTTGTTCCTACTTGTTTACCTCACCATTTATCATTGACTGACTGCTGTACTCCTCAGTTTTTGGCCCTGTGGTTGGACATGCAGAAAATTTCAGTGCACATAACTGCAAACAAAGTTTTAGGTGTTCGACTTCAAGGTTTTTGGACTGAAAAATCTGAATAACATATTGGTTATTTTAAAATGTCATCCATATCAATTGATTTCATCATTTTCCACTTGTATAAATCTATCTGTAGGATGTGAGCGATCGTCTGTGTGTATCTGTGATCTGTCATGTGAACCACTGCAGTGGCTAACACAACAGTCAATAACCGAGGCCACATGTACTCCTGTATTGTTACACTGATTAATTTTTACAGGAGTAATTAGGAAGCACAGTTCATTTGAGAGAAAAGAAACTGTGTTTTAAAACACCTACAGAACCCTGAATTAAATATTGAAAGCCCATAAAGATACACAATATAGCCTGCCTCTATCTGAACTCCTGATTTTCCCACTTCCCACACACTATTTGTTGTCATTTCTTATAGTATGCTATTAAGTCTAAGTTGTAAGTAGAAGTGAAAAAGAATTTTCATGTCACTTACCTAATTTATTTGGTTCTTTTGTGAAAAATAGTCAGCCAGATTTCTTTAAATGGATTAGAATGTAAGCACTTCCAACAAGAATTATGCTATCTTAAAGTTTCCAATTCATTTTCCCTGTATATTAGTGGAGAACTTTTTCAAGCAATTAAACATCTACAGAAAGTCAGTCCAGAGATTTCATTACTATAGATGAATTCCTTTCAAAATAATATTCAGATAGAAGTAATTTACTATGTTTTTAGTAGTTTTTGAAAAAAACAAACCTAGGCTCTATCGTTTAATGATCATATTTAAAAGACAGAATTAGAAATGTGTAGCAACATTTCATTTCAAATCTTATTATTTAGAAGCCGTTCTTTATTTTACTCACAATTATTTTTTCAAAGCTGGATGAAAAACCAGTATTCAAATTCCATTTTCAGTTTCTAAAAAGATGTTTGAAATTATGCAAAAAATGCCCTGTTTTTGGACAGTGTCACAACAGAAGAATTTCTGCAGCTGGACTCAAAAATAGGTAGGTCACTCCAGAAGTAATGCCTCTTATTTATTTCCACGGAAACAACAGCAGATACAAAGAGTACAATAATGCTATTTGATATAGCAAATTCTCAGCTACAAAACACTATTTTTGCAACACAGTCATCACCTTTAGCTATGCATTTTCACCAGCAGTGAACAAAAGCCTGCATGCCACACTTGTGAAGAGCTGTACCAGTGTTAAGTAACCCACTGTCACTATCAGCACTGCTGAAATGTACCACACTTTGCATCACTGCGCTCATATCCACTAGTTAGCCTCCAGAAACGTTCAGCAAGCATTGATGAATGTCAGTGGGTGCCACTGTTTCACATGGAGGAATCAGTGACACACCTTTGCTTCAAACGTACTTCCATGTCAGGCACCATTTTGTCAGACTGCCCCTCTACTGCCACCTGTCAGATGGCAACAAAATATAATGGAATATTGGTGGGAAGGTTCAGCCTCTGCTGCCATACCACCAACATCCACCTCTGATGTTGTGGGCTGACATAATAAAATAGGAGGCATTCCTTTTGAAGCAGCCCTGTACTTTTATTCTAATAACACAGCAGCCCTGGAAATCTTAATGTCTTTCTGGTACTGAAAATCCTTGCTAATCCATTTATGCTGCTGATGAGAACTAGTATCATGCAACATTACCAACACTTCTATGTGAGGGAGACAAAATCAGAGCCAATTTCCTCTAATTTATGAAAAGCTTATTTCACAAATAACCTTTAGCAGAGTACTTTAAAGTATAAAAAGGTGTCTTACCAAAGAGAATAACTAGCCTAATCAACACTCACAAAACAAGACAGGAAACATGATCATCTCCTGAGCCAACTTAGTAGTTCCAGAAAATTAATATTCCCTAAATGGAGTCATTTACTTTAGTCAGGGAAGTAGACAAGGAATATGAGACATTTTTATATGCACCTACCACTTATGTATTCTTGTAAATTAAGGCAAATAAGAATCCTTGAGTCATCCTAGGTTGTGGCTTCCTTAGTCCTACATTCAGTCAAATCCCTACCAAGTTTGTCAAGAATAAGATATACTGAATTAATAAAGATTTAATATTTTGACTACAGAAGGGAAGTTTTTCACCAATTTAGTAAGCAGAAAATTGGGCCGAAACTTAAGTTTCAAAAGTGAATCTATGCAGAAGTAAAACTTCATTACGCTGTGTAAGGAGATAAATTGCACTTAAAAAGTTCCAGTATTGGGTAGATCTCAAGGCACATGATGGCTTCATTGGTCAGAACGTTCCTGCCAACATCAGGAGCTAATGCATTAGCACAGCACAGGACCAGAATACAGCCTATAGCAGCTGATTTCAATAGGAACACTGCTCAAGCAGGGTAACATATACTTTGTTTTGCTATGGGAAGAAGGGACAACTTTTAATATCTTTTAGTATTAAAAAAAAAAAAAGCCATTTATAAAATACTGGACTGACTGAAGATAGCGATCTGCAAGACAGATAATATTATCATAGCATAGGTATATGAAGCAGCAGACAGGCAATACATCTAATTTTCTCTTGGTATGCAAAAATGCATCATTTTGGCAATTCTAAAGAATGCTAACAGGAAGTAATCCTTTCATCAGACAGTTGGTTATCAAAAAATGCACTTAGCTTAATTATATTTTAACTCTTAATCATGTTTCATGAAGCAGGTACTATTTCTTTTTCCTATCATGAATTTATATGAAATTTACAAATAATAAATATCTGAAATGCACAATTTTCCCTGCACTTTTACCAATTACATTTCCTTTCATACTTTATGCACAACAGCAATCAAAAATAACCTTTCATTTCTCTCTCCAGCTATAGCTCTGCAATACATAACAGCTACATTGAAAGCAACGCCATGAAATCAGTTGAGGTGAAGTGAAATGCTCTTCTGCAGCTATCTGAAACAATATTAAAGATGCTGTGGTATTTTAAAGTATCTTTACTGTGAATAAATTCACTTAATTCTCATTTAGCCATATATATTCTAGCAAGTACTACCTATCAAAACATACAGAACAGCCCAGCAACATTTAGAAGGAGAAGTTTGAAATTGTTAAGCTTTTTAGTAGTTGGGTACATATACTTCTAAGATTAACAGAAAATGTGGCATAATTCCCTACATAGCTATGAAAATTTCAGTAAGGTATTAAAAATATAAAGTAGGACAACAGTTACCATAGTGAAGAGCTGTAGCATCAAATTTTTCATGTTTTTAAAATCCTGCTCTGAGAGTGCATATTCAAGTCATTGCAGAGAAAGACACTACATTTCTAAATTTTTCATACTGCTATGTAAGAAGGTGGCTAGAATCATTTGGGAAGCAGAACGACAGCAGCAGGCATGCCATACCAGCACAGCTCAGTGATGCAACTATAGCTAGGCCGGAAGAGTGAATATTGAGTAATGCCATCCCAAACTCCCATTCCCCATATACAAAGCCTGAGGGATGAGTCCTCCTCTCACTTTAAGAGGTGATTTTCACTCTGTGTATTGTACTGAAGCAATCCATACAATATTTAACAACTTCCTGGTATAACATTTTCTTAAATAAAGCTCCCGATGATAGGAGATGTAGTAAGATTCCATAGATGCTGGAAATGAGAGATCTACAGACATCAGGAAAGACTGCAGACATTAGGAAAAATAAGAGCTCTCAACTTCATTGGTGTTCATGTCTTTTCAGGTAAGTTAATGTTTTGCTTAATATTTCTAAGAAAAGTAAACGGTGAAATTTCAGCCATGGATCTTGACTTTTCTCCAATTTTAAAATCAGTGCCACTTCAAGTTCACAAGCATTTGCCTTTAACAGACATATAAATGTATCTCAATCCCCATCCTACTCACGGGGCTTAAAATTCAAAATAACCTTTAACAGAGCTATGGGACAGGGTTTGAATCAGTAAACATTGAGTGCCTTTGAATTTAACCACATGATAGATTTAGATGTAGCAATATTCTCTTTTGTCTATCAGCCCCAAAAACACCGAGGGGTTTCTAGCTGTCTCTCAGCCCTGTAAGAGAGGTGCGAAGTAAAAAAGGTAAAAGGCTGAGCTGTGTGCACTGATGGGGAGGTCAAAAAAGAAACAGGAAACTTGATGGGGGCTTACAAGTGAAGATACGACGGAGAAGCAGCTGGAGACAGTTACATTTCTTAGAAAACCAGTCTTGTTTTCTTTCAGGTCTCAGCCACAGCTTACCAGCTGAACACCCATGATGGTCCTGACTGCTTTCCAGCCAACCTTTCAGCAGCTCTTTGCTTCTTTTCAGGGCAAAGACTTTGAGCCTCAACAAAGGTACAAGTGAACTGGACTTCCATAACATCAACAGAACAAGGAATTCATAATAGGTGAGGCTCTGGCTTCCTATTCCACCACTGAAATAGAACAAGAGCTGCAGATTTGAAAAATACCACTTATTAGTGGTACTGAAATAGCTAGAAAGACTGGAACTGTTTAAAACTGGTGTCTCAGAAATGCAATTTTATGTATTCCAGGCATTCTTATGGTATTATGTTTGCACCAAATAATGATTCTACATATAACTGAGAAAACTTTGCTAAGATCTGTATGGGCCTCCCTCAACAGAAGGACATAAACTGAAAGAAATACGATCAGAAAACAGTGAAACTTCCTCAGAAAACTGAGCACACACACACACAAAAAGCACATTAAAAACAGTAGTTCTAGGGCACAGGAAAAACTGCTGCCTGAAATGAAGAAGAAATCCCTCAGCTATTCTCTGAGCAGAACGGGTCAAATGCAGTTTTCAATTTTGAAGCACATTTTGCTGGAGAAGAGCACTGTCTGTCCCTGGTCATTACTGGCTGTCCATACATTCGTATCTTTCCTCCGTACTCCACTAACCTAGAAAATAATGATCCCTAGTACACAAGAAATCCAACAACCTGCCTAGGCCTCTGGGCATTACACAGCACCTCTTAGAGAGCCGTGATGATCAGGAGAGCAGTCATGGCACAGAGTGCAGGATGTGAACAATCATACCAAGCAACCAAAGCTGTGAGAAGGGATCAGGAATCAGGGCCTATTAAGTAGACCATGTTTGGAGAAGTCTGAATGTCAGTAAAAAGAGCTGAGAAGAAAAGTGTTTCTTCAACAAAGAAATTAGTGTCAGAATGTGCATGTCTACTAAGGATCAGAGGGTAATGATGAGAAATGGTTTGTCCGGAAAGCAAGCAAGTCAGAACAGAAGGGCAAAAAGCCACGTGGTCAATGAAATAGAAAACCACAGCAGTAATTACAAGGCTATTTCTCTCTCCAGTATACTGTGGTAATATAAAACAATCTGCAGCATAGTAGTTTCTTTATCTAGGAGAAATTGCCTCTTTTTTGCTTTTTTCAATATTTTCTTAAATATATTCATCTACATTCCATGGAAGAACTATTTACAAGTTACTTTTTATACCTAAAATAGCAGTGATGTCTTCAGCGCAATTGCGACCAGTCCCCAATTATATTGTGAACAGCTGAACAATCCAGGAAAAAAATGACCTATGTCTAATCTAACTTTTCAGAGAGCTGCTAACGGTGGCACTGTGGCTATAAAATGGTAACATAGCACATTTGGTTCATTATTTAATTAAAGGCCAGAAATACAGACTTCTAAAATGTTTTCATGTGGGCAGGATGGGTGAGATAGGAGCTAACACAGGCATTTAATGTGTGCTCTGAAGGAAGACTAGCTGGAGGAGTTTGGTGAGTGTTGTAGCTGACAGTGCAGCCCAGTTCTCACAGTTCTTGCTTACGTGACCAGTTTGGATGACCTCTGCCAGCCTTTTGCTGATTTAGGTGAAACAAACGTTGGCAATACAGAACGCCATAAGGAAGGCTGTGTAAAGAGCAAGGGAGTAAGAAAGGAAAGAAGTCTGAGGAAGGAACTAGGAGAAGGCAATTAAGATCATTAATTATTCTCTAAATAGCAGTTTCTCTCTAAGAGATCCAGGTCCTTTTTTTCTTATGATTATGGGAGAGCATTAATGATTTACTATGTATACACCAAGCTTTATAAATCCTAGGCTCCATTAGATTTGTATGGGTTAACAAGATGAGTCGAGATAATATGCATCCTAGAGATTTACCTCTGCCCCAAATTAAATCAGCCACAGTTTGCTAAGAGAATAGGAAAGTCTTGAACCTTAGTCTTACATATACCAGTGTTGACAATTTTCCTTAAGTTAGGATGTAATTATTAGCATTTCAGTATTACCTCAGACTATCTACTCCCTATCATGCTACAGACAACAGAGCAGTAGCCAAGCCAAGATCAACCAAGAAAATGAAATGTTGCCTTACTTTTAGAATCAGAAAGAGTATTATGCAAAATATCGGGTTTACTCTAGTAAATAAATCAACATCAGAAAGAACATCTGCATCATCCTCTGTCCCTAATCCTCTCATAGCAAAACCATCAGTGCTGGCTTTTTTGATTCTTAAAAAGCAAAACTGAAAATCCAGTCTTCATAATCTTCAGTTGAGCCAGTTGGTAGACTGCAAATGCAAAGAATGAGATGTCTTACTATTGCCTGTAATCTAAATCTGAAGAGACTAAGCCCAGAGAGTTACATTAAAGTCAGGAAACAAACTGTCCATCAGGAAAGCAGATGGCAAAATAAACAATAATGAAGGAAAAAAAAAAAAAAAAAAAAAAAGCACTAAAGCTCTTGCTGGCACTTAATAGTAAAATGGGTAGGATAAATCTCACCACTGTAGAGAATGTTAACAGACTGTTTGCAGCAAAACGAAATAGAATTATTTGAATCAACATTTATGCTCTCATAAATCTGATCCACACATCAATACTATTAGCATTTTGCCCTGGGGTTTCATTCAGTCTTAGCTTGAGATGCTGAGTTTCTTTCACTAGGAGAAAGCATATGATGGAGCCTGGCATTCCTCACACAATCTGGTTTCTACAGGGAATCCTGCTTACTTGTAGACGGGGACTCACACAGCACAGCAGTCTTTCGTGCACAGCTTCCATCCTATTTCTACCAAAACTCTGTTCCAAAAGTCTGTTTACAGGGCTCTCCCTGGGAGTCAGCACTGCTGAGGCCATCCAGGACTTCACTGCAGCACCTTCATTATCTTTTTTGGGGGAACAATTTTCTTTCTGTCCTAATTACGGAATCATCAATCAACGCTTTGGCCTTTGTGTTTTCTGTGCCAAATCCCAGGAAAATCTTCCATGCTACATTTTGCTATTCAAATCCCACATATCAGGTACTGCTTTTTGTTGTTTGGCCTACTACATCATTTAAAAAAATCTGAATGACTACTTTAATATATTCAGGAATACGGTTGCTATATTGACCTACTACACAGCAATGATGCGTATGTGTGTGTACCTTTCCTAATGATATACAGCACACATTAAAGAAAATGCTGTTTTCAGCATATACCAAGTCAGAGCCAGAAACTGATTCAGATCAGGCTCTGGTTACTCAGGTCTCCATTTGCACACCCAACTCGCAGGTGCCTGTGGCTATCTTGACTCCTGTGATGTAGATTCACATTCCTGGGAGCTGGTGTTACTGCAGAGCGTGAACCATCTCTGTCCCTGGAGCATAGCATGAGAGAATGAATGAAAAGGCAAAGGAGTCTGCTGTTTGCTTTTTCCTGATAGTTTTCAGTCAGTTGATCACCTTCCACGTGTTTACAATCACTATGTGCAATACCAGAAGACCTGCTGTTTCCAGTATTAAGGGGCAGAAAAACCTCATTGCAGTGTCCACTGTTTATATATCTCTCCAACTAAAGTTTATGTTTGTTTGTTTTCTAGTTTTAAATTGCACTTAAAAAAAACCAACAACAACAACAAAAAAAAACCCAACAACAGTAGTTGAAATAGAAAAGCCTTCTCTAGATAGCTGTTCAGAAAGTCTGTTTCAGAACAAGATCGAACTCTGCTCTCCTGCATCCATCTCTAAGAACTTGTTGCCACAAAGGTAATTGCAAAAACAGGTTTCACCAGCTGACCTGATCCAAGAAGACAGATACATCAATACTTCTTCAGCCTCTGACCTTTCTCCAAATAACTCTAGTGTCCCTTACTAGAATTGCAGTGACCTCTAGGGGCCTGATCCAACACCACTTGTTTCATTGACCCTTACTGACTTCAGTTTACTCCAGACTTTCAAAAAGTTTTCTAAGTCTGGATGAGTATTTAATGTACAGCTGAAAAATCCAGTGTGTCTGATGAGAAACAAAATGATCTAAAGCCTGGTTCAATGCTGCCAATGCCTGCACAGAAAATGAACGACCTCAGGATAAGGAACCCCCGGTGTTACTTTGACTGACACGTCCATTTACCTGAAATCCAGATCTGATTTATTGCATTTCTGAACTATATGTAAAATGACAGCAGCTTTTAATGCTGAACCAGAGCAAAAAGCTTCTACTTTTTACCCATTTCAGTACAAAAAGAACCACTTCCACTTACCCAAGAGTACTGCAGATCCATATCAGTTAGGGAATTTGCAAGATGTGGCTGATGAGAAGTGCAAGTACATTTTTCCCATTCTTCTATTTTTGAAATCAAGAAATCACAAGGACAGAGCTGGTTATCAGGAAATGGCTTCCAGTCACTCCACAAATGAAATTCAGTTTCTGAATGGATTGAAATCATTCCTAAGTTACTAAATTTGGAAGTATACGATCGGCCCAAAGATGCAGAAATAAACTCTGCCCTAGTCTCAGTCTCTTCTTTTCTCCTCACGTTGTCTTTCCAGGCTTTCTTTTCCTGAGGTTTTGCCAGTTTCATGCAGGAAGTTAGTGCCTCTTCATCCTCTTCTGAAAGATAAGTATCTTCTAATGTATCTTTAAAAATACAAATACTTCTGTTAAGATATATTGCAAGACATACAGAAAATAGCATAATACTTTTCTTAAATATTGTCTTTTGCGTTCTATGTAATGAAACAGCCGAAGACTCCATTAAAAAAAAAAAATCATAATTACAAAGACAGAAAGACATCTGAGCCAACACCAAGATTTATTCTCCTCTTGGCTTATTTGTGTTCCCTCAAAATCCTAGAAATTTTTACTGTTTTTGAAATGAATACGAAAATTTACTAAGTTAATGTCATATTACTGCAATAGTTGCAGAGAGTATATGCTTAGTTTAAATACTGAAAAAGTTCAGAGGGTTTTTCTAGATAATTACTCTCCTACTCCTTTCTGTTACGTATGTTTGAATTAGAAAGTAGTTGCTGAATCTATCCCACATCTAAATTTCTTCACAATTATTTGACTGGAGTAGTAATTAATTAGATCGCTAAAAGTCACTTACTGGTATTTGTTTAAAAGATATCATCTATACCAAATGCATGCATGGTTAAATAAATGTTGGCAAAATAAATTCAGATAAAGGACTGCTGCACAGTCAGATCAGTAGGATCTGACATCATACATTAGGCATCCAACATCATACCTTAGGCATTGTATCTTAGGCAATCAGGTATGATGAGAGACTGAATGGTGGAACAAACTTTCTTGCACTCCCAGCTGCTACTGACTCATGGATGAACACTGACTGTTAACTTTGCTTTTGTAAGCTTTGCCTTCCTGATATGAAATGAGATACAAAACAACAAACTCCTTTTGGAGACACTGTCCTTAGCATGGAGGCCCCACTGTTTAGCTGAAATTCCTACTTGCAAGATATACTGTTACAAAACTCAAGCCAGTGTGACAGCAAACAGGTTTTCACACTATGATGATGTCACCACATAGTGCTATCACAGTAACACCTCAGCTGGGATTTGAAAATCGTGGGTGGTGAATGACAGATCAGGAGAGGATTGTTTATAGTTATGTTCAATACAGTGACATTTGGCACATATTGGAAAGAATGCTGCTCTGATGTCTTACTTACTAAGGGGGATCAAAACATGTTTGACATCCTCCAAGCTTTGTGTATTGGGTTTTTTGGTTCGGACCAATTTCTGCAATCGTTTTAATGTTCCCATGGACTCTGCTTTATCATTTGGTTCTGCACCCTGCCAAAAAAAAAAAAACAAAGATACAAAAGTAACTATTAAAAATTCATAGAAAAAAAGTACCAATTACCTCAGTCTTTCTTCATAAGAGAGGTGCTCCAGCCTTTTGATTATCTTTGTAGCCCTCCTCTGGACCTGTTCCAACAACTTCACATCTTTCTTTTGCTGGGAGATACAGGCCTGGAGGCAGTACTCCAGATTTTGTCTTAGAAGAACAACATATAAGGGGCAATAACCTCCTTCTGTCTGCTGGCCACCCCTCTTTTGAAGGAACCCAGGATACCATTGGCCTTCCAGGCTGCAGTAGCACACTGCTGGCTTATGCCCAGCCTTTCGTCCACCAGAACCTCCATAACCTTCTCTACAGAGCTGTTCTCAATGAGTTCTTCTCCCAGTTTGTATACATATCTGGGATTTCCCTGATCCAAGGACAGCACCTTGCACTTGGCCTTTTCAAATATCATTAGGTTCTTGTTGGCCCACATTTCAAGCCTGTCTAGGTCCCTCTGGATGCTGTCCCTTTTTTCTGTTGTATCTCAGCTTATAGTTGCTGAGCACGCACCCAATTCCACTCTCTGGATCACTGATAAAGATGTTAAAGAACACCTATCCCAAGATGGACTCCTGTGGGATACACTTGTGACCAGCCTCCACCTGGACATAGAGCCATTGACCGTAACCCTCTGGCTGCAATAATCCAACAGTCTAGAAATACTCCAAGTTCTCTTCCAATCTGACTGTGAACTTCTCTTTAAGAGAGACATGTCATACAGCAAATAACTTATCTTCCATAGCCATGTGCTGTGTTTCACATAGGATATCTGATTTTCATTAGAAACAAGGAAAAGTAAATGTACTAGAAGTGCGTAAAAACAGTTCAGCAATGACTATAATGGCTGCCGTGTATATTCATCTATTTACATCAGTAATTAATTTGGCCTTTTTAAATAATATATCTTTACTGATATTATGAGTGATTAAGTGCTAGTGCTGATGTCACCAGAAGGTAGGAATGTAGAAACCTTTATTGCACTCTCCCCAACAATTAGGTCACACACATTAGCTCCTTTCTGCTTCTCATAGACATAATCTTTTGAGACAAAGTCATCAGGGAGGCTTGCCAGTACAGTCTAATGTAGATTAGGTAGGCTACTTAGGGGTGGATCTTGAGAGATTCTGAACTTCACGAGCCTGTCCAGGTCCTCTGGACTCTGTCCCTTCTTTCTGTCATATCTCAGCTTACTGTCACCAGAAAACTTGTGAGGGTACACCCAGTCCCTGGGCATCAGGTCCTCAGAATGGACTGTTCTGCTGGTCTGACACCTATATTTCCCACTGCTAGATAACAGACAAAAACTGGTTCCTTCAATTTTTTGGCAATTGAAGAATTAATTATTTCACAGACCAATAAGATCTAGTGTCTTTGAGTTTCAAACCATCTCTGTCTTCTTAAGGATCTTGTAGGATAAGGACCAGGCAGATCCACCTTTAAGCTTTGTCAGCTTACAGTCCTTTTACAGCTTATATCTGAATATTCATCATCAACTGTGGGCCAAATGCAAACATCCTTAGATTAGTCATGACTTGTTTAAAGCCTCTTCTTCCATCCTCCAAATTCAGGAGAGCAGGATTGCAGTTTTAGTTTATCTAAAGATAGAAATGGAGGTGTAATTTTTCAGTCTCCTATTGTGAGATGTCTTTGCAAAATTAATCACAATGGGTTTAAAATGCTAATATGGCTCAGTTAGATAAGAACTCTCATAGAAATAATTATTTGTTCACTTGTAAGTAATGATACAAAAGCAACACAATGACATGATCTAGGATTTCCATCACGGAGACATGAAGATAAACAAACGATAATCTGTTCAGATAATTTTATTAATGGCAAACTCTAATCCTCTTTACTTTAAGAGCATTCACTGTTAGCTAGTCTTATGTACTGAAATACAGCAACTCCCCTTTTTACAGAGAAAATATAATCTCATACAGAATCACTGATGGGACAATTTTTAAATTTAAAACAGTTTATTTTGCTTTGCGTAAGTATCAAAATCCAGAATTTTAGCTGCCTACTCATATGGTAAATGAAGTAAAACACCATTTTCTGTAGATAGGTGTACTGATTGTCCTTGTTCTCATTGTTTTGGTATGTTGTCTTGACCAACCTCAGTCAGACTTTTTGAAAACATGCATAAAAGTGAGAAAAACTTAAATTTTATTCTGTGATTTCAAGCAATTTTCTTCTCACTGTTTGTGTTATCTGGAAGCTAGCATCTTTGGTTGCTACTGTACAGAATATGACAGAAGGAAGAACATTTTTACTGACCGGACAAGTAATTTGTTTTACTAATTTGGAGTATGCTACTTTCCAGTACCTTCTTTCTCTATAGAAAGAGAATGATATTTAGCAGTACTGGGGGGATAGTGAAACCTAGTTCACAGAGCAATAAGACTGTACTTGCAAAAACTGTTAATTTCAAACACATTTAAAGAACTTTTAACTTTCTTTTTCCTTCAAGTTTTAGGGTCAGAATAGGGTACCTGCTTTAGCAGGGGGTTGATTCGATAATTTCTTATGGTCCCTTTCAATCCCTGCAATTCTGTGATTACAACACAATTTGTGGATAAAGGTATCTGTAAGCAAAGGATTCTTTCATGAACAAGAATATTCTTTATTTCCATGCTTAAGGGATTTCAGTCATGAAAAATGGTGTCACATGAATTAAAAAAATAAAATTGTCTAAGAAAATAAATAACAAGCTGCATTTTAGTTGAAAATAATTTGCATGAAGTGTACATGAACAGTTATGGTCAAAAGTGTACATTTTAAAATGTCCTTATAAAAATGGATTGCAGACAGAAATAGCTAAATTGTGTCTGACAAACAGTAGTTTATCCTAATGCTTTCTAAATACCTCAGAAATCTTTACTCACAGAGATGCTATGAGGATTAACCTGGTGACAGAAATATAACAATTTGAAAGCTTAATGAAAAAGACTGTTGGCCTGACTCCAGCTATCTCAGTCCTGTTGAGCACTCCTTTTCCTGGGTTAACTGCATTAATTTCAATAAAGGTACTTGCACAGCACGTCACTTCTCAGTGTAAAGAATTTAGTCACGGCAGAGCCAAGTCTCTGTGATTTTCCCTGAACTGTTTGTCTTTCCTAAAAAACTGCAATGATTTAATCACGATTAGTTATGCATTCATATTCAGAGTATAGTATAATAGCAAGAAAAGAAAAATTACTATGTGTTTATCACGTCCGTAGTATTACTGTTACAGTACCACAGAAATTTTTCAAAAGTACCAGTAATATCCCTGCTGCATATAATGAATATTAAAATAGTACACTGGAATAGAGAACATTCTGCTCTATTTATACAAAGGGTCAGCTCTGTAAAAGGCACTGATTTCGGATAAACTTTATGTTAAAAAATGTCAGTAAAGCCACAGTCAGCCAATAAACAGACAAGTACTGTGGAAACTTCTTTCTTATGCTCTTGGCCATAGATATCAGCCTGACCTTTAAATATCCCCATCATTTCGGTCTGGTAGAAGTTTAGATAGTTTTTCCCTTGGGAAACCACAGAGCAATTATAAATTATTCTATAAAAGATAAAGAAACGTCATGATTAAAAGCATGGATTTTGGATAAAGATCTTTCAACTTTTGGGAAAGCAACATGCAGTAAAGGAAACCATTTTAAAACAGCATGTTCTTCATATGACTGCCAGCCACTGTTGAAATAAAGTGAACAATATTCGTGGCAACTCACCATTTCACCATTACTTGCCACTCTTGGATTGTAAACTCGTGGTGGAATCCATTGCTCATAATTTATCACCTAGATGGTAAGAAAAGTTAAAAGAAATCCAATGTAAATAAGATAAGTATAAATTACCATGTTACTATCATGTCATTAAATGAAGGTTGAAAGATCAGCAGTCTTTCAACAAAACACTGTGTGCATACAAACGTGATGGCTGATAGACACCGGCTGACACACATTGAAATCAGTTTGAAACCAAGCTGTCTTCATTTCATCAGCTGCCTGGGATGCCCTATAAGCATCATGCTGCCTACATTATACCATGGGATGCTTGAATCGCATTCTACATCCTCTTTTTTTCTACGAGCAGGAAAACCCCAATTCTTTCTTCAGCATCAACTCCTCAGCTGAGGAGCAAATGTCACTGATGCAGTTCTAAAAAGAACCTCATTCAGTCTGCCTAACTTTGCCTCTGATGCTGAGCCCCAGGGGTGTGAGTTTGGTTTGGATTAACAAAGCAGAGAAAATGGGAGGATCTTCAGAACTAAGCAAAGACAAGACTATATACTCTTTCATCATCTGCTCATAATCCATTTCTTGGTCACAATGTCCTCATGATAGGAACATCAGGAGAATACACTTTCCCTGGGGCACTGATGCAGTCCCTGGTGGGCAAGCCTGACAGTGCTTATAGCTTATCAGTGAAAGTAATGAATGCCAGCCTTTTTTTCTTCATGAATATGAATGACACTTTGAAGGCTGAATGCAACCTAAGAATTTACGTGAGAAATGAGGCATGAAACATTTTTGAAAATGTATTAGCCCAAAGACTGCATTACTTCATATTTTATGTCCTTCTCAATATGCTACAAAGGGTTTGAGCCATGGAGGGAGCCCTGCTAGACTTGAACAAACAAGAGCAAAGAAAAATAAATTCAGAAGGTACAGTTATTTTCTTATGGTAAAGCTCAACTATTACAGCGTTGCTCTTGTGTCAGTCAACCTGTGCTTCTGCTCCAAGCCTCTTTTTGCAAGTGCTTTAAGATGGAATTGAATAGAACAGAATGGAATGAGCATCTACTTGAGAAATGGATGGGGAATCTCAGTTTTCCTGAAGCACTTATAGAAGCCTGTTTGTCTGAGAGACAGAGTGCAAAAATGCTCATTTCTTTAATTGCTCTTTCTTGTAAACTTGGCTCTTTTATGTTTCATAGAATCACAGATGCACTTGGGATGGCTGAGACAGGAAGTTACCTCTGGGGACTTCTAGCGAGAACAAGTCTGCTAGAACAGGTTGCCCAGGTCTGTGTCCTGGAAGGTTTGAATCATTTCCAATCATTTTCAATGACAGACATTCCACAGATTGTCTGAGCAACCTCTTCCAGTGTTTGTTCAATTTTGTAGCAAAACAAACAAAAAAAAACACCCACTTTCTTTATGCTAAAATGAATTTTCTATATTTCAGTTTGTTTCTATTGCCTCTTGTACTGTTCTTGGGTACCCCACCCCTGACAGGAGTCTGACTCTCTTTTCTTTACTCTCCCAGAAAGTATTTGTACACCTGGGTCAGATCTCCCTGAGCCTTCTCTGCTTCAGGTCTCTGAATTTCTCTATGTATGACATATGCTTCAATCTCTATTATTTTTGTGGCCCTTAAGAGGATTTACTTCTCTTGGACTGGGGGGCCAATAATTGGACCCAACACTCACAAGAGGTGGGTCAGCTCACTAATGCTGAACATGGGGCAAGGATCACCCTCTTCAGCCTGCTAGCAATGCTCTGCTCAATGCAGCCCCGGAGGTTGTTGACCTTCTTTTCTCCAAGAACACTTTTCTGGCTCATGGTGAAGTTGGTGTACACCAGGACACACTGGTCCTTTCCTGTAAAGCTGCTTTCCAATCAGTTACCCCTCAACCTGTACTGGGAGAAGGTGTCATCCATCCCCAGGTTCAATACTTTCACTTGCATTTATTGAACTTGATGAGGTTCTTTTTGGGCCATTTCTCAGAACTGCTGAAGTCCATTTTGAAGGGCAGCATAATCCCTCTGGTACATCACTTTCTTTTCTGGCTCTCTGCTGCTCACTTCTCACCAGCTGATGTGTTGTTAACTACTTTTATATTACAATTATTATACAAACCCAGGGGTCAGAACTCTTTAATTGCTCATAGTAGTGGCCTAATTAATATATTCAGAAGAGACACAGTATGCATTTATATAAATTAAGATAGCATTAGAAATACATGTGCCAACATGGATCACACAAAACTAATACAAACACTTACTATAGGTCTTGGCTGTTACAATTCAAGCACATCAATTTAACAGAAATGTGTTTGTTCAAGAAGACAGGAAGTTTTTTAAGTGATAAAACCTATTTGTTCTGCATAATAAAAATGGTGCACAGCTCAGATAGCCAAGATCTTTTAAACTTGACTTCTGAAATACATACAGGTAAACTGACCATGAAGTGCATGCTTTGAAAATTCATACAGAATGGAAGCAAGAAATATGCTTTTTGTTTGATTGAAATTTTAGAAGCTCGAGAGTAGTTCTTTTACCTGGCATGTTGTTTCTTCTATCTTCTTTCCTCGCAGGAAATGTATCCCATCACCAACAATATTATCTTCTATGAATAATGAAAAAAGCAACAAAAGACATGCTTTCAAATGTCCTGCTTTCAGGTTTTTTTCTGACGAATATCATTTGAATTGCACTTGATAGTTTGAGCTGACATTTTGACTCTCTGAAGTTAACCCTGTATCATGTAAACATGCATTTTTATCTCAAACTACTTTGAAGTAAGATTGAAGTACTTTGAAGTAAGAACAAGATGATGTACGTAAATATAATTCATTCATGCTTACTTCTTCATCTGAACTTAGTCCTCAGCTTACTAATGCAGAATCCCACCAAGCACTTCCTCCAGTATCTCAGTGCAGAAGCATGTGAAATGTTTATATAAAAATTTGAACTCCCTAGACAAAAATGGTCATTGCAGTTGAGATCTGTTTAACTTCAATCTTTGAAATAGTTGGATGAGCATGAAATTAATGCTTTGTTTGGGAAGAATGTTTACTTTCATTACAACAATGCACAATAATTAGTCAAATGACTTTAAAAGTCTACATTTTAATAAGACTATTTCGAAAGATCTACTCTCACTTCCATTTTTAAGTCAAGGCAAAGCATCCACCATCACCTAGTGCGTGACCCTAGTGATTACATTCCATCAATACACATATCAGCCTGATTATGATTTTCTAATCACAGAATTAAGTGCTACCTTGGCTTTCCAAAATTAACAGAAAATAATCTTAACTTGGTCTTATTTTTGCTGCTGAGGAATGCCTTGCAATATTGGTAATAATTATTACCCCAGTCCTCAAAATGTCTATACTTATGTTGGAATTAAACAAAAACAGAAGGTGAATAAAGCTGATCAAAAAAACTTGTAAACTCATGTCAGTGAAACAATCAAAGCATCACTGTACAGGCAAGTTAACACCTATATTTTTATGTTATTTATAAAGAAAATTCTGCATCAAGAGACATACTTAGTATTGTTAATTTTCTTAAAAGACAATCCTTTGTAAATAAAACAAACAACATTCAGTGCTTCTGTAATTTTGCTACTTGGATATTGTAAAGTCTAAGTTAAAATTCACAAACTATGATCTGAGCATCAGGCATAAAAGAGCAAAATTCAGTTCACACATGATTTCCACCCTCAAACCATAGGTCAGTTGCACAGGAAACCCCATTAAGCAATTTCCTTTATTTAGCATACGCATCAAAAGTAAGAAGGAAAATTAGTCACTTCTTTTTTTTTTTTAGTGAGTTTTAGAGGTTTCTATAAGAGTTTAAATAAACTTAGAAGACAGTATCTTTCTCCTGAATACCTGATTGTTACAGCAGTACCAACAACTTTCTGATAAGCATATTAGAGTCCAAAATCTAACATGACCAGATGTCCCAAGCACCTACAAATCTCCTTGAAGTGACTGAGGGCCAGGTGTCTGATAACCCACCCATTTATTTGAATGCAGAGCTAGTTAGACTTCTAGAGGCATTGCAACTCATGTCAAGCAGTGCTTATGCAGTCAGATTAACATAACTGGGAAGTTTTTGGTCACTTTAGTGTAGGGGGAATTAGGAGCAGGGGAGAGTCATGTCCACTATTTCTGCAAGGTGTCAGCCCTTTTCTGTTTGTCTCAGGAATGCATTTGCATGGAAGCTCAATGACTATGACTCTCATAGTCAACTTTTTCAACAATGTCATTTTCAGGCTGGCAAATCTGGTACTGATGATTCGGATTTGGGCTTGTAAGTGAAGATAGGTATTCCCACTATTATGTCTGTGATATATATATGGTCTTTATGTGATATATATGTTGTACTATTATAAGAATAAGTGGTATTTTAGAGATTTTGCACACAGTCACATTAGGGACCTAATGCAAAGGCTACCAGAGTCATTGGATGTCTTTTCATTGATCAGGTTTGGATCAGGCCCATGAATATAGTTCTGAAGTAAGCACAGGAGCCTATGCTGGCCACCACACACAGCCTATTGCATCTAACAGAAAATCATATTATGCAATAGATCTGCAGACCTTGAAGGATTATCTCTCTTAAGAGAAGGTTTTAATCAATAGTGACAAATTATCTTGATCAATAGTGAAACACTTTAAATCTCCTTGTAATGGTTTTCACCACTGTGTGAAGGGGACTTCCCTTTTAATAATTTTACTGCAGAGGGGGAAAGGGAGATTTTTATTTAGCTGCCAGCTTTGCTTCCTGTTCCCTCTGGGCGCCTGCCCTTCAATTACAACACTTGTCAGCTTTTAAAATGTGCACTGCTTCTTTTGCATGCTTTGGATATTTAAAAGGGTAAAAAAAAAGTCTTGAGTAGGAAGGACTGGAGGAAGGTCAAAAAGTTTCTTCTCTGATTCAACTTTTTTCCACCTTCAAACTGACAATCTGTACAGTAGGTTGAAGAATTTTGAAATATTTTTTGCTAAAAGTAAGACCTGCTCGGAAAGAAACTCTAATTTTTCTTTCAGTTATCATTAGAATCCTTTCCCTTTGAAGCCAGTGAGACTCCTTTTCTGCCCGTCAGTTCATCACAAGGGCAGAGTTCCTCCTTAGAAGGGTCTATTGTGATAACACAAGGAGAAATTATTTCAAACTAAAAGATGGGAGATTTAGTTTGGATATGAGAAAAAGTATTTTATGACAAGGGTAGTGAAGCATTAGCACAAGTTGCCCAGAGAGGTGGTGGATGCCCTATGCCTGGAGACATCCAAGTTCAGGCTGGATGGGGCTCTAAGCAACCTGATCTATCTGTAGGTGTCCCTGTTCACTACAAGGGAGTTGGACTAGATGGTGTTTAAGGGTCCCTTCCATCTGAATCGAGTCTGGAATTCTCTGATTCTGTAAATTTTCTTGTGATCTTTTCATTCTGGCTCTGCTTTGTAGAAATCCAGCCTACTCATACACAAGCAAATGCAATAGCGTTTACAATTTCAGATCCATTATTTTCCAAGCATTTAAGAATTCATCTTCAAGTGGTAAAGCAAATCCAGAGGGATACCTGGCACTTCGTCCTTTGCTATCTTTGGCATACCCTATTAACAGCAGAATCACTGAACAATGGATGATTTCTGGACCATTTTTACAGGAATTACTAAAAATAAATGTACTTCCCCTCTTGCCACTGTGTTGGCTTAAGTAGAGAATGAAAGATACATCCAATTTTATCTCACATATCAAAGATTCTGTTTATGCTAATACAAGTGTTGAACTTTGACTGCTTTAGCCTCATAAGCGCCGTATTGGGTCTACCTTGGCTTTAGAAAGTACAAATACAAATTCAATTCCTGGAAGCAACATTAAGCAGGTTGTCAAAACATTCTGATTTTTTTAAAGCGTAGTTTAAATAAACAATGTGAATGCTCACATGTTATTTTTTCTAATTTAATGAATTTATACTGGTCAGTTCTTACAGCATCACTAGCAAATTCCCTGTATGATTGCTTCAATTAAAGTTAGTTGAAATGCACCTTAAAAAGCAAACTGGATAAGAGTAGCCTAGAAAATTTGTACCTAGCACTTGGAGCAGTGTAAAGTACACAGGGAACCATAGGATAATATTACATTTGCTAAGTCCTGTACAACCCAAAAATGACAATTTACCATAGGAGAATTCTTTTTTTGCCCATGGACCACAGACAGAATTGTTCACATAGCATGTTCTCAGCTTCCCAGTTTTAAAGTAAGCTTTATTTAAACTACTTTTTCCCCCCATTAGGACAAAGTAGATCTCAAAAGAATTTGACAAATTATTTAGTTTGATTATTTGTGAAAAACAAGAAATTTTCCTAGGTGCCATTTTAAAATACTTTGTGAAAAAATGCAAAATCAGCTGAAATACATTTAGCAATTACCTTCAAGCTGACAGGGCCTTCTGATGTATGAATCATTCTCCAGCTTCCTGGAACCCTGCCAAAGTGTGCCATTCACATTTTTCCTGTCTAAAGTAAAAGCACAGAGAGCAGTCACCTAAATTCATAGCAAACCTGTGAAATAACAGGAAGGTCTATAAAAATAGCATAAGATTGTAAACCAAATGGGCTTGCAGAATCCTGTAGAATCTGCTCAAACAATAGTAAGTGGAAATAAGTAGATGATTTTGCAATATAGGAAATCTGACAGATTTGGGCAGACTTCAAGTTTTGTTGTCTTTTGTCCCTGTCTAGGACCTCATCTAACACTGTTAAAATTTGATCAGAATGATTTTTATCTTAACCTTGGTTTTAATACCTAGCAGCCCATAGAACACATGTGCCTTTATTTGCTTCCAGGAATTGCACTGAAAAGACTGAATTTGATTCTATCAGAGTGATTTACATTTTTTTTATTTAAATGTTTAAAGAGTCACTGAACATGCTAAGTATTTTCATATGCTGTTCCATTATAGATTCTTGAGTATAGGAACTAAACTGAAATTAAAATAGCTTTGGTTCCAGTATGTAACAACCAATGTATGTGTAGAAAGCAGGGGGAAGAAGGGGGAATACATTGATATCTTAGGTGTATTCTTCCTTTCCTTTGCATTTGCTCCAAGGGTTGTAAAGCAAATCAGACCCTTAATTAAATTTGGCTCTGTGAGATTAATAAGCATATAGTGAATGATTTAAATAGTTACTAACCAAACGCTTCATTTTCAGACAGAGACTTCTGGATGGATCTAAAAGAATTAAAAGAATTAACCATTAGCTAAAAGTCAGAATGACAAATGAAAGCACATTTAATCAAATATGGTTATTTTCAACCTAATTCTTCAATTCCCAGGGATTTGGCTGTGCAATTCATACTGGCTTCAATTGGAGTTAGTTGTCTTACTTCATTCACCCAGTCATTACTTCCACATGCCACAGAGGGCTCTGAAATCTTTTGAGTTTTCACTTTGTAGAAGTGTTTTATTCAAGTTTCTTTTTGTAACAGGGATCTCATGACTGAATCAGGGAGGCCATCAGAAGGAGAATAAGAGATACATTTCTTTAGACATGATCTGAAATGTCCTGCAACTTACAGAAATTACCATCTGAAGTTTGGTGACATGATAATAAATTAAACCAAACAGCTACAGAAGAACATACATAACCCACAAACTATGTGGGGACATTTTATTGCTCCAACAAACCTTGACCTCTTCGCATGTTTATACCAAGATACAGTGCTAACTCATGCTTCCATGTGCAGTGAGTGGTTCAAAGATTCATACACAAAGAACACATTAATAGAAGAAAAAAAATCTCAGAATGAAGACAGATTTATCCTGTATATTAATTTGTTTCACTTTACCCATTAAAAACAAAAACAAAAACAAAAACAACTTATAGTAATTTTTGAGCTAGAGGATGAAGCCAGAAGACAACACTTTATAAGTCTTTATCTTTTATCTATAGACTCTTTAATCTATGACAATAAGCAGAAGGGAAAGCGCACAAAAATTGAGATCCCTCTCCCATACTCAAGCAGGTGGCAAAGGGTTTTCTGAATGAGAGGATACAACTGAGCTATTGATTTGTCTGTGAACAGTAGCTCCTTTTGAAACTGCTTAGAAATTTTTTTCATTTCCAGAGATTCACTATTATTTTACTGTTTAAAGAAAGCATACTTCTGTTACTTCTGCTACTGATATTCATTGTTCTCTTCCTTGTTGCCCTGATGTAAGGAAGAGAATGATCATTTGCCTGCTGTAAGGGAAGATCAGTTTCAAGACCATCTAAAGAATCTGAAGGTGCGCAAGCCCATGGGACCCAATGAGATCCATCTCTGGGATCTGAGGGAACTGACAAAGTTGCCAAGCCATCGTATTTGAAAAGTCATGGCAGTCTGGTGAAGTTCCCACTGTTTGGAAAAGGAGAAACATAACCCCCATTGTCAAGAAGGGAAAAAAAGAAGATCCAGGAAACTACAGGCCAGTCAGTTTCACCTGGCACACCTTGTCTGCCTGACACAATCATGGAGCAGATCCTCCTTAAGGTTCTACTAAGGCACATGGAAATTAAAGACAAGGTGGTTGGTGGTAACCATGGTTTCACCAAGGGCAAGTCAGGTCTGACCAATGTGGTGGCCTTTCATGGTGGAGTTACAGTGTCAGCGGATTAAGGAAGAGCAACTGATATCATCTACCTGGACTTGTGCAAAGTGTTTGACACTGTCCAACATGACATCATGGTCACCAAACTGGAAAAAAAAACGGATTTGATGGATGGATTATCCTCTGGATAAGGAACTGGCTTGATGGTTGCACTCAGAGAATTGCAGCCAGTGGCTCAGTGTCCAAGTAGAAACCGATGATGAGTGACATTCTTCACGGTATTGGGACTGGTGTTATTTAAAATCTTTTTAGGCAGCATGGACAGTGGGATTGAGTGCAACCACAGCAAGTCTACAGATGACTCCAAGCTGAGTGGTGCAGTTGACACATTAGAGGGAAGGGATGCCATCCAGAGGGATCTGGACAGTCTTGAGAGGTGGGCCTATGCCAACCTCATGAAGTTCAACAAGGCCAAGTCCTGCATCTAAGTCAGGGCAATCTCAAGCACAGGTACAGGCTGGGGAAAGAATGGCTTGAGAGCAGCCCTGAGGAGAAGGATTTAAGGGTACTGATGAAAGATTCAACATGAATGGGCAATGCGTGCTTGCAGCCCAGAAAGCAAACTGTATCCTGGGTTCATCAAGAGAATTGTCACCAGCAGGTTGAGGGAGGTGATTCTGCCCGTCTTCTGAGACCCCATCTGGAGTACTGCATCCAGTTCTGGAGCCCTAAACAGAAGTAGAACATGTAGTTGTTCAAACAGGTCCAGACGAGGGCTACAAAGATGAGCAAAGGGTTAGAGCAACTCCCCTATGAGGACAGGCTGAGAGAGCTGGGACTCTTCAGCCTGGAGAAGAGGCGGCTTTGAGCAGACCTTATAGCAACCTTCCAGTACCTAAAGGAGGCCTATAGGAAAGCTGGGGAGGGGCTTTTTATAAGGGCATGTAGTGAGAAGATGAGGGGAAATGGTTTTAAACTGGAAGAGGGTAGACTAGATATCAGGAAGAAATTCTTTAATGTGAGAGTGGTGAGACACTGGAATAGGATGTCCAGTTTGGTTGTGGATGCCTCCTCCCTACAAGCATCCAAGGTCAGGCTGAATGGGGCTTGGTCTAGAGGGAGGTATCCCTGCCTATAGCAGGGGAGATGGAACTAGATGATCTTAAAGGTGCTTTCTAACCCAAACTATTCTATGATTCTGTGATTCTGTGATTTCTCACTGACTTTCTCCATATCTATGGAAAAGGCCAATCAAAAATTTCTACATTATCAAGTAGAAGTTTGATACCAGTTGTAAGAGATTATTCTTTTACATCATTGTCTCAAAGCTTGCTGGGGACACAGATGGACAAGTCCAAGCAAGTCCTGGGCAAGGGTTGAGAAATCCTTTGTCTGAGGGACACAGATGGACAAGGCCAGGGGCAGAGAGAAATAAGACAAGCTTAATGGCTGAGGTCTTTTGTGGGGGCTTATCACAAGGAAGATGGCCATCTCAGGAGGTGCTGCATGTGACTCTTGCTCAAGTGCCCAAAATGCCACACTGGCAGAAGAAGAAGGATAAAAAGGGAACCTACAACCATGAGTTGAGGTTTTCCGGCAACAGATTCCTCATGAAGAAGAGGTTTCTGCCACGAGAAGCCTCACGACCTGCCTCTCTCCCTCCTGGACTTGCTCTGCGCTCTACCAGCATGCTGAAGAAGAACCGAGATGTCTGCCATCAGATTTCTCACTATGGAATTCCTGCATGCTAACACTCTCCTGGGCCTGCTACCTGAGTCCTGCTGCTTCCTCCCGGATTGGCTCTGCGAATTCTTCCTGCTACCTGCTTGCTGCCCAAGGCCCGCCACACTGCTGCTCCCCCCTGCTGCTTCTGCCTCAGACCTTCAAAATGTTGTGCAATGGGACGCTGCTGGATCCTGGTGGTGACTCTCCCTACTTTACGCAATTCTTGCTTCTTTCCTATCTTTTCTATCGCCCTCCTTCCCTTCCCCGTCTCCCTGATTAGGATTTATAATAAACTGGTCAGATCAACATTTGAACCGTTGTTTGTTAATCTCACACCGGGTATGCAGATATTAAAAGAACCTCATCTCCCTCCTATAAATTGAATCAAGAAAGCAGCACAGTGATGTCTGGACATTAACAGCAAAATAAGATTTGAATGCAATTCACATTGGGAGAAATTGTCTTAATCTTATTCATTATTTATATTGATTATTCAAGTGATCAAGACAACCTTTCTAAATTCTGATTCTGATTGGAATGGAGTTAGTTTTAGAATAAAATAATATTATTTGCATTGTAAGATTTGAGAGTGGAGCCAGAGATTACTATTCCTATCACTAGGGTAGTCTTGGTACTGAACTAAGCAGGTGTCTCAGGTAGCTTGGTGATTGCATCATATTTGGTAGAGCTACTTTAAATTATTTATGCTGTGGTAATTCGATGCCAGCATACACAGCAGTTTAGCTTCCTTAAAAGTATTAAATGATGATTAGAAAAAAATGTGAATAATGGAGTTATATCCGTACTTAGATAAATGAAATTTTGGAAAGGAAGAGCATTTTCACAACGAAAAACAGATGAAAACTGTCTATTAAGACAAATGAGATTTTCACTGAAGTTATTATCTATTTTGAAATTTATTAGCAACATAGAGAGATGGCACTGATGATCTGAATTTAATGATGCCCATCCTAAGAAAGAAAAAAAATAGAATGACATCCAAGGATTTTCATGCCACAGCTGTACAGATAAGATCTGTGTTTATCATTCCATTAGGCAGGATTTCATCTGAAGGGAACTTCATCGGTAATGCAAAAACTGCTAATCTCAAGACAAAAAAAGAAAATTTTCAAAATAAACTCTGCTTGCTAATAGATTAGTCCAAACTGGTATTGTGCCTTAACAAATTGACATGAAGTATGCTGCTGCCTCAAATGTATTTGATTAAATAAGGTTTGTCCTGCTTAATCTGAATCATTTTGCAAACTAATTTTTTATTTGGATTAAAAAACACAACTCTTCAGAAGATTATCAGGTCAATGGTACAAACGTTCCATAAAATAGGTTACTTCAGTCTTTCAGAAAAGTGGACATACGGTTAAAACAAGCTCAGATTAACTGCATTTGATTTCAGCTATCCTGTCCCAATATTTTGTAAGATTTACGTATATGAAAAGAAATTCACAGCAAGAAAGCTTTACTAATATTACACGCCTGTTACTTGGCTCCCAAATGCAATATTAATACATGTACGCTATGAAAATTAATGTAACATTGGCAAACACATTAACAAAACAACAAGGGTGAAAGAAACAGATGAATATAGCGACACTGTGTAGACCTTGAATTGGTCTCAACTTACTTTCTCTTTTTGGTCACTGTGTTCTCAAAATCAGGAAATTCCTTAAAAAACAAAACAAAACAAACAAACAAAAAAAAAAACAGAGAAAAGATATGAAAATCATAATTTTTTAATCAAAATATAATATTTTCCCCACTGTAAGGACAATGCAAGATGGCTTTATGCACATTTGATATGTGTTTTTAATGTCCACTAATATTCAACAAGTGAAACTATGGAGGACACAGTGCAGGAGAGAATATACATAAGTAAGTGTCCTAGATTTTCAGAGATTTCAATATCAATGGCTCCCAAGAAGTTGACACTGACAGCTGTAATACGGACAAAAAATCAGAGCACAGTACTCTTACATCAAAAATGGGTATTTCCAGCATAATATGATTCTTTTTAATACTGCCTCCATAATGTAAATTTTATGAGGATAAAATGCTCACAAATTACAATGGGATGAATCTTTCTAATGGACACAGAAAGATGCAGACTCTCTAATTCCCTTACATGCAGAGGATGTGATCATCCCCCTGTACTCAGCACTGGTGAGGCCACACCTCTGAGTACTGTGTTCAGTTTCAGGCCCTTCACTGCAAGAAAGATAGTGAGGCCCTGGAACATGTTCAGAGAAGGGCAGTGAAGCTGGTGAGGGGTCTGAAGCACAAATCTTATGGGGAGCAGCGAAAGGAACTAGGATTATTCAGTCCGGAGGAGGCCTCTTCTCCCATGTAACTAACAATAGGGATAGAGGGAACAGTCTCAGGTTGTGCAACAGGAGATTCAGGTTGGACATTAGGAAATACTACTTCTCCAAAAGAGTAGTCAGGCACTGGAATGGGCTGCTCAGGGAGGTAGTGGAGTCACCAATACTGGAGGTGTTCAGGAAATGTTTAGATACATGTTTAGGCGATGTACCAAGAGACATGGTTTAGTGGGAACTGTAGGTGATATTTCTTAAGACAGAGTATCAAAGCAATATATCACTTTCATATCTATTTCTTCCAGCCTGGAAAACAGAAACCGGGGTAAAAATATCCATGATGAATGTCATTTAGATCTGCTGGGCAACAAGACACATTTAAAAAAATAAATATGAAAACATCAATTTATAGATCTATTTCTCATATTCTTATGTTTAATTTTTTTCCTTTATGTAATATCATCTACACAGCTCTGACCACAGTAATTTAAAAAATACCAATCAGCTTGCAGGATGAAAAGGCAGAACACATATTACACAAAACGATGCAAGTGTATAACTGAGAATTTTATATTTTTTTCCTTCTCTTAGTATAATCCATCATTCTTCTGAAAAGGCTTTTCCATTAGGAAAAGGCTGTTTTATTGCATTGAGTTTATTTTAGCAGAGTGCAGGAGGCCCCACTAGTACCTGGACACAATCTGTGAATGCTAATAATTGTATGCAGTTTCCACAAAATAGCTTTGCAAGTATAGTTTCACTCTCAGATACTAGATGTGGATCAAAAGAGTATACCTTTTACCCTGAAATACTGCAAGCAATGGAAGAAAAAGTTCTTACCGACATAAAAAACAAACCTCTCAGCATGTCTTGGGACAAATCTTTTCAATGGTTGAAAGATGTTGAAAAAGTGATTTTAAAAAGGGTAGCATCAACATCTCATTTAAAAACATCAACCTTTTTATCTCAAGAAGGCTCATTAAAGGAAATGCTATGCATGAAGGTCAGAGACCATACAGAGAACATTGTTAAGTTAGAATCTCTATGAAAACCAAAGCAAAAAACTGCAGATGTGGCATTCTCTGAAGTTCAGTGTGGCCTCATACCTGGAAACATGATTAATTCAAGTCTGGACATGCCAAATATCTGGTTTGGAACATGTAGGTTTAATATTTGCTCTACAATTTCAAACAAATGCTTCACCATCTGTTTCTTAAAATGCAGTAAAAGATGCATGTATCACACTGCTTCACATGTTGAGGCAATAATGAAGAATTCATTAGATATAATGGAATGCAGTGTCACCATGGAATATGATGGTGGGATTCTATGGGCATTTAAAATGGCTCCTTTTATTCAGTGCACCTCTTTTTGTGATGTCTGAATCAGCTGTCTGATTGGAGTACAAAATAAATTATTCTTCTTAGTACTTAAAGTTTTTACATTACTTGAATACACTAGAAAATCCTACCACTGTGATCTGTAACTAAGAATTAAGTAGTTTTGCAAACATGTTTTACCTTTAATTGTAAAGAAAGTTTCATCTAAAATCTCATCTTTACATTCTCTGAAGTTTGTCATTACCTTTTCAATGGAAATTAGAAAAGTTTCCCTATCCCAAATACAAATGATTTATTTCTTAAAAATAAACTAACTGTACTTGGAAACTCAGCATTATGAAATTGCAATAAAGTCCTTTCCTCCCTGCTTTCATCAAATAGCTCTGAATTAAGGAATGAGTACCTCTGGTGTTTACAAGTAAGCTGAAAAAGCTAGAGCTCCTCTGTTTGTTAGACTTCAGCAGGCAAATAATGACTTCAGGTAACCAGCCCTCTTCTTTCTCCCAGTGGTATCAAATGCCAATTATAAAGTAGGTAATGTAACTGCTTGTGGTTTTGATGACAGTAACTTAGAAAGACTGATAAATTATTTGGCACTTTTCTGATACACAAGGTAGTTGATCATATCACAATTAACAGCTGAAAAATATGTGGACATCTGTGATTTCAATCTGACAGGAAATGTATGAAAATATTTTTAAT
Organism: Lagopus muta; assembly: GCF_023343835.1. Taxonomy (NCBI): domain Eukaryota; kingdom Metazoa; phylum Chordata; class Aves; order Galliformes; family Phasianidae; genus Lagopus; species Lagopus muta. The sequence continues at coordinate 97,710,445 of NC_064433.1, forward strand.
GTAGAAGATTTTTCTTGTGAAGCTTAACACAGGCCATGAGGTAGAATATGAAGAAATTCAGTTTCCCAGTTAATAACACTGTTGAACACAAACTGTACCCATATGATTCATTATGCACTTTTGGCTACCAGCTGTATCTGAGGAAGGCTTGTTTCAACATTGCTAAACTTAAGATTCGGAAAGAGCTCCGTAAATTTAATTTTTGCTCTCTATTTGAGAAGTCAACTGAAAAACTACTGAGAAAGTACCCCAGAAGTTAACAGTCATGCCCCTGTGAGAATTAAAATCAATAAACAGGTGTGTATAACATGCACAAGCCATTACTACAGGAATCCAGATTGGGAACACCTCAGGCAAAACATTTCATATACTAAATAAGATAAAAAAAGAGTACATGAAAGATTATTCTTTATAAACAATGTGATGGCATGCAGCCAGATGCAAAAATAATCACCACTCAAAAAGGTGTTCAGTGAGTGTATTTTCTGAATTATGTCCTGCACAGCTCCAGTTGCCACAACACCCTGTATTTTCCACGCCTCTGGTGGAACGTCACAACCCAACTATGACTGAGACAAATCACAAGAGACAAGATAACAGCAAGAAAATAACTGCTTTGCTGCAGCAGGAGGAAAAAATTCCACTAGGTCTAACTTCCATCTTCTGAATTGAGGGGAGCAGAACTTGAATGCCTGCTATGTTGTAATACGGAAAAAAGAAAGGGGGAAAATTCTCCCAAGAAAGAGAAGTGTCATGTCAAGCTGCTCCATCCTGAGGAAATATAAGCTCTGTGGAATCTACATGGCCATGGCTCAGCCGATCATTTAAACATACTCTCAAGCCCATACCCATTAGTGATGCACTTAAGTATATGCATTACTGAATAATGATAGATGGTTGAATCAGGGCCTGAGGGAGCCAATAATGCGCTGAATTTATCATGCTATGGGGGCCGCCCTGCAGCATGGAACTAAGTGACGGAATTAAAAATGGGAGAGAAGTACAAATGGGCTCAGTTAATAAGCTTAACGGCTTCATCCAAGGTGTAGGTCTAATAACTCACATGCTAGAAATAGCAGATAAGATTACACATAGTCCTTTGGCCCTAGCAGCATTTTTCCATAGGTCTTACCATTGACACGTCATCACTAATCTTGTTTTCCATTTCTAGAGAGTATTTTATAAATAACCACGTTGATTCTACAGCCTGCACAGTGACACAGCATTGAGCTGTTATTTTTAGTTAAGTGCTGAGCTGAATATTCTCTCAAAACATAAAAAATAAAGCTCACAGCCAGTCTTACGGGGCTTCTTGTTAATATTTAGTGAGCCAACAGATTGCTTCCCACTTACCCTTGCTTTTATTGATGATGAATTTAAATTTACGATGAATAAATATGCCATCACTAAAATATCTCCCTTAGGAAAACAGAAATATATTATTAGAGATAGCAGAAACAAAGCGCTGGATTCTTCTATTCAATGCTGTTTATATCTTCGTGGTCTAGGCAATACCACAGAAACAGCTCTGAGTAATATAAGAACAACTTTCTTCATTTTTTTTTCAGATTGATATCTAGCATCTTCTAATCCTACACTCGCAACTTATCTGCTTCTCTAGGCTGGCTCAATGAAAATAAAGCTGCATTGGACAGGTTGTTTACTTGTATAGGGTTTAAAATTTATGAAGTTTCACTTCATATAAAGGTAAAGGAAAGTTGCTGAATCAGAAAACAGAGCAAAATAGGAAAAAAAGTAAGAAATAAAAAGCATGAGGTCACTGCATCTTTAATTCTTAGTCTTACACACTGTAATTAACCTAGTGCTGAGCACAGTGTTATGGATCTGACTCTCCCATACCTTGGCAAGATAAAGAACAAGTCACGGTAGTTATCTGTTGCAAAGTACACATTCTGTCCACCAACCAAAGGACAATTCTATTCTTCACTTTATCTAAATCCAGTTCCTAGCAGATAAGCAAGGGACAAAGAAATAGCATAGCTGCCATTAGTTGGTCAGCTGGCTTGACGTCATACAGAAAGAGAAACATTCTGAATGGATGTAGAAGCTGAATGTCACGTATTCATTAGAAGAACAGCATGCTTCAGTGCTGTTGTATACCACAGCCCTAGCCAAAAAAGCTAGATCTTACATATCTGAAATACTGGAAGCACACTAGGATCAGGTCACAGCCATATTTCACAACCATGATTAAAAACACTTAGGTGAAATGGTGTAGAAGTGGCTCATTTTTCTAGTAACGAGGTCACAACCAGATAATGGAGACAAACCTATCACACAAGAAAGCATCTCCAACTTCTACCAACAAAACTGTAACTCAGGCACATCCCACAGCCCAGGCTCACAGATCTGTGCTGATGTGATGAGGCCTCTTGAGATCTCTACTCTACTTGAGCGCTACTATGCTCTCAAAACCAAACCATTGCACAAAGCATCGAGACGATAATCCAGAAGAGAGCATGCACAGAGTAAGTTGGGTCCGGGAAGAATAAGTTATTTCCATTCCTTTAGGATTCAAAAAACACATGCAACAATTCCCCAGCCATTTTCCTGTTCCACTTGCTCAGATGCTCTCTCCACACAAGTCCCATTCACAAATCTGCTTCGCATCACTGCAACACCGTAGGCCCAACAGACATATAGGTACGTGGTAACTAAACCACAGCACACAAGGGTAAAGCCTGGCATAATTTGTGCTGGCAGAAGTCTCTCTTCCTTTAATAATGAACATTCTGGTTTCTTGTTATTCTTTCTTTTTATTCTGTCCCGAGACTGCATCATATGTCACTATTTTGCAAAGTTAGAGACAGTAATTACAAATAAAGGAGGCACCGTTAAGCAGAAGAAAAGAAAAAGATTATTAAATGAAATAAAATAAATTATTTAATGAAATAAATGAGATTATGAAATGTAATATTATCCCTATTATTCTTGCTACTTAGGAAGAAAAAAAATACAGAAGACAATTTCCTTCATGTTTGCTGAATGATTTTTTAATCAAATGTAATGGTTATCCCACAAAAGTTTTACAAAATTTATTAATGTTCACAAAATTCATACAACTCACTCATTAAAAATGTGTTTTCGTTAATAAAAAGGACAGCTAAAGAAACTAGCTGGACAAACACAGAAACTAGGTGATTAGGTACAGGGATGAGATATCACAGAATCACAGGGGTTGGAAGGGACCTCCTGAGATCATCGAGTCCAACCCCCCTGCCAAAGCAGGTTCCCTACAGCAGGTCGCACAGGTAGTCATCCAGGCAGGTCTTGAACATCTCCAGAGAAGGAGACTCCACCACCTCCCTGGGCAGCCTGTTCCAGTGCTCCGTCACCTCACTGTAAAGAAGTTCTTGCGCATGTTTGTGCAGAACTTCCTATGCTGCAGTTTCTGGCCGTTTCCCCTTGTCCTGTCTCCACTCACCACTGAAAAGAGTCCGGCCTCGCCATTCTGCCCCCCACACCTTAGATATTTATAGACCTGGATCAGGTCCCCTCTCAGTCTTCTTTTCTCAAGGCTGAACAGACCCAGTTCACTCAGCCTTTCTTCATAGGAGAGATGCTCCAGGCCCTTCACCATCTTTGTGGCCCTCCGCTGGACTCTTTCCAAGAGATCCCTGTCTTTTTTGTACTGGGGAGCCCAGAACTGGACGCAGTACTCCAGATGAGGTCTTACCAGGGCAGAGTAGAGGGGGAGGATCACCTCCCTCGACCTGCTGGCCACGCTCTTTTTAATGCACCCCAGTAAGCCATTGGCCTTTTTGGCCACAAGGGCACACTGCTGGCTCATGGCCAACCTGTCGTCCACCAGAACACTCAAGTCCCTCTCTGCAGAGCTCCTTTCCAGCAGGTCATCCCCAGCCTGTACCAGTGCATGCAATTATTCCTCCCCAGATGCAAGACTCTACACTTGCTTTTGTTAAACCTCATCCGGTTTTTTTCTGCCCAGCTCTCCAGCCTGTCCAGGTCTTGCTGAATGGCAGCACAGCCTTCAGGCGTGTCAGCCAATCCTCCCAACTTCGTATCATCAGCAAACTTGCTGAGGGTGGCCACTATCCCCTCATCAAGGTCATTGATGAAGATGTTGAACAAAACCGGATCCAGTACCAACCCTTGAGGAACACCGCTGGTTACAGGCCTCTAACCGGATTCTGCATCACCAATGACGACCCTCTGTGCTCTGCCAGTTCTTAACCCACCTCACTGTCCACTCATCTATCCCACATCACCTCAGCTTTGTTATAAGGATGTCGTGGGAGACAGTATCAAATGCCTTGCTGAAATCAAGACTACGTCCACTGCTCTCCCCCCCAACCACCCAGCCAGTGACAACATTGTAGAAGGCTAAGAGGCTGGTCAAGCATGACCCATGCTGACTACTCCTGATGACCTCCTTTTCTTCCAGTTGTCTGGAGATGGCATCCAGCACAAGCTGTCCTTTCCAGGGACAGAGGTGAGGCTGACTGGCCTGTAATTACCTGGATCTTCCTTCTTGCCCTTTTTCAAGACCAGAGTGACATTGGCTACCCTCCAGTCTTCAGGCACCGCCCCCATTCTCCAAGACCTCTCAAAGATGACAGAGAGCAGTTCAGCAACCACCTCTGCCAGCTCCCTCAGCACCCATGGATGCATCCCATTGGGTCCCATGGATTTATGAACATTGGTGTTGCCTAGGTGCTCTCGGACTGTCTCTTTCCTGACTAAAGGGAAGTCTTCCATTCCCTAGACCCTAGACTGACCTCCAGGGCGTGGGAAACCTAAGAGAACCTTTTCACTGAAGATGGAAGAAAGCATTCAGTATCTCCACTTCCTCAGCATCCCCCGTTACCAGAACACCCCCCTCACTTAGTAGGGGAGCCACACTCTCCCTAGCCTTCCTTTTACTGTTAACATACTTAAAAAAGCCTTTTTTATTATCCTTTATCACCTTTGCCAGATTCAATTCCAGGTGGGCTTTAGCCTTCCTCGTTGCATCCCTGCAGGCCCTGACAACATTTCTATATTCTTCCCAAGTGGTCAGACCCTTTTTCCACATCTCATGGACCTTCTTCTTCCCTTTTAGTTTGTGCATGAGCTCCTTGCTCATCCACACAGATCTCCTGCCACCCTTTCCTGATTTCTTGCTCATAGGGATGCACTGATCCTGAGCTTGGAAGAAGAGCTGTTTAAATGCTGTCCAGCTTTCACAGGCCTCCTTATCTTCTAACACCCTAGCCCACGGGATAGTTCCAAATATGTATAGCTCCTAAAGTTCAGTGTAGCAATCCTACTTTTTGCTTTGCTTCTTCCACTCAAGATCTTGAACTCCACCCTCTCATGGTCACTACAACCCAAGCTGCCCCTGACCATTACTTCCTTGACAAGCCCTTCCTTATTAGTGAGAATAAGGTCCAGCAACACCCTCCCCTCGTCAGTTCCTCCACTACCTGCATCAGAAAGTTGTCTTCAACACATTGTAGGAACTGTCTGGACCATGTGTGCCTGGCCATATTGCTTCCAATATATTGCATCCAGCAAATATCTGGATAATTGAAGTCCCCATAAGCACCAGCGCCTGGGATCATGATGATACTTTCAGTTGCTTATGGAAGGCCTCATCAACCTCCTCCTCCTGATCAGGGGGCCTGTAGTACACACCCACAACAGTGTCATCCATACCAGCCCGCCCCTTGATTCTCACCACAAGCTCTCCACTGCTACACCACTCTCCCCCAACTGGAGTTCAATACATTCTAGCTGCACTCTCACACAAAGAGCAACTCCACCACCCCGCCTTGCCAGCCAATCTTTCCTAAAAAGCACATAGCCCTCCATGACAACATTCCAGTCACACAAGTCACATGTCCCACCATGTCTCTGTGACTGCAATGAGATCATAGCCATGTGACTGCACACAGATCTCCAACTCTTCCTGTTTATTTCCCATACAGTGCGCATTAGTTTACAGGCACTTTAGGGAAGCAGCATTCCCCTGGCCCCTCTCCATCCCTTTGAACTCCACCCTCATCACCCATCAAGCTCTGTTTTGAGCCTTGAACTACCCACTCAACCCAGCAGCCCTCATTTTGTCTTTGTCTTTGTCCCTGTCCCCCTTCTTACCTAGTTTAAACACTTTTCAGTTAGTCCCACCAGTTCCTGGGCTAGGATCCTTTTACCCCTTGCAGACAGGTGAGTTCCATCTGCAGCCATCATGCCAGGTGCTGAGTAAATTGCCCCATGGTCAAAAAAACCAAAATTCTTGTGTCTGCACCAACCTCTAAGCCATTTATTGATGAGGAGGGCTTTTTTTTATCCTCTCAGTATCCTTCCCTGCCACTGAAGGGATAGAAGAGAAAACCACTGCGTGCCTGCTCCATCAAGTACCCTCCTCAGTCCCTTGAAGTCATTTTTGATAGCCCTCAGGCTTCTCTCAGCAGCATCATCACTGCCGACCTGAACTACCGATACGTGAGAGTAATCAGATGGGAGAATAAGACCAGAAAACTTTCTAGAGATATCCTTGACCCATGCCCTAGGGAGGCAGCACACTACCCTATGGGTGGAGTCAGGCCAACATATTGGGCCCTCAGTTCCTTGTAGAAGGGAGTCACTTATGACTATCACCCTCCTTTGTTTACTGGAGGAGGCAGTCTTCAAGCATGGAGCCGACCACCTCTCCTTAGAAAAGCTTGGAGGCCATCCCTCCACCTGATTCTCAGCCACCTCACCCTCTAGTTTCAGGGCTTCAAACCTATTACATAGAGGCACCTGAGGAACCAAAGTAGGTTGGGATGGATGCTGCCTGCATCACTGAATTAGGACCTGCTGCCATTCCTCCTCTCTTCTCAAGTTGGCTCTCTCGGTTTGACCATGGCTGAATGCTGGCTATAAAAAGCTTAAATATTTCAAACTAAATCCAAGCCAGCTGAACACACATGCATTTGGATACACAGTAATTTTTTTTTTCTTTTTTCTTTTTTTTTTTTTCAAAGTACACTTCATTCTTTACAATTGCAGTTTACTTACCAAAGACATAGACCTATCAGGCAGTCCACAGTTTGCACGTGTGCTCACTGGAGTGCTGGGCTGGCTGGAAGTACTGGTTGTATCGTTGGGTTCTTGACGTTCGGGGACAGGCTCATACAAGCTGTCCATTGAACCCTCCTAAAATAAATTGAAATAGTCTTATAAAGATGAATACTTGTAAATCCACTTAAAAACAAACAAAAACATTCATTTTGTGTGATTTGTAAAATGTAAAGACTGATTTTCCTCCATTATCTTTCAAAAAACTTAATTTCCTCTGTCTGTAAAAAACATATAATGCAATTGAAATTAATGTGATATATTATATAAAAACATTTATTCTATGTACTATACTCTAGTACAGAAGATAAATAGAGATGCACATTCAAAACTAGGCTGCTGATACATAATGTATCAGCAAAGCTGGCCACACTCCTTTTAATGCACTCCGGAATCCCATTGGCCTTCTTGGCCACCAAGGCACAGCTGGCTCACGGTCAACCTGTCATCCACCAGGACCTCCAGGTCCTTCTGCACAGAGCTCCTCTCCAGCAGATCATGCCTCAACCTGTACTGCTACTTGTGGTTATTCTTTCCCAGGTGCAAGACTCTACTCTTGATTTTGTTAAACCCCATCTGATTTTTTACTGCCCAGCTCTGCAGCCTGTCCAGGTCTTGCTGAATGGTAGCACAGCCTTCTGGCATGACAGCCACTCCTCCCAGCTTCGTATTGTCAGTATATTTGCTGAGGGTGAACACTATCCCCTCATCAAGGTTGACAGTGAAGACACTGAAGAAGACTGCACCCAGCACCAACCCCTGGGGAGCACTTCTAGTCACAGGTGTCCAACCAGACTCTGCACTGCTGACCATCACACTCTGAACTTGGCCAGTCAGACAGTTCTCAATCCACTCATCTACTCATCTATCCCATGCTTTATCAGCTTTGTTAGGATGAATAAAAGATACAGCACTTGATCCTGTAACGAGGACTGCAATTCAGATGGCTTCAAGAACATCACTGATTTGGTGGGACTGCTTTCTAAATTTCTAAAATATCAAATAAAAACACAGGAACCAATTAGAAGAACAGAGGAGTCATACATTTCCTGTTTATTCAAACAGCAAAATGTACTTTGTACTTTTTCTAGTTGGACCTACAGAGCAGCTTCTGGGAGACCACTGACATGGCAGAGCATTGCCTGTGCACACAGCTACTCCCTTACAGAAGCTGTGCAATTGAAATAAAAGAGCATTTGCAAGAAATTGTGTCAGACTGAGAAGAGATTGCTATTTTCTTCTGTTAATGTTGCACAGAAAATGATTTCCACTCCCATCTGTAGAACCCAAGGGACACCACGGAGTCCAGAAGGGAGAGATTCAGGGGACCAAACAGGGAAGGGAAAGCAAGGTCTGGACAAGGAGTGATCCCCTTCAGGTACAGTTTTATTTGCTCCTTGACTCAAGTGAAAATACCCATGGCTCTGTGCAGGACCAGCAACAAGGGCAGGTCAGCAACGCCTGCTCTGGCTGCTGCACCAGATGGGCCCATAAGCACTGCAGTGATGTCACCATGATGACACATGGGCACCATGGTGATTTTTGAGCCTCTCCCCCTGTAACCCCTTGACAGTTCTGTGGGATTTCACTTGCTAGCTGGCAGGGCAAAGGGTAGTTCCCTGTAGTTCCCTGCAGAACTGGCTGCAAGCACAAACCACATACTAAGAACAGTAGACACTGAAAGGGAGCTGTCTACAGTAGGAACTTCCGGTTCTGATCCAGAGGGTCTGGCTGCGTTCCCAGGCTCTCCTTCTGATCTTCTGGGTCAGGATAGAGGAACAGCCTGGGCATCAAAAATGGATGAAAAGGATGCCCTAACTTATCCTCATCAGGAGGAAATCAAATGTATAGCTCATGCTTCTTACAAGGAGAGCACATGCAGAGGCACTATTATCTCTGCAGCTCTCACTTTTCCTGAGAAACTCTGGGTACTGATTGAAAGTCACCAATTTAAGAGCATTTGGTGGGGTCAGAATGGAAGCTGCATTGTAACTGACCAAGAAATGTTTCAGATTGAAGTACTGGGAAAGAAAGGATCTTTGAGAGTGTTTGGGATGCATGAAAAACTTTATTCATCAGCTCAATGTGTACAGATTCACAAAAGCTCAGCGTGACTCCAAAAGATCTCCCTTGCTTCCTGAGTTTCTGGCAGAGGAAGAGGCATTTGTGACTCACAGGAATGTACATCAGCTGCTCCACACACTAACCAACTCTCATAATATTCTCCTGGAAGAGATGGGGGGGGAGTGTCTAATAAAATAAGCCTTGGTAACAGAGGAGATGAGGATGACAGTAAACATTCTGATCCTAATTTCTTCCTCTGGCTGTTTGCAGGAATTTTAGAAGTAGCATTGCTGACTACTAGAAATGTGGGAAAAATATATTTGGGGTTTATCCAGCGAGTCTGAGCCCATAGAACAGAAAGATAAATAAATGAGGGTATGAAGAGTATGTTACTTCAACATAAAGTCTGTTACTTCAACATATCTTGCTTTAATCAGCCTAAGTTTAAAATGACAGACATTTTAATATCCATGTTTGTCTTTAGCAATTAAAAGCTGAAGTTTCTGTATCTCGCTGTCTTTCAAATCACAGCTCTTCTCCTTTGTATTTTCAGTTACTTTGGTACTACAACCCATACTTCAGAAAAGATCACCCAGAGCTGCTGGAACTCTGCAAGCACAGAGTTGCCCAAAAGAGAAGAGCTGTGGCTGCCCCCAACCCACAGGAAGAGCTGAACGAGGGGCCTCCAAGGAGCAGCCCAGATGCCCAGCCCATGGAGGGAACGGCTGCTGGGCCAGAGAAGAGCCTGCTGACAGCAGATCCACAAGCAGGCACACAGACAGTGCCACCCATGGGGCCTCCTCCAGCCAAGCAATTGAAGAAAGCTCCTACCCAAGCTCAAACAGGCAGTGCTGCAACTCCACCAGAGCCTGCTGCTGCACCAGAGAGGGAAGAGTGCCAGCCTCTGGCCCCCTCCCTGCTGCCACTTAGCAGCAGCCCCATCTTGGGTGCGGTTTCAACTCCTCCATCTTACAACACTCTGCCCTTCAAGGCACCGACTTTTACACCTCACTCAGTGTGGCAGGCATTTGCCCAGCCCCCACAGGAATCTGAGCTGCAGGATCCTGGGGCTGCCGTGCATTATTTCAGCCAGTGTTTTGCCATGGCCGTGTTGGCAGCAACATCAGCTAACTGTGGGGCCTGGGCAGTCCCACACTGCCCAACATGCACCTGCAGCTCCCATGAAGCAGCCCCGCATTGCCCAACATGCACCTGTGGCTCTGACAGAGCAGATGCAGAAGAGCAGCACCCATTTATAGGTTTATAACTTCATACTTCACAGACAGGTATTTCTGGAAATAGGAGGTTAGAATAATAAAATAATAGAATAATAAAAATTCTTGCCACGTCCTTTTCATTTACTCATTCAGGTGAAAGATCACGTTTTCATTTTGTCTTCAAAAAGAAACAGAAACAATTGTTCTCTAACATCAAATTAACAGTTTTCTGTAACAGTGAAGCTCTAGACCCTTAGCCATAGAGAGTAAAAGATTGGATGATGCTTGCATGCTGCATGTACAGAGAATGCTCTTCTTATTGACTTCTGAGGGAAAATAGAGACTAATTAAACAGCAGCATTTTAATTACTGAAGACTCAGAAAGAGAATGCCACCTTCGTAGTACGACTGCTCACAAGATACTGCTCCACGCTGTCAGGCAACAGTAACTCTTGGTTTAATTTCTGGGCTAACATTTACCAAGGGTCTGAGAAAACAAGTGCTTTGTGGAGGCCTTCTCTGGAAAATCAGAGAACACTGTTCAGAAGACCTGGGAAGATATTTGGCCTTTCTTGTTACAGAAAGATTATAACAGATATAAATTTGGCAACTCTCTTATATTTTTAAATCTCACTTATTTAACAACCTAAACCCTATGTGTTGTACCAAGAAAGCAGTGCAAGAAATAACCAACTAAAGAAAGCATAAGGCAGCATTGCCACAGACTGACTGCTGCCCTAGATTGTGCACATCCACGTAGTGAGCAGGAAAGCTGAAAGCTGGCCAGGCTTTTGGGGAGTTAGTTTATAGAGCAGATCATTTCTTTCGTCAAGTACACCACTGGATCAGCACTGCCTTGGTGACCAAATGTTTGGCAAGAGAGAATTTGAGTGGAAGAGAAGTGAAATGCAGAGGTGAAACAAGAAGATAGATTTCTTAATTTCACCCTTCTTTGGATGATCTACAGTAGTTTTACATCCTTCTTATATTTTCAACTTGGATACAAATTATAAAACACCACACATGTGAATCAAGTCATTAAAATTATTTTAGCACAGCTTTTAAGAAAGAATTTATTACTATATTTTTGATAGATATGTGAAAATACAGTAAATGAGGCAGCTGTTGGAAGCATACAAAATGTATTAGCATCATCCAATATAGTCACTTTTATAGATCTGCTGATCACGTGAATAAACAGATGTGGAGGGGAAAAAAGAGTTCTGATGATTTCATTAGAAAAGGGCATATTTTTGTCTCCGGCAATCTCAGTATAAGAAGGTAACTGCACTGAATGAAACTTACTTTGTTTTCAAAGTAGTTTCAAGTCTTAAATGTATCAACATCTAGAAAAATATTTCACTGCTTTTACCTGCACTGTTACACTCACTGAAAATACCACTGTCTTGTGGTCGGTGAAAATGGCATTACCTGTAATTCTCAAATATGCTGGCATACATCCTCAATGAAAGTACTGCTTCCAAAATATATTGAACATTTGCATTTCAGATCTAATATCAAGGAAACGAACAATATGGGATTCCAATCTCTGCACAAAACAACCAATATTGTAAAGCGTTAACGTTATATATGCACACTATATAATTTCCAGATCTTTAAAAGTTACTTAGATATTCACAAATGTCTTTTAGATAACACATGTACTATTTTCCTTAAATTACAGACTTACACATTACTTCAGAAAGAAATTCTACCATACAAAAAAAGTATGCCAGTTTGGATACATATTTAAGTCATAGCATCTTCAGCCAAGCTTTGGGTTCTTTTTTTGTTTTCTTTTGTTTTGTTCTTGTTGTTTGTTTCATTTTCTATTTATTTTTGTGAGTTTTTTTTTTAAATCTTTACCTCCTTTATTCCATAAATTAATCTGTACAGTGTGAATATACAATTACTTTTCCTGTAAGGGACATCCTTATTTCATTCTGTCTTGCACCCATTCACCATCTTCAGATCATCTCCATGTGAGATGTGGGATTGAAAAAACTGAAGGTATTGAAAAAGTGAGGACATAAGAAAGAAAGTGTGTGAGTGGAGCATACCAGCAAGAACAAGTGTTCATAAGGAATAATGCAAGGGAAAGTTAATGCTCAAGAAAGAATGCATGCAGGAAAAATCCAGAGGTTGGTGGCCCAGCCTGTGGCAGCGGGGTTGGAACTTGATGATCCTTGGGATCACTTCCAACCCAAGCCATCCATGATTCTATGAGAAGGTAAAGAAGAGGAAGAAGAGAGAAAGAGCAAGGGAGAGAAAAGCAGAGAGAGAAAGAGTGTGAGATATGAGCAGTGACTGGGAAGTGCTTGAGAAAAGGCAAAAGGAAGAAACGGGATGAGAGAGAAAGCTTCTATGAGAAAGGGTGAGCACAGTGGTGCAAGAAAAGGTGTAATCCTGTGAGAACACATGAGTGTGTGAGATTGAGAGCATGCGCGTGAGAAACAGCAAGTACATGGGAGGGAGAGTGACAGCATGAGAAAGCATGAGAAAGAGGGTGCAAAAAAAAAAAAGGGTGAGGACATGGAAAGGAGCAAGGCTGCAATAAGGGGGAGCACTCAAGAGCACTCAAGAAAGTGAGTAAAAACACGCAAATGTGGCCAAGAGAGAGCAAGATAACAAGCATGTGAGAAGAGTGTGTGTATGCAAGAGAAAGCATGTGAGAAAAGCATATGAGAAAGCACGTGAGAAAAGCATGCAAGAAAGATTATGCAGGAAAGAGTGAGGAGACAAAAGGAAGAGATGGCATCGGTAAGAAAGCAAACACAAGGGCACTAGAAAGAGCATTGTTATACATGGGGCTGTACAAGTTCATGTGGGAGAGAAATTGAGAGAGGGAAAGCTAGATGGTGAGGAGCTGGGCAGAGTTAGCAAGGGCCTCCAAGAAAGGGACTGTAGGACTGCCCTTTGCCCCCAAAATTAATGAGAGAAAATTATTTACAGATTTGAGCTCATGCAGACTTGGAATTTATTCAACTCTTCAGTAGTTCTGAGCACATTAAACAGCACAAGGCAACGCGAGAGATAACAGGAAAAAAACAGCTCAATTCTGTAGTGCCTGCTATTTTTCCTTTATGGCAGAAAAGATCTTAATTCAGAGCTAGAGGAAAATAATTGTCTGCATTTCTTTACTTTGCATGTTATTTGTATCATCGTGTGCAGAGACTGCATGGATCATAAGGCGCAGAGAATAACAGCTGTTTTAGTTTATAACTTTAAATATAATACATTTTCTACTGAGTTGTCAGCACATCTTTCAATCAGCTATCAAAATAAAACACATAACTAGTTCTATGCTACTGAAAATCACTAAGACTATTAGACTTTCATTCAGTACTTTATGATTCACTAGCAAAACTGGTAGTTAGAAAGCTACCGTATGGAAGAGAAGTAGACAAAAGTAAGGAAACCTATTTGGCTTACACCAAATTGGTGCTCAACTTGAATATCTGATTCGAGTCCATGTAATTTAGGAGTGTTGTTTACTTTCCCTAGCTCCCTTCTTTTGTAGGTTTCTGACATATTTGATGTTGGCAGCACTTCAGCATTGGAAATTCTTCCCTGTTTTCATCACTTCCATTGCTAGTAATACTGTTCCCCGTTAAAGGAGGTTGTAATTATCCTTTAAATATCACCATCTATAAGAAGGGGTTTTTTTTGTTCCTCACATATCCACTTTCTGGATATGGAAACTTTCCTGAAATTCAGTTTTTCTTTGAACCAGAAACATATCTGGATGTACCTCTCTTAGCAATGATTAAAGACTTGATACGAGAAAGTATTATATGAAGCATATCTACCTTAATTGAAGGATTATAATAATATCTTTCTCAGATTTGTAGGATGCTGTAATTTAGTAGACAAGGTATCAAAACAGATAATTTGGAGACATAACATCTTGCAGTTGATACAAAAGCACTACTTGATTTGGGCACCTCTCTATATAATGTCCAGAAACAAACAATATTGTTCTGATTTAATCATTTGACATGCTAAGCACCCTATGGTGTAAAAGACACTACAAATTTGGAGTCTAAGGTTGATATTTAAACATAATATGTCTACAAAAACAGAGACAGTTATACTTTAGACTGTTCCATAAAATGGAAAAGGGACATAAGGTTTTGAAGGAAAATTTAATTTTTCGGCAGATTTCCTTAGACTAAGTTAAGGAATCCAGTGCAAAGTTGATCTCAATTTACAAGCCAAATCACTCTGAAATTGTCAGGACAAGATGTACTGCTGAGGAAACAACCCATGCTGGAGCACCACCAACAAAAACAACAATGATAATAATAAGAAGATCTGGAGATCATTGGACTCCCACAGCAACAGGCAGGGATAATTTCTATCTGCTAGGGCAGAGCACCATCCAGGCTGACCAACTGCTTACAGCCACCTTGTGAATCTTCACTGTATTCTTCAGCCTCCTTGACATCACTTGCAGGACTGGCCTGTCACACTGGGTTTCTGATGTGAAAAATCTCTCTCAGAGGTTTTTACAGATCCAAAAGCAAATCCAAAGAAAGTCAAACCTGACTGTATAAACCGATCTTGTTCCTCTAATTACCACTTATTCCACCACTTCGAATCTGCCAAAAGCTGCTTCTACCATACCTTTAAACAAAACATTCTTGGCATTCCCTAAGATTATAGCTTACTTTATGCTCAGTAAGGGAGAAAATTATTGTTCAACCTATAAAACAATGTCTTTAAAATAAGTATTCATGTGTACATGCACACACACAAGCACACACTCACTGCAGGCAGTAATCTCCATCTATGTGAGGAAAACATTCATGAGATACCATTTTTGCAAAACTCTTTCTGTTCCATTTGCCAGCAGTCAGAGAATCTCTTCTGTGGTTTCAGGTTCAATATTTATTCCAGGTATTCACTTGGTATAAATCAGAAGTGATTTCAATTGATTGGTGTCCATTTACATCTGCAAAAGAGTTGGCTCCTCTAGCGTCTTTTAAACCTAATTATTTTGTTATTATGTGTTATTTTTAACTTGCCTTTCTCGAAGAGAAAAATATCTTATCTTGATTGCTAGCTCAACCCTGTGCTGCCAGCTTTTTCACAGCCACAGACTGACATGGTAAAAGTAGCCAGTGTGTACGTACTTGGGTCACTAGCTCATTTCCAAGCTAGACAATCTGATTACAGACAGCAATTGCATGCTTTTGTTGCATGCACAGGGAGGAGTACACGGGGCTCTGATTTTTATGAAATATAGATCCATGCTAGTGACTTCTGAATTATCTTTAGATCTCGATAACTTGTAAGATGTTTTGCCAGCTGCTCCAGAGATTACCGCAACGGACAGAATGGCTCCCATGGAAAGCTTGTAAAGAAGGGAGGTTATCTTCTTAGCAGCAATCTTTAAACAGAACTAATTATTTCATTACAGAAACTATCATGACAGTAGCTTTCACTTGTCTGAACCATCCATAATTACTGCACTCAGCATGTCACTCACAGAAACTTTAGTTGCTGCCCAACCTATAGAACAGGGAAACTGTGACCCGAGTTGCTCTCGCCCACACTTGCTCTATCCCACATTGTATCTATAAGCTGATTTCTCAGCTGATACGGCGAGCAATACATACTTAAAAAATGAACTATGCAGAAAGCAAGAAGCTGCCCCAATGGAACAATAAAAATTTAATAGAATAATTCTGACCCAAAGAACTGCAGAAATGATTGTTTTCAAGCTGTTCCAGACTGTACCAAAAAGCTAACTTTGAACAAAGTCACAGACTCATTAAACTGTGATCAAATGTATCCCTGAATTCACATGGCATTATTTTTTATGAAGGGACACATCACAGAATCTCAGTATATCACTGCACTTTAAGTACTCCAAAACAGTTTTTAATCCTTATGATCTGGAGAGCACCCATATTCTGCACTTAGATAGCATTAGCAACCAGTAACAATGGTACACGAAACGGTTCCTTTATTTGAATTTGTATCAGTGTGGTTGTAATACTTTTATTTTTCTTTTTAAACACATGGGGAAGATACACTAAACATCTGTACAACAGATAAGAAAAGGGGCCAAAAGATCTCCTTTGCTGTATAAATACAGCAAATACACTCACCTAATTACCACTACTAATACTGAGCATTGGTACTGGCAGATGGTTAAGCTCTGAAAACAGAAACAGTTTCTGAGGATTTCCTATCCTCATTTACCTGTTCATTCTGAGCAATTGTCTTGGAGTAAGAAAGGACAACTAAAAAAAAAAAAAAAAAAAAAAAAAAAAAAGAGAGAAAAAAGAAAGAAAGCAAGAAAGAAAAAAAACAAAGAAAATCTGGAGAGGGTCTTAGATTCTTAGATCAACCCTTCTGTCCTTGAGTACATAACATCATATGCCTGGATCAGCCCAAATGGCTATGTGTTCACACCTGGCTATTAGAAAACTAAGGCTTGAAAAGTTCTAGCAGTTTTCCCAGACTACTATAGAAGGAAATCAAACACCACTATCTCAAACAAAATAGCATAAAGCAAATTCTTGCTTACACATATCTAGCAATTTTAAGACACATAATGAGATTTTCACTGTGCTGGATCAAATGCTTCATGTTTAAATCTGCAGATTTTTGTAATAGTCTCAGCACACAGCATATTTATAATAATTTTTTCCTTCATCTTATTTTCGCCGAATCATGATTTGTTATGTATAATTTCTCATACATAAAGTCTTTCCTCTATACTAGAGGGTCTCACTGTCATTACACAATCCTTGCACAATTGATGATGTAAAACCTTGATTTTTTTCCTCCCATACACACCCACCAGTTCAGATTAACAATTCAGCAGCCCAGTAAAGAAAAATGTGTGGTGGTACACTTACCAGAGAAAAACAGAAAAGATTCATGTTGCTGCTGAGATCCACTCCAGCACCCCAAAATTCTGCTCCAGAGAACTCCTGCTGCACAATGCAGTTCCTCCTTACTCTCCCAGCTGTTTGTACATTTCTCTCTGGAGATTACTGCAAGATAAAATCCCTGCAATAATCCACTGGATTCAGAGCCCATTATCAAATGAGACAGGCTTTCTCAGGACAGTACAAGCAGTTTTCTGAATTAATGAACAACATTTACAGTTGCAGGAACAAAAGCATGGTCTGAATGATTACGATGGACTCGGGATATGTTCTCTTGCAGGCTGTTGTTTCCATTTAGTTTCTAATGTAACGGAAATAAAATTACTTATGCTTAAGACCACTGGAACATATAGCTAGCTCCAAAGCAGATCTTCTCATCTTGCTCGTATTTTCCACAGACACAAAAATTCTTGGACAATGCTACATTTCTACATAAACTAATTTATAAAATACAGCAGCTATTGTTGACTGCATTTTGAATGGAAGCATCTTACTTATATACCTTAAAAATAAACCTACTTGCCATGATCAAATTATTCAAAAAAAAAAAAAAAAGTATTCAATTTGGGGCTGTATATGACAGAATAATTACCAAACCTGTTACTGTGTTGACTGCTTGATTATGCAGATTAGGACTAAAACAAATTTGCTACAAAATTAAAAAACTGAACGTATTCAAAGCTGATTTATGGGTTATAATGAAAGGCATTATAGTATATATAGGAAAGCAGATGAGAGATAAGAAATTAGAAATAAAAACAGTAGCCTATGTGATTAAATCAACAAAAATATCATTGTATAAATTGACAAAATACCACTATACAAAGGAATTCCTATGTATTTCTCTGATATGAAGTAGAACTACAGTCTGAGAAAGAAATAAAGACAAATAGACTGTGAGTCTCAAGTTGTTTCAGATTACGAAACACATAGAATTATATTGTTCTTGGAATAATGTTCCCTCCCAGTTAATTTCCCACAGCTTATATGTGAACATGATGCTATTTGGATACATGAATAAGTAGTAGCTGATACCAAAGAGCCAAGCAGAACTTTCCTCAAAATGAGAGACACTCTGAGATGCTCTCATTTTGTGACCAAGATCTCAATTTCCTTTTTCTTATTGTAGAAATTCGTATCTGTAAATGTCAAATATCTCTTTTATTGCTCATACATCTCACTACATTGGTTTGTTCCAGTCATTTTGCAGTTTGATTCTGCACTGCAGTGAATTCAAAGCCCCCAATTTTAGCAAGATAAATAAATTTTAACATATTCTCTATCCTGAACAAAACCCAAACAAGACTCACATAAAGGCACTGAAGGCAGACACAAGCAGATAAGATTCACAACTTCAAAATGAGATATTCAGTTTGTGCTTTGCCTGTTTGCTGTGACGTATATAAGTCTTGAAGGTTTTTCCAGGCCTTCTTTGCATTTATAATTTTAGGAACACTAACAGACTTTGATCATTCCTGTTCCTCAGCTTCTTTAGGTGAAAAAAAAATGAAATAATATCAAAAACTTCATGTGCAAAGTACTATGAAAGAATTGTGATCTATAGTGGTGAACATGCTTTAGCAGGGGAATTGGACTTAATGATCCCCTGAGGTCCCTTCCAACCCCTAGAATTATGTGATTCTGTAATAATGAAAAGCACCATGACCCAATTATAGAGAATTACTTTTCTAAAAAACATCAATTATAGCAACAGCTATCTGGAAAACACTAGGAAGACTAGAAAGCTAGTAAGATAACAAGATACACTATGCAATCAAACCCCAAGAAACTCAGGGGGATGTGTTTTTCATTCAGACTGCTTTAATCTCTGGATTTGGGATTGAGGTTTTGTTTTGTTTGTTTTGTGTGTGTGTGTTTGGTTTTTGTTTGTTTGTTTGTTTGTTTTGAAGGGGCTGTGCATATTTACTTGCAAGCACTAAAGATGAAGATTTTATACTACAAATCCTCAAGATAAGCATTGCTAAGAGCCTGGATGTTAAACTGAGCTATTCAGTTTACATTTTGCTTGTATGAGCAGACACACTGAAAAGAGCACAGTTGAAGATAAAAAAACAAAGATAAAAAAGCAGCCTGTATCCATGCTTACAGACATACACATATATGGCAAGAAGTACTATAGCAAGGCAAAAATGCAGAGCTGTACAAGAAAATATTTTATAAAGAGAGAGAAATGTTCATCTAGTAACTTTCTAAGGCATTGGGCCAAATCTTGTTTCAGTTGTTCTTGATTAACCATGTGGACAGGTGCAATTCATCACATTAAGCTTGAAATCATGTGAGCTAGGCACTAGTCCACTGAAGTAAAATGTGAAAAGCAGAAGCAGACTTTACTCAAAAGCGAGCTGGAGACTGAAACCAGAAGTCATACAGGTTTAGATTCTGCAAACATGCCTACTGAGTGGATGACCCAGATGGCTTATCTTCCTTCATTCCTTTCTTCATTCTCTAAAAGGCAGATCTCCAACTTGTCTCATTTCATGTGGTGGTGGATTAATCCTTCAGTTTCCAAGTGTACTAGCTATCTCTATATATCTATATTGAAAACACTGCAGTACTGAGTTGAAGTTATTCAAATTGGGTGTAAAATATTGTTCACTATTGTAAAAAAAAAAGTTCAAATATCCTGCTTAAGGAGCAGAGATAACTAAACTTCAAATTTCCATTCCATTGTGGTAAAGTTTTACAACCAATAGCCTTCAATAAAGATTCCGAGTGGGATGCCAAAGCACAGCTACAGATATTCTAGATACTAAACCAATAAGACCCCTAAACAAAAGGATGCAAACTTATTATTAAAGGTTTTAAGTAATTATAGATGACTCTTACAAAAAGTTAACATTTTAGACCTATACTAATTCACTCATACAGCCATCTGTGAGGGACAAGTTGATATTTCTAAACTATAGATGGCACTACTCATCAGATTCCTTTGCTGAACTAATGGATAAATTAGCAACTGTGAGGAATCATCTATTATGATAATTAAAATAAGGTGCAGTACCTTACAATTTTGTTGGTCAGGATGGATAATATAAAAAAAAACACTTAGCATGAGTTTTTAATGATACTCAACACCACAGCTGTCTCTGTAGAGAATTTGATTTTTATAAAGAAAAAACAAACAAACAAAACCTAGAAAGTAAAAAGAACGAATTAGAAGGTAAAATCAGTGTTTTTAATTTTATCTGGCATAAATAGAGCCATTTGCTGCAGCAGCAATGCAGTGTCTGATGCACAGACTCAGATGTGAATGATCCAAATCGTTTATTACAAGTTCTCACATCACTTCTATACCTTCACAAGTTTTCTTTTTCTAGCTTTCCCATCCACCCCTACAACTTTCTCATCCACCGTTAAGTGTCAACAGAGCATTCTACAAAACACTCTTCAACCGTTCACACAGGCGCTTATCCAATCAGAGCTGTGAGATATTCTTTCTTCTTCTAGAGGTGTCCTTGGTTCTCATGCTGTTTATCTTGCTCCACAGCTGCTGCTCTGAACAGTTTTTCGTGTATTCCCACACAGCAACACACAGCAACAGTAAAATCACACGTTAAGAGGGGTAGAGAAATCAGTTTCACCAAACAGGAACCATGTGAAACCCTCACTTTCTAACTCTTATCTTGCACTACAGTTATTTAATTCTCTTTATTCACCAATCCATGGTTTCTAAACAGTTGGGATTTACATCTACACAAGTTGTTCAAACACCACTAAAAAATAAAAAATGCCCACAAACTGAGATTTTCATATATTGAGGTTTCTATTCCTGCACAATGGAAACACTGCACAGTTGAGATCTCTGGGTATCACTGGCCTCTTCAGGAGGCTTGGTACCAGCTGTGTTTCACAGTAAGTGGCAACATATAATCTAGCCTGTCATACAAGTAGTCAAGGTCAAGCTATGAATCAAATACCTGAAATTCAGTCTTGGCTGCAGGCTCCTAGACTTATGCTAGCCATTCTACTGGTGTAGTTTCATCTGTCACTGTGAGAACCCACCAGCAGAGTTGTGTGACTCACAGATTTATTTGGTTTTCTGGACAAATAAACCCCCTAGAATAATATATACAATAATAGTTAACCCAGACACATTTCAGTAAGCAGGAACTAATTATCCTTTGTCTTCCCCCTTCTCTTTTTCCTCCTACAGCACACCTATTCTTAATGAAAATGTGCATCTACTTCTCTGATCATCACCTATTTGTTATCCAAGTCTCTTCACATAGATTTAAAATGAAGATTAACCATACTATTGTCAGATAAAGTATGAGTGTTAAATATAATCAGGTGGTAAGCATCCACATTTCCTTATTTCCTCCACATAAAAAAAGTGAATTACTACTTCATTATGAGTTGTAAGTAAATGTTGTGCAGTACTACTTTGCTCCAGAGGCTGTTGGTAAAAATTAAGAAATTCAAAAATAATGAGTCAATTATAGGCTTCCTCTTGGTTCTGCCATTTCTTTGGAAACGGGCTGTGTATTTACGTTCACAAAATCATAGAATCACAGAACCATAAACCAATAAACCAAGTCCCTTACTACCACATCTACATGTTTCTTGAACACCACCAGGGATGGTAACTCCACCTCTCCTCTATGCAGCCTGTTCCAATGTCCAACCACTCTTTCGCAGAGTTTTTTTCTTAATATCCAATCTGAACTTCCCCTGAAACAACTTGAAGCCATTCCCACTAGTTCTATTGCAAGGTATGGGGGAGAAGAGGCTGACCCCCACCTCGCCACAACTCCTTTCATGGAGTTGTAGAGAGCAGTAAAGTCTCCACTGAGCCTCCTCTGCTCCAGACTAAACAATCCGAGCTGCCTCAGATGCTCTTTGTAAGACTTGTGTTCCAGCCTCCTCCCCAGCTTCGTTGCTCTTTTCTGGACACACTCCAGGGCCTTAATGTCTTGTTTATTGTGAGGTATTCAAAACTGAACACAATACTCAAGATGAGGCCTCATCAGGGCAAAGTACAGGGGAATGATCACCTCCCTGCTCTTTCTGGCTACACTGTTTCTGACACAAGCCAAGATACCAATTGGCCTTCTTGGCCACTTGAGCTCAGAAGCAGCTCATGTTCAGATGAGCATTGACCAATACCTCTAGATCCTTCTCCTCTGCACAGCTTTCCAGCCACTCTGCCCCAGGCCTGTAGCATTACATAGAGTAGTTGTCTCCCATGTGCAGGACCCAGCACTTGGTCTTCCTGAACTTCACCAGTTCAGGATCTGATCCAGCCTGTCCAGATCCCTCTGGAGGGCCTTCCTATCCTCAGGTAGATGAATGCTTCCCCCCAGCCTGATGAGAGTGCACTCAATCTGAGCTAGGTTATCAGTAAACATACCAAACTGAATAAGCTCCAGTCCTGACCGCCGGGGAACACACTCATGACCAGTGGAACTCCCAGTGAAACTCCCTTCAACAGCACTCTCTGGTCCTGCCAGTTTTTTACCTAGCACAGACTGTATTCATCCAAGCCATGGGCTTCCAGATTCTCCAGGAGAACAGTGTGGGAGACACTGTCAAAGGCTTTGCTAAGGTCTACAGGTGTCTACTCAGCAAATGTCTACTCAATATTCTTTAACATATGAAGGCAACCTCGTGTTGACAAAATGAGTAAAATCCCCTGACTTGTTTTACCTCTTTCAACATGAAGATAACTAAGTTATTTGCAGAATACTTTTCATGTTGACCCATTATGCATGTTGAGTGCTCTTTGATAAACCACTTTTTGATCTTTGGAAACTGCTGTTATAAAATAAGTTTTTACCATGAACATCCTCTGAATGTATTCCAAATGGTAGAGAGCTCCATCTCAGACCACAAACACAACAATAGCTCTAATTGACACTAACATTTGATATTCCAGAATCAAATGTTTCAGTGTTCCAATCACTGTCTCTAAATTACAACTACTTAATAGTTTGGAAGGGTCTCATGAAGTACTAACTAAAAATCCGATTCTTTAAATGTTATTGATTTTTTTTTTCTTTTAGACTCTCCTTCAATTTAGAGACAGCTTCTTCATTTCCTCCCTTTACATTCAGCAAATAATTAAAAATTGGTAAGAAAAATGCTTCTCAACTGCACTTACCCCTGCCAAATTGCAGTCCTCCCTTTCTGCTTTGAAAATACAGTTTTACAGATGAAATGATTGATTCAACATAGCAGCTTTTACACATTTGCAACAAGAATCTACAACAGTGCTTAGCTCAGTTAAAGATTATTTTAAGCTCAGTCAGCACAAATAGCCATAACATTTACTTCAGCTCAGAAAATCAAGCAAAATAAGACACAGAGAGCCAATATTCAGTAAGTCAAAGAGGCAAAGTAGAATGCTTTCACATTTCCAGAATTCCAGAAGGTCTATGCCTATTGAAGTCACTGGCAAAATTCCCACCAAATTCTGTGCAATCAGAATTTCATGTACCTTCTGCTAACAGATTACATTTAGTCACAACATTATAAACGCACATGGTGTTTCCCATGTATTCATTACAATACTCTGTGATATCTGGAAGCCAAGATTCCTTTTTGGATAAACAATCACATTGTTCATTCCTCTGCCCCAGAAGATTTATATATATATTTTTTTTGTAGCAGTTATATTTTAATTAAAGAAAAAAATCACTGTTTGAGAGAGAAGAAGTGTATTTCCTAAAAGGGAGGGACAGATCCTTTGCTCTATAATTTTACTGAAACTCCATGAATCAGGCCCAAACATTCTTTATAGCTATCTTGATATTGAAATTTAGAGTGAAAACTGCTAGCTTCTCTCCTCAGGTCAATTTATACATTACCAGACAAAACTGATGTCTATGGTGAATTATGGGTATAGGAGTCATTATCTTCCAGGAGCACCTTGAAAACGAGATGTCTAATCTCAATAATGTAAGTTTCCTGGTTAAATAAATCCCCTGTGCTTAGTAATTCTATGCATTTATAGAAGAGATGTCAACCCTCCACCTCCTTAGACCTTAAAAAACAGTTTAAAGCCTCAAGGGGATTTGAACCCTCACTAAACAGAATTGGTTTTTGTACTTAGTATTCTTAATCACACAGTTAATACATTTTTGTTATGTAATGGGTAAGAAAATTGAAAGAAACAGATCATTTTGTAAACATTTGACTTTACTTCCCTTTTACTTTATTTGTTTTGTGGTTAGCACTGGATTGGTTGGTTGGTTGTTTTCTTGTAAGATGAAGATGACTGCCTTAACAAGATCACCCTGCAAGAATTGGCTCTTGTCATCACTGCCCTCTGAGTTTGTAGCCAGCCAGTCCTTGTGTAGGCATTTAAGAACAGAATTTTGAAAGGCCAGCAAAGAAAGGTTCTCTAATCCACTCTCAAGAAAAATTGCCTCATCACTTTTTCCTAAGAGAATTTAAGTTAAGGACTTTAATCATCTGTTCCTTCCTTGAGGGACTGATCCAAAGCTAAATGAAGCCAAAAGGAATCCATCTATTGGACTGAGTACTTCTGGCAGCTTCAAATAGAGTAGAGTTCCTCTACTAGTTAGAGGGTACATGCTAAATCAGATGCAGCCTGAGGAGAGCCTTTAACTTACACCCATTGTAGCCTACTCCTATTCTCACACATTGCCTGACCTCCAGGAGATACCCACAGGCAGCTGTTGAAAGATCCAAACTCCAAGTGAAATAGAAAAGAGCCAGCTGGCTTACATAGCCAACCAGATGAGTAGCCTTGGACCAGAATATACAATTGTACAGTCACCGTCCAGTAGGTGCTCAAGAAAAGGGTAGATGTGGCACTGAATGACATGGTTAATGGTCATGGTGGTGATGGATTGATGGCTGGGTTAGAACTACTAGTGTTTTCCAATCTTAATGATTCTCTGATTCTATGATTTTGTCCACACCACCATCTCATCTGCAGTTTTCTGGCCTGGAGCTGGTTCATAGCCAGACAATTTGAACTTGCATCTGCCTGTATCTGTAGATACAACACCAGATTAAAAATCCCTTTCTGTCCTTAAGGAGTCTATACTGAGTCTCTGGTATTGTCTCTGCTCTCACTCATACAAATCAGGAGGAATTCACCGAAAGCCAATGAAACCACTATAGCATCAACAAAAGAAAAACTGAAGCTTACCAATTTTATTGGTGATCTCCTACTAAGTGTTTTAATTTTCATGTTTGTGTGAGTTTTGTCTTTTTGAGAACAGAAAATAGAGACTCAGAAATTCCTAATTTGGTTTTCAAATACTTCATGGTTCCATAGCTGACTGAGATATGCACCTGCTGCCAGTAGCAGTAGTTCTTCTACAAATCATTCCAAACAAATTCTGCTGTACAAGCATTGCATTTTGATCACACTAACTCTAAGTTTGGCTCAATAGCTTTTTAAAACCATTCTCCTGATAAAGAACAATTCTTCTTTTTTACAGTCAGAGAAGACCAGCAATCCATACTAGTTATACATTAAAGGCTATGCAGCTGTTTTTGTGCCAAATAAAGCTTTTCTCTAACTTTCTGCAACTTAGGTTTCAATCTGTATTTAGTAAAATAGAATGATAAAACCCAATGTTCTAGACCAGTTACAAAGCATGAGTACAAATGAATCAAGGAGTACAAAATTTGCTTAAATCACAATTGTCTAAAACACTTCACTACTGCAAATACACCTGTTTGTTGGAGTTAACCACATAAAGTTGTTCATGTATCAGAAAGAAATACACCCTGCTGCACAATGCATCAACAGCTACCCACTGTTCGGACAGACTCTTATGGTCTTCAGAAAACAACCTGAATAGATTCTTAGTAGATTGACATGAGTGTGTTTGTTTTCACATGTCAGCTTACCCAGTGTCATCAAACAGTTATTGCTGTGCAGCTAATTTTTACAGCAGTGCTGCTTTTTAGAGGCAAGAATACATCAGCTGATGCAGTGGCAATTTGAGCTGTTTACATCTTTGTGCATGTGATTTGCGGAGCCTCCAGCTTGGAGTGTCCTCATTTTTGACTATTCATGACCCTGGTATACTGTCTTCCTGACTCTCCATGTGTTATAGCACTTTCATTTCTACGAACATACTGTGCCATGTGAGAGACGAACTCTCTTTGCCACTTAGGACCCTTTTTGAAAAACAAATGTCAACCCTCATTCCCTGTGGCAATTCACTCCTTTATGCTCCTGCAAAATAGGCTCTATCTGTATCCACTCTTGTACAAGTTACTGGGATTTATTAAGATAATGAGTATGCAGAAAAGATGGATGCTAAGGGGAAGAAGTCTGTGCACTGCCATCAGGAGACATCACAGGAACTACACATAGGATATCAGTGTGTTCTAAAATATTTGGGGAAAACAAAATTTAAATTTGATTATCACATGCCAGCAAAACTGACATCAGCTACACACTGTCCCCACCAATCACATTAAAACTGGGCTTGTACAGTGGGAACCGTAGATGCCATCTGCAGCCCTAGAATAACCTTGGCAGCATACCAGCATATATTCTTTTCAGGGGGGAACTGCCTTCCTTGATGTAGCTGAGTCCTCATGGTACCTCAGACTGCCAAATTGTCTCAGAGATAGTAACTGGATATTATCACACACTTAAATTCATTCTAGTTAAACAACATACTTGGAGATGGCAGTTCCTGAAACTTTATTAAGGACTGAGTCTCCTATAGCCCTCCCCCCAACGAACTTAGAAGAACATGATTACACCGGACAATCCACCAAAAACCCAAGATGGATAGCTTGAAAAACTTGAAAACTGGAAAATACATGAAAAATCAATCCAGAAGAAGACCTGTCGAGGTATTTTCAGTGTTATTCTGCTTTAGGTAGAACAGAGTCTTTCAACAGGAACATTTTTTATCATAGTAATGAATTATAGATGGACTGAGAGTCTGAGAAGAGATTGTCATGCACAGCACTACTGCTATGTTTGCATAGAAACTTCTACCTGACTACTGAAGCTTTTTTAATCTATGGGAAAATGCAACAATCTGGAGACCTACAAAAAGGGTACATACAGTAGGTACAGTTTCAGATCAATGACCTATTTTCAAAGGTTATTACCCAGCCCCCTGTGACTGCCCTGTTACTCTAACAGCTCACACACAAAAAAAATAACCCACTGCTGAATGCAGAAATTTATGTCAACAAATAAGCTACAGATGTTCACCAGGAATAGACTGTTGAATCACATACACACAGTCGTTTAGTTCTACAGCGGTTTTACCCTATGTACTCATAGTGCAAATAGAACTTCAGAGATGGCTCTGCTAGACGTACATCATTGACTCACACATGGTATCATTATTATCACATCCAAAGCCTAACAAACTTGGGCATACCTACCCTTTGAAAATCCCTATGACAAGGAAAGTAGTAATATTCCCATGATATCTCACAGCTGAGCCTATTGTCTGTGTCACTGAAAGGTATAAACAGACACATTGCTAGAGGTCACTGAACACAGAATGCCTGAATCCAAAACACCCATTTTCAAACATTCAGTTTGAATGGCTTCCTTGTTCTTTAAGGGCTGAAACATACTTAGAAAAGTAAAATGTCTCTGTGAGGAAGTTCCTTAGAAATCTTAACATTGTTTAGCACTTAGACAGCTACCCTACATTTCAATTAAATTAAGATCTGTAATCTATGTATTCACGTTTCTGTATTACTTCAGCAATTAATCCAGCTGCCTTCTTCAGAGCAAACATACCCCAAAAATCTTTGTAGATAATACAAGAAAGGGTGTGGACGGGACTTTCTCTTCCTACTGCCTTTACATTACAGAAGCACTGGATCATGGAATGGGCTAGACAGGAGAAGACCTTAAAGATCACTGAGCTCCAATCCCCTGCCGTGGATCCCAGTCAGATTGAGTGGATATGGGAAATCTTACTTAAGAGAAAACAATACCATGAGCAAATTGAGTAGGAGAGGATAAATACATGTGCATATGTCCCAGCACAGAGGCATAAACTGCTACTGCTACTAAGAGCAGTGCTATCTGAAGCCATAGCTCTGCTGGGTGTCAGTTTACGCTTACTTACTTAAAGAAGATGTATTCTTTATCCCACATATCACAATCAAAGCATAATACATTATTATGGGATTAGATAACTAAAAAAAAAAAAAAAAAAAGCACAATATGAGGGCTGGAATTATCTTTCTGAATATGACTAATAAGAAATAACAATTACAGTCAATGTTGGAGACCAGATCCTCATCCATTCTTGTTCACACATCTCTGTGTACCCTAGCACTATGTCTGCTGACATGGTCTTAGCATTCAAGAGATGTTTTTCTGCCATCAGAAGGTATCCTACACTTGCATATAAACTATTGATTTTATATTAATTCTATTGGTGAAAGATAAGACAGAAAGATAAGCCTACAAAAAGCCAGTGGGAGCAAAGATGAATATCACAGAAAGTAGAAGCTGAGAAATAGATCTAGTAGCACACATTTCCAAAGGGGGCTGAGGCAAAAAGCCCATGTAATAATGAGATTTGAGGCAGCTCTCTATGGTATTTCCAGCTTTCATACAGAAGTCTGACTTGAATTTCACAGAGAAACCTTACGGATAATTTCTAAATAAACTTCTCTCTTTCAGGATGAAGGGTATACTTGTGAGGCAGAGAAGTATGTGTATATATATATATATGTATATATATATGTATACACACTGAATTATACACTCTTATTCTGTAAAGCAGTTGAAAATAACAACTAGAAAACCCTGAAATTATAGATCTGCTGCTCTGTCTTATGAAAATGCATGTTATCTTAATAGGTTTATTGACAAACCGAACAATAACTCTGTGATGTCATCTGTTCTACCCAAAATCACAGCAAAGCTGCCATTTGAACATTATCACTTTGGATTTGTAGAAATTTAGAAATCATTGAGAAGCTATGGAGTTTGGAAGCTCTGCAAAATCTAAATCCATAACTTGAGCAGAAGTGTCTGGAAAAGATACAAGAGCATGCAAGTGAAAATAAACACAAGGGGATATAATTACAAGGGATAACAAGACTTTGGATGTAATCTCTTGCATGTATCGGTATTACCAGCTGAATCTTTGGATAGGCCTGATCCAAAGTCTGCTAAATGTTAATGAGGGTATTTCTTTCAATTTTAATAGGTTCAGGACTTAATCCTGAAGCAAATAATTTAGTTCAGTAAGTCATTATTTTGTAATGTGAAGCATGGTGTATGGAGACAAACCCAGTACGACATAAAGTTCCACAAATAGTGCCTCATTATTCTTTATTTCTGATACAGCAAAAACAACCTTTTTAGAAACATAGGCTGGAAAGAATACATTTCTCAGCAGTCTATTTTGTAGGTCCATGCACTTAGAAGCACTGTGATCAATATTTCCAGGTGAAGCAATTCATTTCCTCTGTTTGGCATGTGCATAAACCTTGCATTGCAACTTTGGCTTTCATTTCAGTTGCAGTCTGCTATTGCTAATGAAAAAAATAAAACTTGCTAGCTTTTCTAATGCATAAGCTAGACAAATTGTTAACACTTAAGAACTCTCCAGGCAGTAATGAATGACACAGTTTTCTGTGTTATCCCTGATAAAGTTTAGGATATGGAAAGCAGTTTAATCCTCTTTCTGCACTCTCCCATCTGTGCTTTAGAGCTACCATAGTAAATTGCTACATACTGAATCATTGCTTCAGATGCAATTTCATATTTTCAAAGCTGAGATAATTTCATTCTATGGTGTATTTTTTAATCTTTGTGGAAGAAAAAAAAAAGTGGAATGTTTAGGGAAGCAGGTCAGATAGAACTGCTGCATTTAGGAAATAGGTGGTAGTTTCTAGGAAAATAGATCTTTCATAAGGGTTGCTTACAACAGTGAGTTAAGCCAAACTAATCACTTTGTTTACAGAAAATCTGCAATGCAAAGTGTTAAGATTTAACTCATTTGTAATCTTCTGTTAATTATGAGACACTTTTTATGCAGGAATAGTTGCTGACAAATATGGCTTGAGGCATTCTTCTAATTTTACCTTAAACATGTCATTGATTATGCCTAACATTTTTGATTCAGCTTTAATACTGCAGATTGAATTTACTTGGTGCAGTTAGCCATTAACCTGCCCAGGTTAGGGCTCATTTTTTTTTAACCTGTGAGGGAAGCTTAAGTTTTGTGTTGATTTCTCCACATTTTATCAGGTGTGCATTTTGCCTGTTCTGTAATCATTACGGGTAAAGGGACTGATTTAATATCTGTTGGAGTAAACTGACTGCTCAGTTCAGAGGGTGAGCGTAAGCAGCTGCTCCCAAGAGAAGAAGTGAATGCATAGAAAGAAACTGCTTCAATGAACTGTTTATGTTGCTTTTTTTTTTTTCTTTGCATCCATCTAAGAACCTACATTCAGTAACACCGCAGAAATTCATTCAATCCAGTGTCTTGGTTAGGTCACCAAATGGTTGTGGAACAGTTGGTTAATGTTAATCCTTCACAAAACTGAGATTATACTTACAGGAAGCAGCAGATACCTTGAAGAATGTGCAGCCACAGTGAGGCATCTATACATCCAGGGCAGTTAGTTAGCCATAAATCATCAAAACACTGCCAGAGAAGAAGTTCCTCTGTAACTTTCATTATTTTGAATTCCAAAAAGACATCTTACGATCTGTCTTATATTCTGGGACTAACCTGAAGAATACAGCTCATACAACCTGATGACCTAAACCCAGCTAAACAAATGTCATCTCTCAACCAGATTACAGAAGTCCTGCTCTTTCTTTGAGTTATCATAGATGTTTCTGAGACTACCAAGTTATCAAAGTTAAGTTAAATCTCCTGAGCTCAGGCTGAAGAAAAATCTTTGTCCCAATGTCCTTTTTCAGCTACATTTGGGAGCCCTGGATTATCTGCGTGAAGGTGAGCTGCTTACTGGGATCCAGAGCAGCTCCAGACATACAGTCAGGCTGCACAGCTGTGGCTCCATTCCTCTTCTCTTAGTTGTCAAAAATATGCATGTGTCTGGAAGGCAGCCTGATCTGCTGCAAAGAGAAATGATGGGTCCACGTCCTAGGGAAATATGCATAGGGAAGCAAAAAAAAAAAAAAGCAGCTGCATGAGGGCCCCTGTCTCCCCAACTCAAGAAAGATATGGAGTTTTTGGAAAGAGTACAGAAAAGGGCCATGAAGATGATCAAGAGGTTGGAGAGCTCTCCTATGAAGGAGAAGAGGAGGCTCTGGGGAGACCTCATTGCGGCCTTCTGATACTTAAACGGAGCTTATAAACATGGGTGAGACTGTCTTTTTACAGTCTGATAGTGATAGGATAAGGGCAAAGAGTTTAAAACTAAAAGAAGAGAGATTTAGATTGGATGTCTGGAGGAAGTTTTTCACTAAGAGGGCAGTAAGGCACAGGCACAGATTGCCTAGAGAGGCTGTGGATGTCCTATGCCTGGAGAGTTCAAGGCCAGGCTGGATGGGGCCCTGGGCATCCTGATCTGATCCTTGATCAATAGTTGGCAGCACTGCCCACAGCAGAGGAGTTTGGAGTTAAATGATCTTTGAGATCCTTTTCTAGTCTGCTTCAGAGCTGATATCTTTGGAAACAAGTTAATGAGCAACTCTGAGCCTAAGAAGCTCTTACAACCACACAGGTAGATTACAGAATGTTTTAAAAGAGCCTTAGCAAGCTGTTCTGACACATCTATTCCTTTATTTAAAACAATGACAGTAGGGATAGTTATTCATGAATATACAAAGTGCTACTAAACAAAACAGGTAAGCAGACTGAACATTCTTAATAACTTGATCCAAACAAACATAATTTGTGCTTCCCAATCCCCACTTTTGAATTTTTGTGGCTGTGACGACAATTGACTAATTTATGGGACTGCTTTGTGCAATAATAATACGAAAGTATACAAACAGAAACCAAACATGCTTTTGTTTGTTTTATAATCTGTTGATGAAAGAATTAGTATAACAGAAATTTAGTAATAAGAAATTAGAAATTAATTAATGTTATTTCGGAAATCTTTGTGAAGAAGGCAAGTGATCTATTTCAGAATTAGATATTCACACAAATAATGAAGAAAGTAATGTCAGAATTTCTGAGAAGTACAAAGTCACAGTTTGAATAACACCGTGACTGCTAACATCATGATATAGGAAGCATGTAAGTGAAATAGTAAGTATATTGGAATCATTAAACATTCAAAGTGAATTCAAACTGCATTCAAAGTACATTGTGTGGAACCAAGCCAATGGATGGAGCACAAGTCAACTCTGTGATGTAAGTATAAAGGTAGCAGGCAGTTCAGTTACAAAAGGAGCTGTTTCTATGAGACATTTCTGTCATGTCTTGGGAAACAACAGAAATTCTGACTGGGAATTTAGTGGTCTACTTAATAATAAACATAGTTTATTATTGATGTTCTTTAACCTATATGTTGCTATATCTACCATGAAAGTGTGCCATATTTCCAAGTGTACACATTTTAAATAGCATTCATGTAACTTTGTAGAAGGAAGAATTGCATTCAAAAACCGTTAGAGAGATCTACCTGGACTACCATTATCAAGCAATCCACACTTCTTCACCAGTGCTTGGGACAACCAAAAATTCACTGTGAAACCATTAAGTATGGCATGAAAAGTTGAAAGGAAGAATGCTTAATAGTGTAAAATTACTGGCAAAAAGGTTTTGATAAAACTATGGAAATATTTGTTTATTTATTTATCTATTTATATATTATGGAAAATTTGTGCTTCCTCTCAAAATGCATTTCAGGAAATACTTATTTTCTAATCATCTTTAATCATAAGCTATTAAGGGCACTTTTTTTTTTTTTTTTTTTTTCCCTGTCTTTTTTTTCTGCCTCTGACAAAGAGGCAGAAAAGCAAAGAGGCAGAAAAGCAAAGAAAAGCAATTAAATGACACAGATGTCACTTGTTCTCATGAGTCCAACTGTGCCAAAATAGTACCACCCATGAAAGACAGTAAGCAGCATTTGAAAATATTAGTGTAGCCAGCCAGGGACAGATTACAGTCAGGCTCATGAAGACACAAGAAGAATGGAAAGGAGGGGATGTGTATGCTTGGGTCATGAAGAGCAGGCTGGAGAGGAAGCAGGGGCAGAGGATACAAGAGAGCTCCATCGTTTGCAGCCTTGAGTTCACTTACAGACTCAAGAGACAGTCTGTTTTTTGCAGCTTTGTAGAAATGTCAAGAGCATTGAAAACTGCATCCATCACCAGAGGGGACAGGGATTTGACCCTATTCACTCACACACTGGTCCGCAGAGCTAGCTACTTATATATACTGTGTGTGCGTGGTATACTCTATTAAGAAGACTCTGTCAGGCTGCTAGAGGGCTTTCAGGAGAACTATGTAATGTTCTCCAAGTGACTACCTCTGCTCTTTGGAGAAGAGGTGTCAAAGGGGTAGCTAGCCCAGACAAAAGAAGTCTTGGACATCTTCATGTTGGTTAACAGTGTGTTTTCTATACAGCAGGTACAGTCAGTCTAGACACTACATTGAACTGTGTTAATCAGTGCCAGCCTTATTTAAACTTTTGCAGAGCAAATTTGGTTAATCGTTCAAAACACATTTGTGAGATTCTCCAAAATGAGCAGCTTACCCTCCACCTTTGTGAAATTACTGTTAATCATTCACTAATGTCTGCATCATCCTATTTAAACCTTCCCCCTGTGGTTTTAGAATTCTTTCTGCTTACTAAGTTACCACAGGGGAATGATATGTAAACATGCAAACATATTTTATAGGCTTTTCCTGTTTGTGATGGTAGGTTCTATCAAGCCGTATTTATAGCCTCACTGAGAATTATTTATGATTCATTTGCTTCACATTCAATTGAATTAATTTAAAGGTATAATTCAATTTAATAAACATGCAGCTCTGTTTACATGCGACCGAGACATACTGCAGCTGTTGCAGGCATGCTGCACTTCACCCCATCTTTCTGTTTTCAGCCAGCGTCCTGGCTTAGTAGTATTCTTATATAGCAAACAAAAGGTACCACACCGGAACAATACTGGCTTTTAAACCTCCAAGGTATATAACTGTTAACTAGCTACCCAAAATTTCTCTGAATTCTCCTTCCCCATGAACAGTATGTCCTTTACTGTGCAACTATCTATTACAAAATCCTGTTCATGTCACTCTTGCACTCTTGCTGCTAACTCTGCTGAAGTCCATTATAGCCAACCCTTTCCTGTGATTTATGCCTCATTATAAAAATCAAATTTCTTGGTTGTCAAAAGTAAATTGACTGCAGCAAGCTGAAGGAACAAACTCCCTGAGACACAGAGTCATCACACCAGCCTAAGGGTGCACCTCCAAATGTGATAGAAAGATATTCTATGAATACAGTGCTCTCAGAAAAGAAAAACTGATTATCGGGCTGAGTAAAGAAAGTGCAGGCTGTCTCCTAACCCTAACCACTAACATGGGCTGAGGCTTGGCCCACACTCACAAGCCACCACTCAGGTAAAAAACTCTTGGGATAAATTGTTCAGCTGGATACTGCTCTCACCAGCCTTTTGGCAACTGCACTACAGCTGAATATCTGGACATCATCAGTCTCTTAACATTAAATCTAATCTTAGCCACACTTTTAATCACAAGCCTAAAATGTGTTATTCATCAAGTAACGTGGGCCCCCAAGTTGTGGTTGAGGTGAAAAAAATATTTCAGGAGATATCCTTCTGTAGCCTTCCCCGTCCCTTGGCATCCTCCACGCAGTCACTCCACCCACAGCCCCAAAATGATCTCTGATCTCTCTTTGTCTAAATTTAAAGAACCCTTTGTCTAAATTTAAAAATTGACAATGATATACTGTATGGGGAATACTTTTGAAATGAAACAAAGGATCTAGCTATATGCTTTTCCTTTAGAAAACAGAGATATGGTCATAAATTTGTTTTACTGGAAATAAATATTGGCACTGAAATTAATAAAACTATTTGCATAAAGATACGTAGTCTTTCTTTCACAAATACGAACATAGCACCAGCATTTTTCGTCACATTTTTGGCCAATGTCTATTGTCTATTTTATGCCTATTGTCAGTTTTAAAACATTGGTCTCTTTTGCCATGTAACTAGTGGTAGGACTAGAGGGGAATGGCCTCAAGTTGCACCAGGGGAGGTTCAGATTGGATGTTAGGAAATACTTCTCTGAGAAGGTGGTCAGGTACTGGAATGGGCTGCCCAGGGTAGAGTCACCATCCCTGGAGGCGTTCAAGAAGCATTTAGATGTTGCACTGAGGGCCGTGGATTAGTGAGAACTATTAGTCATAGGCGCATGATTGGACTGGATGATCTTAGTGGTCTTTTCCAACCTTGGTGATTCTGTGATTTTTTTTCTTCTATTTACTTTCAGGGCATGGAAGTTAAATGATTGAATGCACCAATACAATAGGTTACCCATATATTCCTGACACTTTGTTTTCAGATTATACCACTCCACCTTCTGCAACTAGTAGCTCTGAAAGTGTTATACAACCAGCTGCATTTCTCGTGCCTCTGACTTCTCCATGCACATGATAAAGAAGCTATTCACATTAAGGCTATCAACAGACAGGATCTGAATCTGGAACAAGCTGTGATCTTGTACCTCTAGCTTCATAGTAAAACACCTCAACTTCTTGGTCAAAAGGTCACAGTTACAGTAATATTACTTATTATTCTAAAAAGTATGTCCTTATTTACTTATATTACAGGGTAATAGATACATAGACACGTAGAAAACATATTTTTCCTACTTTCTTGCTTGGAAAGGTTCAGTATACTTACATGATTCACATCATGCTCCTTTTGTCCATACCTCCTTTTTCTCTGTTCATATATACATAGATAAAATTGCTTACTAACTTCAGTCTCATTTTTTTTCAGTAATTCTTTGTCACTGGCAATCTATCTTAGAAAACAGCATGTGTTACTGTTACTGTTCTGCGTATCCCATACCAACAGAGCAACTGACATAATCAAAACAAAAAAGCAGAATATGTCAAATGTATAGCATGAAGCTCAAGAAAAATCAAATACAACGCTATCTCTACACTGTTCTTTTACTTCTAGGCTTATTATCACAACAGAGGGGACCATATTTATACCCTGATAAGCCATTCTTGAATTGACATGCCCCTTCAAACTTTAAAGCCAACCATTCCCTTAGCACACATTCTGACTGTAGTGAAAACTGAAATTAGCAACTGTACTACAATTTGGATCAGAATGGTTTATTAGCACTGTCTCCTATCCCCATCATGTATGAATGATGCCATAGCCTTACAAGTGGCTCACTTTTTGAACCCTTTCCAACTTCAGATATTTCCTTTCTTTTAATACCCCACTGCTTGTGCATCAATTACAGCATGACCTAAAGCTACAC
This sequence comes from Lagopus muta, assembly GCF_023343835.1. Classification (NCBI taxonomy): domain Eukaryota; kingdom Metazoa; phylum Chordata; class Aves; order Galliformes; family Phasianidae; genus Lagopus; species Lagopus muta. Next base: position 97,747,126 of record NC_064433.1, read on the forward strand.
TGGCAGTGAATATGATATAGACTGGAATTCATTTAAATGAATTTCTGATGTTAGAATTAAACTGTTAAAGAATAAATTTACTGCACAGATTTATACAGATCCTGTGTATGCACTGAAATCCTCTTAAAGAAAAAACTGATGGAAGATTAAAATGTTAAATGAATTAAAATCCAGCATCTCAGTGAAATATAATGATTATTTGACCTACTAAATGAGTAACTCCAATGACCGTGTAATGGTAAGTATTCAAATATATGTCAATTTTTAACATGTAGTGAAAAAATGGAAGGCAAACAGTGATCAATGGGAATATCTATTAAAATAGTAAGCTTACAAAACAGCAGTGAAATGTTCTTGAAAAATCTGTTCACCTAGGCATGGAGCTTTCCATTTCTGTTGAGAAAGACAGACTTCTAATGACAATTAAAAGTTATTAATTGAATAGCAGCAATGTAATTTCTGCTTTGCCCAATTTCCACGTACTGAAATGTCTGAGAAAGTCATTCTCTTCCCCTTCTGTTGGGTTCTCCACCTGGGGCAAATTTTTAGGGATCTGTTTTACAAAAGACATTGACCAACACCTGCCATTAGGGCTGGCTGTATTTTGTTTAATGGAAAGTATCTTTTAAAACACACAAAACTATGAATGTTGTGATCACTATAATATTTGTTTAGCTTCTGTAATGTTAATGGATGCTCAAGAACATAGCATAGACACACATTTCTGATATTGTGTCCAAGTATACCAATGCTAAAATAAAAAAATATTGTCTTGTCTTTCCCCATAAAATGTGCTATTTTAAACAATAAAATGATTCCATTTTGTAGAAAAATATATGCTTCGCCCATATAGCTTGGTTTTGGCCAGCTCTTCAAGTAACTGGTTTCAGGTTTAAATCCCAGATTAAATCACAAAAAATTCTAAATCCCCTGCTATGAGTTTAAAACAATTTTATGCATCAGCTTCCTACCTGAGAAGAGTTGAGCTCATAATCAGTTTAGGTCATAGGTGAAATGAGTTTGTCAGTTGCAATCTAGAGTGTAATGAGTTTATATCTTGATCACAAAAATTACTGTACTACCCAATTAAATATTGCCCGAAGCCACTGTTCATTAGAGATGGAGATTCAGTGATGGATGTTAGGAACTGAAGTGCATTTTCAGTGTCTGAAGATCTGTACTGTCCCTAGGCAGTCCTGTCTCAGTAGCAAGACGCCATGCTTGGAAACTGCATCCTTACTTCAGTCAAGTCTTTAAATCTTTACTATGGTCAAAAGGTCAATAATAAAAATAGTAAAGTCTTTGCATGACTTTACTAATTTCAAAGATGTTATAATGAAATGTTTAAACCTTCAGTCACAGCCTTGTTGGCAGAATATGTTTTGCAGAAATTCAAGATTTTTTGTAATGATTACTGTGTGATTAGCTTTGTGCCATTTAACACAAAGCCTGTATTTTTGAAAATGGGATGTCTGGATAAGACAAAGCCTTTACTGAAAGGTTCTGGCTGTCTGAGAAACAAGCTGAAAGCTAGAAGTTATCTATACAGAAGGAACTAAGAATTTATCTGAACGGCAAGCCACCATAGGAATGCATACAAAGGATGCAAATGCAAAAGCCCTTGAAGGCAAGTTCAACTTTGAGTCCTATGACTTTATCTGTGACTCTCTTGTTAGTTTCAGCAAAATGTGGGAAAGGGAAATTTTGACTGCCTCACTGACAAAATCCAAAGAAAATATCTTGGAAGACATTGGAAAAAAGTTTGAAGGCAGAATTTCTTCTTGATTTTGACAATACTTCCCTTCTTTTCCACACATGCTGAGATAGTGAACTATAGATAAATTTTTAATTTACCAAAACGCCATTTATCATTATTTTCTGATATTGGATATACAGTAACGTCCATAAACAAGAAAGATAGAAACAACTGTGAAAACTCTCCACTCGTTTCTAAAACTATGGTTTACTGTACCTTAGAGAGCAAACACGTACACTGAAAATACAGATGGTAACAGGGAGATACAGAAGATTAACTCACAGACATATTGTGTCTAGGCTTTGTAAATTATGGATTTGATGAAGAGATTATCAGATTAGAAACATTTAAATTTTAACATGTAAGTCTGTTCAGAAATGTATACGAGTTGAGAGTTGCGTGAAAACCAGTTCCTGTTGATAAGCCTCTGAAATAACATGAGATGGCTGGATAAAATCAGGAAGTATCCAAAGCCAACTAGCAGTTAGAAAGCCTTAGGTAAGAAGTTGACTGTTGTACAGAAACCTGCTTTGGTGATGGTTTAAATGCGCTACACTGAATGAGCATTTTTTTTGATTTAATGACAAACTGGATGGAGTGTGGAACATGTTATAAGGAGCAATACAAAGCAAGGATGGGGAGGATGCTGCACATGTTTTGCAAGACTTAAACATGTTTGGAGACATACACAATTTTTTTTTTTTTTTTTTTGCTTTATGAGACAACAGTAAATAATGAATATAAGGTAGGTCTTGACTATTCACTTGTCACATGTAAGTCACAGTTTGCATAATGTGATATTCAAAGTAAAATCTTTGGCCATACTCCAGACAAAACTGTATTTCCACCCTTGTCTCTCAGGACTCCTCCCAGAAGTCTCCTCCTTTTTAATAAGTCAGTCCTCATCTCTTTCTGCAAATATACAGAGGAGAGAGAGTCAGCACACTATCTCTGGCTATCATGCTGCTGTTTCAGCACTAAAATCAGGTATCAGCAACATGTCTAACTTTTCACCAAACTCTTCTCTTGAATGCTTGCTTTTCAACATTGATGAAGAAAACAGAATCAACACAAGAAGGACTGCAACATCTTTTAGCTATAGGAAAAGAAATAATTGATTCAAGATCTTAAGTTACGCATGGTGCTCAGTGAGTTAATCCGAATCAGTACAGGAGAATGAGACTCAAACCGTGCTCATTAAGAGGACTTGAATATTTAATTATTTTTTTAAACAACCTAGGAAATGTTTGACCTTCCTGCCAATCATATCCCTGCAGTATTTACAAGCATTTTTGAAGGTGCTAATTACAATATTGAATGTCAAAAGGATTCTATCTACTTCTAATGTTCTTACAGGACTGAATGTCAATAAGACTCTATCTACTATTAATGTTATTATTATTATTGCTGCAGTACTCAAAAGGTGTAATTATAGAGCACGGCCTGATGCTACTATGTGCTGCACAAACCTAGAGTAAATGACATTTACTGTCAAAAGAGCAGTATGAGAGACATTAATACTTAACACAGAACTACATAAGGAAAAATGTAGAACAGTTAAGGTCAGCTTGAAAGAATGCAGTTGGACCACCAGTGCCTTCATTAAAAAAGCGAACTTTAAGGAATATTTGAAGCATTATAGAATCAATTTTTTTATGTATTGGGATCATTGCCCAAGGATGAGAACAATCACAAGAAAGTTTTGAGAATGTAATTAGTGTTCAGAGGAGGCTGGGTACTTCTACTGGCTAGAAACAAACATGGGCATCTCAGTAATAATCAAGGTAAAGATAAGCAGCTTATATTTGATAGCACAGAATTGTAGAATCTCCAAGTTAGAAAAAGACCTCCAAGATCATTAATCTCCAACTGTTCACCTACCACCATTATTTCCCCACTCAACCATGCCCCTCAGTGCCACATCCACACGTTTCTTAAATACCTCCAGAAGCAGTGACTCAATCACCTCCCTGGGCAGCCCATTTCAGCACCTAATCATTCTTTCAGAGAAGAAATTTTTCATAATATCCAACCTGAATCTCCTCTGGCACAGCTTGAGGCCATTCCCTCTAGGCCTATCAGCAACAGGACTAGGGGGAATACAGATGGCAAAAAGGAAAAAGGTGACATTTTTGCTGCATACTATGACAAAATTTTAGTTCCATATCGACAACATAGGCTGCAAATGGAAAGGTAATTATTAGAAACAGTAGCACCTGCATTTGCTGGTAAACTTTGTGAGAGTGCAAAGAATGGAGGGAAAGAGAGCATGCTCTCTTTTTCAGTGTACGTTCCAGATAACCAGAAAGTTCACATGCTGATAAGATGACTGAAGACTCCTACAGAAATCCAGAAGTAAAAAGAAACAAGGAATTTAGGGGATATTTTCAATAAAAAGAGATTTTTGTCAAAAGTAGTTGATATTTCAAGAAGAATGAAGGCCGAGTAACAGTTTGGAGCATTACAGAGAGAAAAGGTTTTAGCTTCCCATAGTATACACAAAAGGTAAAAATTCACTACTAGTGAAATATCTACCTATGCCGACAGTTAATTTAGGCACAATATACATGCTATGCAGAGAGAATAAATTCTTATGACACATCAAGTCTGGAATCCAGGGCAGGCTGCTAGTGATACTGAAGCAATACAGTTTGCATACTGATTTCCACAGCATTGCTGTTTGTTTGAAAAAAGCTGTACATATGCAGTTCAGGGGGAGCATAGGTGTCATATCCAAATAAATTAGGAAAACCAGCTAGAGTAACCAGTTTGTCACCCAGCAGTTCATTATGTAACTGGGAGAGACACCTTCTGTAGCTTTGGGGTTCAAAATCTGGTTTTAAAATATAATTTAGGAAGCTTTTTTTTTTTTTTTAACTCCTTTCAGATTATGAAGGTATAAAATATCTCATCATCTAGTCATATAGTTTTATAGATCCTGACTGAGTATCCTGTGGATTCATTTTGCATATAATTTTGATTTACTGATAATTTGCTGAACATTTAGAAAAATATCATCAGTTTTATTTGAATGATCTTTGAGACTTTTAATCTGCTTTTTAGACAAGTACTTCTTTAGTCTTTTGTGTTCAGTATTTTGAGAGCTGCTTTTAATAGATCTGATCTTGCATGCATTTCATTTGCAGGACTCCTCCTCAAGAAATCTACAGTATAATAAACACTAAGGTGAAGTTCTTTTATTTGTATCTCCTTGTGCTTTTGCATGACTTTTACTTCACCTCTTGAACCTCTTCAGCACACTGTCAAACTGACTGTACTTTCTGCTTATCTGTGATTACTTTCTCTACAATGAAATGCAGTTCATTACTTTCTTCAATAGAATTCTAAATCTGTTCCCTAATAGATTTCTAATCCTTAGCAAGCCCCACGCATTACAAAGCAACCATGTTTGCCATATGGCTAACCTGATTTTCAGTGACCCTGCCACGTAATTTTCATTAAGAGCATGTGATTAGGAAAATACCACCCCACTCCACCAGCAATGTGATTTCCCTTTCCAGCTTTCCCGTATTACTCTGAGTAGATTCAGACAGTTACACAATCTCTAGTCTCTATGGAGAACTGCAAGTGCTTTCCCTTAGGAATATTATATACTTGTATGTATATTTGAGAGTATCATAAGACATTGCTTCTAAAGCTTACGATGATGAATGTACCATTCCCTGGACACCTGTTGTTCACCTGCTGATAGAAGAAAAGAGATCAATAGATTTTCTATCTTTTCCAATACCGGTGAGACTGCAATGGGAAACATCTTCCCACACTAGCATACTGTTAAAAGAGAAACACTGTATGCTGCTTTATCCTATTTCTAATCACACACAACAATCTTGTGCAGCTATCCAAAGAAATAGAGGATTTCATCAAAGTGTTTTTGGAGAATTCCTACTAATATAGCTGTACATCACTTAACTACATCCTCATTTCACCAGCTGTGGGAAGCTGTATCCTGCCATTTCCAACATACTGGATATTGTTCAGTAGTACCAGCTGCTAACTTCAGAAGTACAGGATTATCTGCACTAGAAGGAGCAAACAAACACATACACACTAAAAAATATTGAAGTATCTGTTGGAATATGAACACAGTATTGAATCAGAATAAGTTGTATGCTTGATGTTCGAAGAAAAATGTCTACCAAAACACAAATGAAGAACGCTTAGAACAACCACACTTATCAAGCAAGTGCTTTGAGATCTTTGGGTTTAATATACATAAAATATTTTGTCTAATTTTTTATTTGTTCATTTGTACTGGGGTGGAGTTTTTTAATTAGTTGCTTTGATATTAGTTTTAGAGATTGTCTTAGTTTCAGCTAAGACAATTATTTTCTTCGGTGTCTGGTTCTAAGAGAAAAGCAATGCTGGTAACACAGAGATGTTTATAGTTGCTGCTAAACAGTATTGTAAGAGCCAAAGCAGTTTGCAGCAAAGGGCCCAAGGAGCTGGGAGGGAACAGAATTGGGAGAGCTGAAAAACTGGCCAAAGGGATATTCCATACTATATGACATTGTATAGAAGGAGTTTCATAGTTGATGGAGTTCATTTCTCTCTCTTCTGCCGCTCAGGAGGTAAGCTGGGCACCGATCAGAGTGATGCTTGTGCATCACTTGTTATATGCAGTCATATATGTATACACTCATAACTATTATTCTTTTCTTTTTCTCTTAGTAAACAGAGAGTCTCACTGCTGCCTCAGTAAAGGCATTGCTAGGCTACCTCAGGCTTCTTGGGAATGGGTCCTTCTTAAGACAGAAAGAAATTAAGGACTCGTGGTTGTGAATGTATTGTTCTTTTTAACATTAAAAGAATAGAACTTGGCTTACAGGGAATGTTCTGTTATTATGACTTAAAAACTTCCCATCAAAGAAAAAGTTCAAGATGCATGCCTCAGTGTGTAAAGTTACGTACACTGTCTTTTGGGATAGGAAAGGGGTTATTCTTGATTTCCTGGAACCCAGACAAACCATCAACTCTGACCACTGCATTGTAACACTGACTAAGTTGAAGCCTCAAACTTCCAGATTCAGCCCAGAGAAGAAGGCAACCTTTCTCTTGCAACATGAGGCCCATACCACTTTGAAGACCTTGGAGTACATTGCCCGTCTTGGCTGGACTGTCCTACCATACACCCCAGATAGCCTGGATTTGACATCTGATTTCCGTCTGTTCGAACCAACAAAAGAGACTGTATAGGCAACATTTTCCTAGCAGTGACACTGTTGGATCAGCTGTGAAGCAATGTGTCACCTCCACTGGTGCAGATCTTCATGAGCAAGGCTCATGAAGGCTCTTTTTCATTTATGCTGGTAACTCAATAATGTAAGGAAAATAAGATGATACACAGACCCTAAAAGACTCACACACACATTAAGGAGTTTTCCATTACATACCTTGCTGACAAGTTAAAGTATGAATTATGTACAGGAGCAATTTGACAATTAGTTTAAGGTGAGGAACAACTGAGAAAACTGCAGTGTCTTCCACAGATAATTCATGAAGAAATGAACAGAAAAATAAACATTCATTGATTACATTACTAATGAATAATTTACTCCTACAGTTCACTTCTTTCTTCATTCACAGAATCACAGAATCACAGAAATGTAGGGGTTGGAAGGGACCTCCAGAGATCATTGAGTCCAACCCCTCTGCCAAAGCAGGCTCCCTACACTTCATTGCCACTAGAGTACATGCCATAACTACAACTTTCTCGTTCAATATTTTTATCTCTTACAGATATAACTCGCTTTTTTTGTTTGTTTGGTTTGTTTTGTTTGCTTCTGCACTTTATCCAGCTCTTCTCTGATGGCAGCTGTGCTTGCGGATGCATTCAGATTCACCAAGAACTCAGGAGAAAAGGCGTCCTTTGAGACCTTGCAGATTTTATGAGAGACTTTGACCTTTGTGGATATCTCAGTATGTCTAAATGATGGTACATTGAAAATCATGATTCATCTCACTATCTCTCTGTATCTCTGATATCCGCTAAATGCATGCAAGTCAGTCAGTCCTAGTGTCACTACTCCTACAGGACTTCCCTTCTCCTCTGAAGGAGTGCAGCACATACAACATTTGCAAAATAAGCACCATTTCTGCCAGCATCTCATTCTTAGGGGCTACCTGGCCGCTAAGGAGCACGCAGAAGCCTGAGTTCAAAACTGTAAAATGTAGCCAGGTGCCATCAGGTGAGCTTAAGATGCATTTCATCTGCAACATCTGATTGCCTTCCTTTTAATTTCAGATGCAAAGAGAACTCCTAATATACATTACTATGCAAGACAGGATTTTTTTTCATTTTCTCGCAGGAGAATTATCCATTGCTTATAGTCTCTGAAAACAAGCCTGTCCTATGAACCTGTATGCACAAAGAAGCCAAAGGTACCAGAGGATTAAGCATTCAAGTTCTTAAATGGTGAGGCCAGAAGATGGCCATTACACTAAGGAGCCAACCCTGTACTTAGGTCAGATAACTATCCACAGTCTTTTTCACAGAATCACAGAATGGCCAGGGTTGGAAGGGACCTCAAGGATCATGAATCTCCAACCCCCCTGCTACATGCAGGGCTACCAACCTCCACATTTAATACTAGACCAGGCTGCCCAGAGCCCCATCCAACCTGGCCTTGAACACCTCCAGGGACAGGACCTGTTAACACATTTGCATTGCTGACAGAAAGGCACTAAATCATCAGGTGTTGGTAAGCCCACTGCCAATAGATCTTGCAACAACTACTGAAATCCATGAAGTGTGCCTTCTGGATTTTTTTCCCCCTCCAGCATTACCTTTGGTGACATTATTAAGGGAAGAGGATCACTGGATTAACAGGTTATACAACCAGGAGCAGCTTGGAGTAACTGAAATAAAAAGCTGAGTTCAAGACCCAGAGTGGAAGGTGAAGACTTCTCGTTGAGGTAGGGCAGCTTCAAGATCTCTTGAAGCTATGCTGAGTTGGTTCATGTCAGTGCATCTCACAGCTATTTTAAATTGGAGCCTGCCAAAATCTCTAAGGGGCCATTATGACAGAGATCACCACTGAATAAAGATTTCTGGCCTGTCCCCTTTGTAATACTTGCTGCAGGGTTGTAGAATGAAAATTAAGGACACTATTTCCTTAAAGCTCTCCCATGTTTTCTGACTTCTCAGATAATCTTTCTCTTCTTCAAATCCTTTATCATTTTATCTCACTTCCCCTGGCTCCTTCCTTTGGCCTCACCCCTGGTTTGTTCTACAATCTGCATGCTTCCACTCTCTTCCTGCCCTCAGCTGCTCCTTTTCTCACTGAAAGCTCTCTCCAGCACTAGATCTCAGATTTGCCAGGTATGCTTTAGGCCGCTGTCAGCTTTATTCACATCTTTTGCCCTTCTCCCCATGTCTTTCTCTCCACCCCCATTATCTGCTGTAAATTTTCACATATATTTGCTTCTCATTATCTTCTTCAACATATGAGCTGCAGTTTCTTTCACTTTAGTATTTTCAATAACCTGCATTCATACTTCTCAGACTGTCTGCACCCAATAGGTGTTCACTTCAACTGCTTAAAACTATTACTCATCTGAATTATTCTTTTTTTCTCTTTTCTTCTTTGAAATTATCAGTTATCTTGAAACACTTTGTACAGTCGTCCTGTCTGCTGTCTCCTGAAATTGCAGTCTTCTCTAATGGATGGGTTGGAGTTAGTACAGTCCAGAGGAAAGCTTTAATTTGCCTACACCATTTGTGCTTCAGTGGTTTTGGTTCTACTCAACAACAACACATTCCAAGAAAAAATGAATATTCTGAAGCATGCACTGTATTTACATCTGTATTCTAATGCAATGCTTCAGCTGGATAGCCAGGCATGTTCTCACATCACTTTAACATCACAGAAACTTTCATTCTCATTTCTTGTTTCATGTTCCTAAAGTACTGTAGCAGAAATACTAAGTCACAGCCTGAAGCAGCGATTGAGCATCTAGTGGAAAGGCAAGGCCAACCCAGGGGAGCTCAGCTGCAAGCAATGCAGATGAGTGACCGGAAAGGGTGGAGCCAGGATCCACCTCTTCCCAGACCTCATTTAAGGGTTGGCAGTGGAGATCCCTGTCTACCTGAGGCCTTCTATGGGTAAGCAATTTTTTCTTTTTGTTTCTGTGACTACAGTTGCTGAATTTGAGTGTATCCCCACTTGCTGCAGCCTAGGACTTTGCTACCCTGCTATTATTGCTGCGCTTTCCATTGCGTTACAAATATTTTTTCTACTTCACTTAATTTTAGTTTTTGTTTTAATATCTCCTAGGATAAAGTTGTCTTAAAAAAAAAAAAAAAAAAAAAAAAAAAAAAAAAAGGCATTGAATTAAGTACATCACACCAGAAAAATTGAGAAAATAAACAGATCTCTTCTTAGTCAGACCCACTGAAAACACCACTAAATGATAAAAATTCTCAAGGGATTATGAGCATCCTACATATTTTAACTATTTCTGAAGCCATCTCTCATTTACAGTAGTAAAATGTGTGTTAGTCTGAAAGTAATACCTCCTGTTTGTTTCCATGGGAACTGCAACAAAGAGCACAATAACACTAATTGATAGAGAAAATTCTTAGCTACTAAGCATTATTTTCTTCATCTCAGTCACCACCATCAGCTATGCATTGTCACCATCAGTAAACAAGAGAGTGTATTCTATGCTCATACAAATTTGCACCAGCAGAGGTGACCGTTTCACAACTGCTATGATAGCATCATTGCCAGGAAAACGTTGCCCGTGCAGTCTGTCTTTCATTGGCTTGAACAGATAGAAGTCAAAATGTTTCAAATCTGGACTATATGATGGTTGTGGTAGGACAGTCCTGCTAAGACTGACAAGATGCTCCCTGGTCTATAAAGTAGTATGGGACATGTAATTATTGTGGTACAAGAGAGAGGTTGTCATCTTCTTTCTTAACTCTGGATATTCAAGGTTTTAGTTTAGTCAGAATTGTGATGTAGTGGTCAGAGATGATGTTTTTTCTGGGTACCAGGAAATCCAGAAGTATCCCCCCTCTCCTATCCCAGAAGACACTACACATTGCTTTACCTGCTGAAGGCTGTCTCTTGATTTTTTTCTTCAACAGACAGTTCACATCTTGATGCTCCACTGATTGTTGATTTGACTCTGGCTCACAGTTGTGACATCACAGCTTGTCACTGCTAATGGTGCAATCCAGAAAACTGTCACCTTTAGCCTTGTATTGGTTCAGTAGGTCCTGACAAAACTGCACATTATGTGTTTCTGTGTGAGCATTCACAGGACCCATTTGGGGTGAAGTTATTTGTATTCCAACAATGCCACCACTGTTTCCAATGCACTGAAGCTGATATTCACCTCCATGCACGGTTCCCTGGTCATATTCTGCTGATTCATGATCAAAACACTGCTCATTTTGTGGTGCAATAGCTGTGCAAGACCATCCAGAAAATGGCATGTCTTTCACATTGCTGTCACCACTGCTTAAACACACTACCCACTGCCTCACTGTATTCACATCCACTGTTTGGTCTCCATCAACATTCCGCAAGCATTGATGAATGTCAATTGATGCCATTTTTTCTGCATGGAGGAACTCAGTGACACACCTTTGCTTCATCTGCACATTCATGTGATGTCATTTTGTCAGACTGCCCTCCTACCGCCCTCTGTTACACAGCAATAAAAAGTAATGGAATATTGTCAGGAGGGTTCAACCTCTAGTGCTGTACCACCAACATCCACCTCTGACGTCGTGGGCCAACATAATTAAATAGGAGGCATTGCTTTCAGAGTAGCCCTACCTTACAGTATTTTCCTAAAGATAACAGAACACTGCAATACTGTTTTCTGTCCTTCCTTCAGTGGATTTATTCTTTCAATGATGTGATCCAAAATGGAGCTCTAAAAGCACCATCTCTCTTTTCTGTTCAGCTCCACATGAAGTTTAGTTCAAAGTTGGGTGAGCGCTGATTCTGGAAGAATCAGATGTGGCCCACTGAATAGTTACCTGAAGCTAAATAAACTCCTTGAAGTTTTGTGTTTAGAGGAGCATTCACATCTGATGTTACTTTATCAAAACAGAAGCCCTACTAAAACAATCTTTCCTACTGCCTCGCTGCTTTTAACTCTCTCTTTAAATAAACATTCCTACTGAAAACAAACAAACAAACAAAAAGTACACCTTAGATAAAGATAGGACTGCAACAATTTGATATTTTTCTCTAACACCTAGTGATGTACCTGGGAGTTCTTTTTCTCACTCAGTGGCCTTCTAACATCAATCAGAGTATCTATTTTAGGACAAATAACCCAAAATCTGACTTTACTGCAAATCTGAGTGCTATCTCTTTCAAATGGCAATGTGCTTGCTTATTAAGACCCTTCCTTTTTGCCTCTTTATAATAGAAATTGCTTAATGTAAGAAAATGCAAAGAAAAACTGTCTAATATTATTCAACAAAAGATTGGAGCACTAAATCTTTTTTAACTATGTCAATTTGATCTTTCAACACAGAGGTCAGCTGTTTTGTTTTGTTTTGTTTGTTTTTGTTTTTCCCCCTGTGGAAACACATGCAAAAATTTCTAGTAGAAACTAACTTTCTGAAATGTTAATAAACCAGTGTATAGCAGAAGCATGGAAGGTAGAGCTCTTATTAATCCATAAAAATATGCCTTTAGAAATGTAGTTATCACAATGGTATCTCATTGCCAGCTTCTTGCTGCCTTATTGCCACTTCCTTCTTTGCTTATCTTCCCAGACAGTGCAAATACATTGTGTGAAAAAAATGATGGGGAAAATTCATTCTCCTACTGAAATAAATAAAAACTCTGGGTGCTAAAATAAAAGTCAGTCTTCTACTTTTAAAATGTCCTTGCTGGTAAAAATCAGCATGAACTATGCAAAACCTGCAATAGTCAGAAAATGTTCCAAAGACACTTACACTGCCATCTTTGTGATGAAGCAACTCATTGGTGGATAAGGGTGCCATTCACATTTTTTATTCTTGTTCTCACAGATGAAAACCGATGATCTGGCAGAAGACAAACCCAGTACTGCTGGTACATCAGGGGAGAATACTGAGAAAAAAGGTCTAAACTTCTGAAAGGGAAAGACTTGTCCAAGGAGAAAAATCCTTTTTGTAGGCTGTAGAAACAGGACGCTCTGTTTCCTAAAGCATGAGGTAGAGGGTGAGTCATTTGAGGTTGAATGTTGATCCAATACACTTGTGACTTTAGACCTGAGAACTCCTTTTTTCAAGTGAGGAAGAGATATGGGGCAAAAATACATTGTTCATTAAAAGACTCACTCTTCGGCTGCTTTCTAGAGGAACTTGTTTGTAAATTTAAACTGTTTGCCTCTATCTTGCTACACTGAGCTCAACTGGGTTCTTCTGCTGCAAAGCAGCAATTCCTCCAAATATTGTAGTCCTACTTAAGCTAATGCTTGAATAACACTACCAGATAAAGAAGATACAGGACAGCAAATCCATATTGTCAGAAGTTCCACTTGTTTCACACAGCAAGGGAATGAATTCTTTCTTTCTTTTCACTCCTTTTTTTTTTTTTTTTCTTTTTTCTTTTTTCTTTTTCTCACCCATCAGCTGAAAATCATTAGAACTGCCACCAACAAGGGCAACTTCAGAAAGACAGTTGGAAATTTAGCACCAGCAATGAAGCTGCTGCAGCCACCTCTGGCCAGTTAGTTGACTGGCAGTATGTAGAGAGCTTACAGAACATCTCTAATTACTTTTTTTTTCCCCAAAAAATCTCTGTAAGAAAGTTTAAAAGATAAAATGCAAGAAACAAATTATGCAGGGAGACTCACATAATCTCTGCTGACAAAACCAGGAGCTTATGACTCATGACACAGTCACATGCTGCAGTGGGAAAGGGAAGAGTTGGTCTTCTCATGTCATTAACAACATCCTCAAGAGCAAAACACACGGGGACAGGTAAGTTAAAACCAGAGCCTGGGTTTTAGATCAGACATTACTGATCCTACTCTTTACGTGAAAAGCAGGGGCTAAAAGCTGTACTGCCAGGGATCAGCATGGAAGATGGTGGCATTGTGGCTATCTTGGTCAAAATGGCTCCCTGGCCAGTGCAAGCACAGGAGGGTACAGCCTTGATGGCTGAGGAGAGTGGTCATGACTCATATTCATTCTCTGATCTCTTTCTGGGGCAGCTCTGGTATAATCTAACCCTTAATATGCAAGTTGCTGTCGGATAATACTATAAATATGGAACATCAAAATGTCATTTGCACAGTTACTTTAAGCAGATACGTCCTAGCACTCTCTTTCTTCTGTGTGGGAAAGATAATAATCTGTTAAACTTTCTCCTGGAACCATATTTTAGCATTTTAATTAGAGACCCAACACATGAACTAAACACACTCTCAATAAAGGGCACACCTTAATAAAGTCAGTACAGCATGCTTCTGTAACCCAGCAAGGTCGCTACCTGAGCAGAATTGCCAACAAGACAACAGGCTTACTGCCTGGATAACCAGCAAAGTTAGCAGGGCCCATTTCAGGAGGCCGCTGCTGCTGTTGGCCATTGGAGAAGTGCAGAGAGGTGATGAGCTGCCAATTATTTACACCGGTGCTTATCCACACATAACGGAGCAAATTAATTTAGTTATAATTTTTACTTCTTTCCAATGGAGGGCTGCTGCTGGCCTGAACGCTAATCACTGGGTGGTTACTGGTGGCGGCTGCACTGTGGAGGCAGTCCAAGCTTTTCTTCCTCTTTTGAGCACTACCTCCCTCTGCTGTCCTGCCGCAGCTCCACACTTTGACTGCAGAAGGTGACCTCCAAAGCATAACCGAAAGAAGTAAGTGGAAAACTTGGACAAAACCCTTGTAAAATTTTTGCTTAACAATATTTTTTTTTTTTCATCAGAAACACTTCAATGTCAGGAAGGGTCAGCCCAAAACACTGGAGGCTTTCCAGTGGAAAATGCATAAATAAAGAACAGCTAGGAAATACATTTTCCCTTACATAGCTCCCCAATCAGGTTTCCATTTCTAGTAAGAAATAATAAGCAATAACAGCTTCTTCTCTGGGAGGGAAGCAACATGAATTTCTAAGCAGCTTAGATCCTCTGAGGAGAAGTGAATATGAGAAGTGTTCTCAGCTTTTTGATGGAAAGAAATCATGAGCTGAATGTCTGCCCAAAGCAGGGGGCAGTTCTTGAATGTAATTGTATCTATACACAAAATATGAGGACTCAGGGGGATCAATCCTGAATATGGCCTTAGAGGTATATGAGACTGGATAACACCTCTGAGAAACCTCAAATAAAGTTTGAAAAAGATGTTACTCTGACACTTTTCATTGGCTTAAGTTCCCTGTGAGTTCCATAATCTTCATCCCTGCTTCAGACTGCATATTAACAGCTTCTCCCAGAGACCTGGGGTGCTTCTTTCTTTGTACATCAGCAGAACTCCCAAGTCAATCTCAGTTCTGAAAGGTAAAGGGATGACTCTCTTAGGATTTTGCTTTGATTGATGTTTTGCAATCTTTTTGATGAGAAAATCCAAAAGTTCATTTCCTTTCATAAGCTCACAATGGATATCATACTCTTGAAGCAGCAAAGTGAGCTCACATTAGGTTTGCAGTGTCAATAGCTATTTTTATGTTTCCTATACCACAGTGGATGAACCATGACAATAAGGTCCTAAGTGATAAAAATGCTAATTAAATCAGATTGCAAGCATGAGGCTACAGTCTAGATATTTTGCTTTTTCAAATCCAAGTAAGGTAAAAATTTGCTGATTGCACAGCATTGAATTCTTGCCAATTTTATTCTAGGTTCTATAATAATTTCTTAAGGACCAAAATTTATACTTGTTTAGTTATGAGTCTTTCAGCACAATCACTGTATGCATGTGAGGCAGATGTCGACCCATGCTATTTAATATCTATATATTTTTCAGATTCTTCTCTCAAATTCTCAGTTAGTACAAGACACAGTGAATGATATTTTGTTTACACTAGCATTGGGTTAGGTGTTGAAAATGTCATTATTCCAGTTTTTAAGAGCGTTGAAAAAGAAATGTTATATTTCTCAGTCAGCACCATTTTTTTTCTGTGACATCTAAGCAGAAGCATTGGGAGAACCTTGCTCCATACAAATTAGGGCAGAGACTAGAGCAGAGGTTCAGCATAATTCTATAGCTTGGTTCTGTATGTCATGCATCTTAAACTTAATTAATGATATCTGAAAAAGAAAAAAAAATGGTCTTCTGCTTAACATTCCCAGTTTGCATCTGAACGAAGTCTTCAAAAGCCAGTGCACTTCCCTAATGAAACTACAACATAAATAAACCAGGGTGCTGTGTCAGACTATAGAGAAACCTGACCCACAGAAATTAATCTGTTTGTGTGGATCCAGGAGAGCAAGGAGTTTTCAGATCCTTCTGCCTTGCCGTGGATCCCAATATCTCTTTAGTAGAAGTCTGAACTCAAGACCCTTCTCAGAACAGCTTCCTCCTTCTGGTGCCTATGTAACGTAACAACAGTGTGTTCTTTCTGACAGTATGAATAATTTTCCCTAAAAATTGCTCAGGTTTAATTCAGGCATTTGGTGACTGGCTTAGCATTCCTACCTTTATCCCAGATTGTATGTAATCCCAGAAAAATTTAAACCAAGTAACAGAAGCAAACTAGAGTAATGTTTCTCTAGTATACATAGAACCAATCATAGAATCATAGAATCACAAGGTTGGAAATGACCTGTAAGATCATCCAGTCCAACTGTCTCCTCATCACCATTGCCACCGCTAGTACTAAACCATATCACGCAGCACGTCATCCAGACGCCTCTTGAACACTTGAACATCTAGTAGACTAATGATGTTACTGCTTTAATTAACTATGCTGCTATGCCTACACTGGACTCTTTCCCAAGAGCTGTTCAGGTTACAGCATAAGGCAAGGACAGTAATTTTCTTTTAAGTCTTCTTTTTATTTTTTCTTTCTTTATTGACAGGCCTGCCAAGCTCACAGAAGAATCAATAACCAAGGATATTCACATAGGATAAGATTTACAATGCATGTTTTGCAGACAGTAACAACTGAGACCTCAGAGCACTTACAGAAACCAGCAAAATGACAACTGATATGTCCTCCAGTGAATCCATGTTAAGGCGTTCTGTCTGCAGTAATTAAAAACCAGGTAACCTCACCTGTGCGAAAAGCCTACCATAAAATCAACTCCACTTACTAGCATAACTTGACATACTGACTTTTTACATCAGTTGCTGTGTCCTCAAAGCCAGATACTGTCCCCTCTATGCTAAGCAGTACCCTCCTTAATACAGAGCTTACCCAAATAGAGTGATCTGCTATTCAGTGTGTATATTCTTCTCAAGTGATCCCTCTTACATTTTCTGCTATTTTTTCCTTCAGTATTATCTAAGTGATGGTCTGGTAACCTACTAATTAATTACACTCAAAATATTTTACCTCAGTTATTTTTATCTTTGACATAAATGTTGTAGTAATTATATATTTTTTTCAATTCTTTGGATGTATTTAAGGAAGTATGCTTGCCGTTAGCAAAGCAGCCAAGTTCTCTGCTGTGTACTAATAGATGAGCAAGGTCTAGAGATCACTGAGCACAGAGATTCCCTGTGCAGAGCGCACAGTAGCAAATGAAATGGATTCTATTTCTTCCTATACTCCAAAAGCACCCTTAAATTTTTGTCAAAATCTGAACAAATGCATTGAAACAAGGAATCCTCTCCTTACCACTTTTATATGTATATTTGTATGTGTATGGATGCAACAACTTCTATGCAAAGAAATACTGGAGAGAAAAAAAAAAAAAAAAAAGAACTAACCTCATCATAGGTTATTGCATGTAGGAAGTATTATAAATATTATTAATTACTTGGCTCTCTTCCTTCTCTGTCATATTTCCCTCAGGTCTCTGTTCCATACTCAAGGCCATTATTTGATGGGGGAGGTATAAAGTCATAACAGGCTGATGTAAATTTCCTTTGAGATGTCTTATATATCACAGATAACACAAGGGAGATGAAACAGCAATTTTGCTCCCTTTCATAAGTAAAGGTGGAAGAAATGCTTCATCTGAAGAAAGCTAAACTGATGCTCATTCTCTAATTGAGGCCAGTGTAGTATATTATTCTTCAGATAAATCTTTGATAACAGTTATTGCCTTTTCAAGACCCCTTCTGGAAGGAGGGCTTGGAATTCTGAGGAGGAAATGAATAACTCCAAAACTGAAGGAGATAAAAAGGATGACTATGTCAAGATTCTTAGACATGCTCCACCAGTCTTCTGAATATTATGTTTCTGCTAAATTAAAATCAGAAACTCATCAGAGATATTGAAAAAAAGAAAGTAGCTCAGGCAGTCACTTTTGAAGATCACCATCAGTCTCTGAGTAGTTCAGAAATGTTTTGCCAGTCTGGAGTAGACATTTGGGTTGCAGGTATGAAAAAGTGCTGATCTAGGTCTCTGTCACGGATAATTTTGGCACCTTGGCTTTCAGCAATAAAGCAGATCCTGTGCAGTTATAGGTATGTGCAAGTCTACAGCACTAAGGGAGATACTCTATTTCTTTACCCATTTAAGGTTCTATTCCAGAAAAAAAGTAGGCTTTGATCCATCTGTAACTGTCACAGCTATGTTTTCAGTTGAGCTAATTCATTTGAATTAAATCAGAAGGGGAAAAATTATACTGTTTGTCCTACAGCTGTCTTCAAAATTGGGTAATAAGTACCAACTTTGTTATAGTTTTCGACCCTGTTGAGACTGCATAATGCAGCTCGAGAGAATCTGTTGAAATCCAGTTCTTGTTCAGCTATGACCAAGAAGCTGCTTCTGTGCACAGTTTTTCACATACAACAGTTTAATTGGTGAGGCAGAAATATCTTTAGTCAGCTAAGTAATGTTTTATCCTTGATGGGAAGGATTGTTATGTATTCAATGTACATAGAGATAATCACAGTATTTTGCTATCAAAAACAATGGCAGTGCATTATGAGCAGAGTAAAACTAAGGATGAAAATGAGTGTCAAAATCTAAGTGGGTTAATATAGTCTGGAAAGTAGGAGGGAGGGGAACTACACAGTCATTTATAATAGAGTATCAAGAATTGATGAGGAATGAGTTGAGGAGCCAGGAAAGCATCTCAGTAGCACAAGCACAAGTTGGCATAGATTATTATTGAGCTACATAATCAAGAAGATAAAATATATATGCATAGTTCCTGGAGAATGGGTTTCCCAGAATTTTGTGTGCTATTGATTTTTATTTCACTCTAAATGACATATTTGGTTTTCTAAACTGCTTTCACTTAGACACTGTAGTGGTAAAACCAGAATTGGCTGGGGAAAAAAAAAACTGTTGATGCATTCAAATATGATAGTGAAATGGACCATATAAGCACTTGAACAGACAGAAACTGGCAATATTGTAGATGTTCTTAAAACTTCAATGGTCAGGCTCCACCAACACATTTAATCCCATTAATTTCAGTGGGAATCTTCACTGATAAAGATACTAATCAGTAAAACTATGAAGAACAGCAACCAACCTTTTAAAGGTAATATCACTATAAGATGTCTGGGTCTATTACAGAGCCATTATAACAATTCTAATACATTTATCTTTCTTGGTATATAACATTTTTAAAATTACTTAGCTTTATATTATTGAGGTCTTAACCCTATATATTTGCAATCTCAAAATTTATCTTTTGTGCTAAATATTTTCACTGTATGCTGCTGAACTGTAGGGGACTATCGTATCTCCATCTTTAAGACATACTTTCAAAATGCTGATAACACCAAGTGATAAGACTGTCATATATAATTACCATGCCAGCAGTTATGAGGACTTTGGTATCTGATTCCCTTAGGTTTCAAATGTATGACCATAATGTTGGAAACAGCTGTCCATCAACAGCTCTTCTTATCAACATCTCTGTGGAAGAGTTTAAACATCTTTTCTCAGTGCTTACAAACTAATATTCTCTGCTCCTCTTCCTGTGGCACACAAGGGCAGCCTCACTGCCAGTCCATGCTCTAATCTCAGTGAGAAGGAAGAACTGCCCTGTCTAGAAAGATACTGAAGATCAGGTTAATCAATCTAAAACAAAAATGACTCTGCATGAAAATGCTTATTTTGTCTGAATCCATATTCATTCCTCCCTATTTGAACACTGATCTTAAGGTCCGCATCTCACAAAACAAGTCTCACTGCTGTTTCCAGCAATAGCTCTCCTATAATCAGCTGATGAGGTATGCTCAGTGCCTGTACTTGTTCATCCCATGCCATACAAAATGTCACACTGCTTGCAGTGTGACACATCATAACGTCATCCATTTCAGTTACACTGCTAACATCATCTCCATTTTCAGTGAGCCTATCCTGTAGGAATCCAATCCTGTCAGTGTATAGCAGCAGATAGTTGGCCCCTAGTTTTTCAGACTTTTAGTAAATAACTTCCTTGAAACACTGAGAAGAGCCATTATTATAGAAATGCAAAAAATAGTTACATTTTTACAGCTAACTCCTTAGTTGGGTGAATTAGAAAAGACTGATTTTGTGTTAATTCAACCATCACGGCCCTTACAGAACAATGCTGACTGGGAATCTGACCCTGACCAGACAATCCTATGGAAGCTGCAGAACCACATTTTAAGAGGAGCAGCACTCTGTAGTACATCCTAAGTTTAAGAATAAAAATAAAAACATAAAAATAAAAAAATTATGGAGAGAGCTAGAGGGACAACTGCCACAGTGGGAGAGCCATAACAGAATTTAACCATAGAGTACAGCACAGAATTCCCTTGCAAGACAGTATATATGGTTCATCTCAGAACAAGTCCTTCATTAAAAACCTTCTCAGATCCAAACAAATCCAATCACCAGAGACAGGGAAGCCAGGCTTCATGTGTTTTACCACCTGCAAACTCACTTCTTATGCTATCTTGTCAGTATTTTTTTGATCAGTGAAGCTTAGCTCATATTAATTACCATGAAAAACAACCTTTCTTGCATGTTTTTCATTACTGTTCTTTCAAACATTGTCCCTGTAGAGTCTAACACATATTCCATCCCTGTTATAGTTGCTAATAAAATTCTTTCCTATTTTATCATTTTTTTGGGGGTTATGAAATCTGTTTCTATAATAAATCTGAAGTTTCAGCTTGACAATTTATGAAGAGCTTCCTTGAAATTTAGAGACATTACAAACTGTCAATGTCAATCTTGAGTGTAATCTTATATAAAAAAAAAACTTGAGGTTAATTAGGAAGGATCTCATCCTTCTAAATCCATATAAGCTTAACATAATAATTGAGAGTTGAGATCAATTACTCATGGCATGTCAAGGGTACGAGCTTATGTGGTAATGATCGAGAGCTTGGCCTGAATGTTCAAAAGTCAAGGTTAGAAAGCATGCCAAATGCACATTTAAAATTTCTGGAAGTCACAAGTGGGAAGAGGGACTGGGGGAAGGGGATGAAATTCTGCTATGGAGGTCTAATGGCCTGGATGCATACATACTATGTGAACCTCTGAGGCCAAGTTCAAAAGGCAGCGGAATAGTAAATACAGAGAGAAGCTGACAATTACTGAGTCTGAAAATGAGACTGGCAATAGTTCAGAAGCATTTTCTTGCATTTCACAGAAAGAACTATCGAGTGTCTAGTTTTTCCAGTTGGTTACTAACTGTAGCTAAAGTAAGACCCTCTGTCTTACGCAGAGCATGAGATATTTGTTGTGCCACAGACTGACATTAACATGACACTGACCCTCCCTTCCAAGCACAATCTTCATAACATTCTCCAGTCCTCTGGAAACACACTGCCACTCCTACTTTAATCATATCAAGACAAGGAGAAAAGGAGAGTCCTAAGGCAGTCTTGCTTACCCTGAGAGGCAAAAGCAAGCAAGCAAGCAAGAAAAAAAAAAAAAAAAAAAAAAAAAATTGGAAAAGACTCATCTTGTTTTCTGTTGTTATACTTCCTGATTTTCTTTTTTTTCCTATTATTTTTCACTATTAGTTTGCTTTTTTTTTTTTTCTTTTTCTTTTTTTTTTTTTTTTTTTCCTTTTTTTGCACAGGGTGGGTGGAGGAGAGTTGCTTTCTTTGTGTTTATCTTGTGTTTATTTCTCTCCTCCTTTTTTTTTTTATTTTTTTTTTTATTTTATTTTATTTTTTTATTTTACAGAGCCCGGTCTGTAAAATCACACTGTCACCAATGTTCTTGAAGGAGCTGGCTCCCACGACTGGGCTGGACATGTGCAAGTGTATCTCACTGTACCGTAAGTCAGGAATAAAATCCTGGGGATACAAAATTATAACATTTCTTAAAGCCTTATAAATGACTAAATTGCAGTTGGGATTTTAACTGTATTAAGCAGGTTCTGTAAGCTTATTCTGCAGGTGAGAAGAGATGAGGGATTCCAGACAGGAGTTAATCTTGAGCCTCCCAGACAAGCTGGCACAGGTAGTTTGCTGTGCCTAATTTCCCCCATCCTAAGAACTGGATAGTTAAAAAGCTACACTGTGAGACTAAGCACACTGAGAGGCTCTCTCCACTGATACGTTGCAGTCTACTGTACTCTTTTTAAGTCAGCTCCAAACAAATCAGCTCAGCTACCAGGAGAAATATAAATGCATCAGCTCAGCCTGTATTCCACCAGGGCAGTTTGCACTTCTAGCTAATGCCTGTTCTACAGAGCACTATCTTGACCGGGCTATACTGTCCTGGTACCAGGCTAGCCCAGTAAGGAGTACTGACTCTCTGTAGCTCAGGACTCCAACAGCAACATAGTGTTGGCATAACCTTTAAGAAGTGACAGGTTTTGGTTCTGCAGCATGCAGAGCACATATGGTAAGAAAAGTACTTGTGAGACTTGTGGAATATTTCAGCTTTTTTGTTATCACATGCTAACCTTTCCACACAGGAAGATTTCTGGTGAGCATTCCCTGGAAGCTAGAGCTTCACCCTCAATATGCTCCCAAAATCCACGCCACCTGAGACCACTAGCTCAAAGAGCATCATGGCTACGGGAAGTTTGTCAACTTTGTTATTATGGATGTGGTGGCCACTCTGGTTAGAGCTTTCAGTGAGCTAACTTCCACATTGCACACTATTGTATCTGCCACACAAAACCAGGATTAAGCTTATGATCAAGTTGCTGCATGACAGCTGTGCTGGTGCAAAGTCTGGTTTGTGTGTTCCCAGCCAGATGACAGTGTTTTGCCTTTGCATTTGGTGGGAGGCAGGGGCATGTACTGTGATGGCACAGCTGATGCCATTTCACTTGTCAAGCCACAGTAGCTTCATCATGAGTTTGCACTGTAGTGATTACAGGGAATGAAGGAAATATGCAGTAAAGTGGTACAGGAGTGAGAACAGGAATCGGGGATAAACGAGGAAAGGGAAGAAAAGAACTATACTGTGTTAAGAAAAATAAACAGGGTAAGTGATGAAAACTTCTTAGAAGCTTCATATGGACCTCTCTCAGAAGCAGTTCACCCCTAAAAACATATTTTCTATTTGCTGGTTGTTTTTTTCCCTATAAATCTAGAGTACAATTCATGTCTTCATTTCTGAACCTATTACTTCAAACCATATACATGCTTAAATATTTACAACAATACAAACCAGAGAAGCCAGAGCTCTGATTTTTTCCATATCCAGAAAATACATTTTAAAAACTTGTGTGACAGCCTTTTTGAAAGTGTATCTTCTGCCATTATCACTGCAAATCTTCAGTCTATATCTTGGCTCACGGAAGACCTCAAGCAAGTGTTTATTAGAATAGAGGCAGCTTAGTCTGTGGAGTAACTGTATTTTCTCAGCAATCAGCTGTTACATATAACACCATTAAGCAATTAGGCTGAATCTTTAGTTATCGTCTGTAGATTAGAGGCTTCCAGATGTATCTTTGTTATCTACTAGTTCTGCAATTGTCAGCCCATAGCATGATTTAAGGTCTGCCAAACAGTTCTGGAATACTATCCCATGCTAATGCTTGGTAACTACAGTTGTCATGACTACTCAGCACCTCTGAGAGCGCTGTGTAGGACAGCTGTTGCCATGATTCCTTGGCATTTTCCCTAAAAATTACTGTCCCATATTCAGACTTCTCTTATATTTTCTGAGATCAAACACATAGGCAATTTTGCCTTCCAACGGAGAAGGCACTACACTGTCAATCTGAGGCTGATCATTGTGCCTGCCCACAAGGCTCTTTCAGGCACAGAATTGTTCCAAATGGTATTTCTCTGCTAGCAACTTAACACAAAACCCATGGGCCTTCTACAGAGCCGATATGCCATTGCCACACTATTCCAATCAAGACTACCTATCATGCTTACCATGTATAATACAGGTCAAGTCACTTCTCTGCAAATTTTCCAGACGGGTTACTGGCTTGTACCAGTCTGTTTAAGTGGAAGGGTCAGGTTAGAGACCTATATGGTGAAGTCTGCCCTCTAAAAATAAAACCCTTCTTATTTCTATGAATAAGGTCAGATGAGATACAGTCACAACCTCTCCATGTATTCTTTCACCAGCACCTACTCCAAACACTCTTCAGAAACCAAGTTCCATAACTGTTTCTACAACACTTTCTGGCTTTCAGAGATACATAACCACATCCTGATATACTAGAGCCTTAGGTTCAAGATTAATGTTTTCATACTTAAAGTAACAGCAGAATGGTGCTCCATGTTGTTGCTTCTAGACTGGGTTGTAACCATAGCTTAATAGTGGTTGACTCACAAATCAAAGAGAGTCTTTGAGAAAACTTTCTGCAGGGTTGACAGACAGCTAGTGTACTTTGTGGCATTTTCTTCCTTGTTAATTGACAGGGAGCCTGAGACAGTTTGAACAACACTGTGTACAGCATACCCAACTCAGCCAAAA
The DNA here is from genome assembly GCF_023343835.1 of Lagopus muta. Classification (NCBI taxonomy): domain Eukaryota; kingdom Metazoa; phylum Chordata; class Aves; order Galliformes; family Phasianidae; genus Lagopus; species Lagopus muta. The sequence continues at coordinate 97,771,813 of NC_064433.1, forward strand.
CTCATTAAGGATCTCGTCTTCTCGCATGTGTTTTGTCATGCACATTGCTGCGCCCCTAATGGGCAGCAGTTATGCTGAGATTAAAGATCACCAAATACCTTCAATATACCAGTCAAATTGCATTTCTCAACTGCTTGCACACTGGTGAATGTTTGGCTGCTTTACCGGATGAATGATGAAGATGAAATGGCTGTTCTCCAGCACCTGAACTTAGTTAAAAAGTGACTCTGAAACCAGTTTCAGGGGTGATAATTTCAGGAGAATGTGAGACAGATGCCAAAAGATACTCATGTTCATAACTACACTGATCTGGTTGCTATTGAAAGATTCCTCCGTGCCAAATAATGTAAGGCATATGCATCTTTGATCACTTTTGAATATATTTTCAAAGAATTAGTCTGGATTTTGTCCTGGGAGTCCCACTGATTTGCAATGCAATCACTTAAGTTAAAACTCCATTCACAGTTGAGAGCACTGCTGACCTGCAGAACTACAGATCAGATGGGGAATGGTATTTCTTCTAAACTGGTTGTTACATCTTTCCTCCCTTGAGGACTTTGCTTTCTTTTTTAAAGCTGGTGGAATGTTAAGCTACTGTAATATTTGCTAACTGGTTTTGTTGTTTTAATACTGCCAAACAAATGCCACCACCCCACCTTCTGATGCTTAAAGAAGTAGACTTTCCTGGTTATGTGTCAGGAAGTTCACAATAGAGAAGCCTTAAGCAAAAACTTCTTGATAAAGGATGGTTGTCAGATCATGGCCTTTTTTTTATTTCTTGCATTTAGGAAAAAAAGGAAAACCATTTTTAGAACTGGTACTTTCTGAAAACTTTCAACATTGGATTTCTGTGACTTAGAGCATTTGCAACAAATCAGTAAGTGAGTAACATTTTAAGCAGTAATGAGAAGAATATCAAAACATAGTTAAAGCTGGTGAACACTCCTATCAGCAGACTTAGGGAGGGGTAACAGGTTACAGGAGGAAGATACAGGTCAGCAGCAGAAGTGAATGGGTTGACCTTATGTAAACTCTGTGCCTGCTAATACACAGGACAACAGCAGATGAAATGGGGGTGTGAAGAGGAGTGAGTAAATTCTGCCAGAAGCATTTGCTCTAAGCATTCTTATTTTTCTTGTTTTCACTACTGCAAATCTCCCTCTCCCCCTGCCTTCCCATCTGCAGATCAGCGGGGGTCAGTAGCAGCTGTAGAAACCATTACATTGGTAACTTCAAATTCACTTTTTGTTGTTGTTGTTGTTGTTAGGAAAGTAACATGAGCCTGGTCCTTCACTCAGTGAGTCTGTACTGATTAACATTGGCCAGGGCCATCCCTTAAGCATCATTCTCACACAGTGATTCTACCAGCAGTAAATAAGGAAAATAATTCAGTGAGTGCTCAAATGCTATGAAAATGACAGATGAAAGCAGTCTCTGCTTGAGGTATCAGAGAAAACAGTTTTGCCTTGACCGGTTAAATCATGGAACAGAAATATAAAAAACAGCTACAAGATATCCAAAGTCAAACTTGCCAAGAAATGGACATGATTCAAGAACAGACAAGTCAAGGGGATGTACAATATGAGAAGGATTTCAGCCAAATATGGGTAGGCTCAAGTGGAGCCAGAAAGCATAACAGAGATTTTTAAGAACAGATTTGACAAGGATCTTCAAGGCACACCGCCTTTGTCAGTAGCTGATAGGAGTCCTGTCAAAGTCAAGTAGTGACAGACTTTCTTCACCATGTAACGCAGAGGTACCTCAGTCTCAGCATCAGCAGACTGAGACAAAATACCCACAGAGCATATCAGGTTAATCACCCAGTTCCAGAATGAATCAGGCTTGCAGGAAAATCAGCCAGGGGAAGATGGTATTACTAAAATTGTTCTAAATTAAGTGAGAAGGGAAAAGAGGAAGGGAAAACATCACTGTTCTAATTATATAAGCATTTTGTTGTTTTGTTTTTAGGCTTAGAGGACTTTCTCTACGTTAGAGTAATTAATTAACAACAGAAAGCAAAAAAGAATTAGCTGGAATTAGTAGCTGCACTCACCATTCAATTTGGAATTATGCACGAAAGCAACGCTCAAGATGCAGTTTAAAAATTGTACACAAGATGGCATGAGGATGCTCCACCAGAATTAGCTTAGTATTTGGTGCTCCAACCCCAATGCCCTTATATGACTCTACTGTTGGAAACACACAAGGACAGCAGCTTAAAGAATAAGCTGTTTACTCAGAGCTGTACCATGGTTAACAAACATACATACAGTAATATCCTGAATCTACCTTGACCTTTAACCAAGAAGCTCTGCTGTGTTTGAGAGACCCAAGCTCATCTTTTGCAAGCACAGCTAACCCCAAATTGTGTGCGATCCACAGGTTTTAAGGGTGCACTACTGAAAGCAGAACCAAGGGTTATGTCAGGCAAAGTTCAGGATGTGAACAGCTTTAATTTGTGTATTGCACAATTATTAATAGGCTCATGAAATCATTTTGAGAATCAAGTAGAGCAAAGAGGACACGAAAATAATTGACTCATTTACACTAGGATTAAATTTGGAAAATTAACACAACAAGCCTCTGGAAACATCCAAGTTTGCTGGAAGAAGAAATATTACAAACAAAACACTCAGCTTTGACCACAGATAATGCCTTCAGACAATGCCTACTGTAGGGCTTCTGTTGAGAAGAACAAGAACCACAGGCTCACACAGAACAGCCAAGGCAGGAGATCACAGAATCTAATCATCTAATCCAACCTTCTGCTCAAAGCAGGGTCATCTGCAGGAAGTTTTCAGGTTTTGTATGACATTGCCGTCTCTCTGGAAAGCTTCTTCCAGTATTTAACTACTCTCACAGTAGAAAACTTCTTTCTAACATTAAATGGATTTTCCTCCATTTCAGCATATGCTCAACTGCCTCCTGCTTTGTCAGGAAGTACCACCAAGAAGAGTTTGGTTCCCTCTTTCATAAAATATACACATCTTCCAAATCTGTCCAACCCTCAGGGAGCATCTGAAAGCCTTCTCTCCTTCAGACTCAACAGTCCCAGCTCACTCAGCAGCCCCTCAGAAAACAGACGCTCCAGTCCCTTAATCATCTTTGTTGATTCACTCCTATATGTCCCAGTTTCTCTTGTACTGGGTAGTCCACCACTGGACCTAGCACTCCAGATATATCCCTCATCATGCTTGAGCACTCCCCTTCACCAGCTGGCAATGCTTTTACTAACAAAACCCAAGAGACTGTTGACTTTCTCTGTAGCACAGACTGCTGGTCTATCTCCTGTTCAGCTTGATATCCACCAAGGTAACTTTCTTCAGAGCTGCTTTCCACCTCATTGGAATCTGGACTGTATGGGTGCCTGAAATGCAGGATTTTACTGAACTTTGAGACTTCTGTTTGCCCATTTCTCCAGACACCTGAGGTCCCTCTGGCTGACAGCACAACGTGTCTATCAACAGCTCCTCCCAGCTATGCAACACACAGAGACTTGCTGAGAGTGCACGCTGCCCCATCATCCATGTCCTTAACAAAGATGCTAAACAGCACTGGACCCATAACTGACCCCTGAAGTGCACCACAAAGGACTGTCCTCAAGTTAGACTTTGCACCACTGATTACATGAAAGAAGAACGTACCACTAAACAAGGATATTTCAGTGCTGGAAAGGCAGCATTGCTGTTACTTTGGAAGAATTGCTGAAAGATACCAGGTTTCTCCAATCATTGTTTCAGGGGAGAGACTGAAAAAGACCTGAACCTAATGCTCTCAAATATCACTAATGTCAGATCAGGTGTGATAAAGATAAATGACAGTGTCAGGATTTGTAAAAAACAACAAATAACAGACATAAATGGATTGTGCTTAAAATACTGAGTACAGGCATGTGGGAAAAATGCTAAGCTTTCAACAGAAACAAGTATGTCCTCTATAGTTTTAGGCAGTAATAAATTTCTTGGTTATTCACCAGATAGTCGTTTTCTCAAAAAACGATTATCACTATAGTCAGATGATGAGATTTGGAGACCTCAGGAAACATATGGATTTTATAATAAGAGCAAAAACATCAAGTGACTTATTCACATTTAATTCCCAGTAAGGGCTATAAATTTAATAGAAAAAAATAAGGTTATTAACTACAGCAACATAATTTTCCATGTGCATCAGTGAACTGTGTAAAACATCTGAAGGGAAACTTGCTATTGAGGAGACTGCAAACTACATACCCTGAGAAATCTTGTGCTGTCCTTGCTTACCTATCTAATCAGCCCTTCTTCACATCACTGAAACATAAAATATAAACGTTATTATTTAATGTTAGGAAATATTTGTAATTGGTGATGAAGAAAAGGAAGATCTGTAGGAAGATCAGTGCATGAAAAATCAAAAACTGAGAAAAGTAGGATGAAAATGAAATCAAAAGACAAAAGCACCCTACCCAATGAAAAACATCCTAACAGATGGAAGTATGATTTTGTGAAATTTGGATATCAGTGATGAGGCCGGCTTCCACCTCTCTCTTTCCACTGGCTGCTTTCATCCCCACTTTTTATCTGCTCCTTGGGTTCCTGAGACGTGCTAATGCACTGGTGTGTTTTGAAACCCCTTCTAACCCAGAACCGAAGTCATTTTGCTGCAGCATCACTCCTGGCTGCACTGAGGACTTAGTACTGAGACAGAGCTACAGAAAGGTGGGAACTGGAGCTAAGACTGTATTTGTAAAGCTAGATCTTAAGCATCAAAAGTTTAATGCTTGTTGCAGAAATGTTGTCAAAAGAAGACTTCAGCTAACAGGCGTTAGCTCAACTTTAAGAATAAGATACATACCCAAAAGAAAATAAGATACAACCTAAAATATCTGAATACTAGCTTCTGCCCAGTATTTGCCCCAGACAGTAAAGTCCTGATGTAATGCAAGCCTGAGAAGACAGCAGCTCTATTACCCATTTCTGTATCTTGAAGCACAGGTAGTACTGTCAACCACAGTTCCCCCTCCTTGAAGATTTCCTGGACAGGGAGCACCATTAAATAATTCATTAATCTTTACTCTGTATTCATACTTTGCTGAGGATTAGGTATTCGTCAGTGATTAGGTTGTGACATCTAAGTAAGTCATTAGATTGCAATCCAAAACTTTGAGAAATTTCTTTATTATACCCTTACTAATTAAAATAAAATGGCAAACTAGAATCAGAACAAAATTTTCTTCCAGTACCCATTAGATTTGAATAAAGCTGTAATGTAGTGGGATATCTAAGCAGTCTGTCATATTAACATTTTAATTACTCCTTAATAAAAGCCTGCGCATAGCAAAAAGCGACAGTCCTATTTTTTTTTTAGGGGAAAAAACCATCAGTTTGACTCAATAGAAGCATGAGAGTACCTGACTTTTGTCAGTTATCTACTCTCACATCTAGAAATATATCATTGCTCTTGAATTTGCTGTCTCTTCAGAGAATATCAGCATGAAGGAACGTGCAAAGGTCTGCCTTCAGTTCAGAATGTATGACTAGTATATTTGAACCACGACAAGTTAAAATATAATTGGCTAGAAATACAGGTAAGCAGTAATACAGAGAGAAAGAAAGAAAAAGAAAACATAGAAAGAATCATGCTTTAAGTCAGCTCCCAGAAACCCATACGCTCCAATGCTGCTCCCAAGGGAAGATGATTTATGCAGCTCAGGCTTCAAGATAAAGGTATTATTGCAGGCTGTTGTTCCTTGTGCAGCATAGGAGAGCCCTCCAGGCAACCTGCTGTGATTTTCTTCTATTTCTTTCATTCCTTAACTTTCAGCTGAACTTATTTAATTAGCTCTCCAGCTCTAACATGAAGATCCTTTGCCTCCTCTCACCCTTTTCAGTTGCTGAAGTACAAACCCAGCTGTCTCTCAGAGTCCCCTAACAAAGTGCCTTGTATGTGTCCTTGTTCAGAGTTTATGTCCCAGCTCTTCCTTTCTAGCAACTGTCAACACTCCAGAAGTCCATTTAGTCTAGTCTGCTGCTAATTCTCAGAGGTCACCCTAGAAAACATCAGTTCAAAGAAAATTCCTACCTCCCTCTCTTTATGGTTCTTCTGCCTTGGGACCTGTGGTAAAATAAAGTTGATCACTTCCTATGGTTTTGGCCGGATTTATCTTTCCAGTGCTATTTTATGAACATCTCTCCAACTGACTGTCACCACCAAAGCTGTTTCTAAAGCCCCTCCTTAATTTGTTTTCTCTGGAGAGTCTTTGAAGTTTTCTCTCTCACTCATTTTTGTCACTATCTCTTTGGAAAGAGATAGTATAATTCCCCTTTGTGACTGTGTTTCATCCGTGACAGACTTTCCCTTGGTGTCCCGCTAGTATCAGTTCTTCCTCTTCCTGAGCGTTAGAGTCATACAACTCAATTCCCAGTGAGCTCTACTCATCTTTTCAGTACTTTCCTATAAAGAGGTCACAACATGAACCCTGTACTTCAGACTCTAGAAGCTCTAAAGAAAACCGACTACTAAGAGACAAGATTGGTGACTTAGGCAGAGCTCATCCATTTAAATTAGTCACTCATTTAAAATCAATGGTGCAAAAAAATAAGTGGTTCAGTAGAAATTCATTGTCATCTAGAAGCATATATACCTAAATACGATGAGGTTATTTGCACCACCAAAGTACTCGTTTACCACTCAAAAAAGGCATGGTACTTTGGATGGATACCTCAGTATTGCATGCATTTAAAGATGTGTGACAGGAATGGAAACCAAAATAACCCTAAGTTAACAAGCACTCTGCCTCCATCTTCAGCATCTTCCTCTTAAGATGATCAAAGATCTTATTTCATATTATTCTTATTCATATCACATAGCAGTGTGCTCTTGCAGCTCAGAAGGCCAATGATATTCTGAGCTCCATCAGAAGAGGGGTGGCCAGCAAGGACAGGGAGGTGATTGTCCCTCTCTACTCTGCCCTCATGAGGCCCCATCTGGAATACAGTGTCCAGGTCTGGGGCCTCCATACAGGAAAGATGTGGAACTGTTGGAGAGAGCCCTGAGGAAGGCCACTGAGATGATCGGAGGTCTGGAGCACCTCCCCTATGAAGACAGGCTGAGGGAGCTGGGCTTGTTCAGCCTGGAAAAGAGATGGCTACAAGGAGACTTCATTGCAGCCTTCCAGTATTTAAAAGGGGATTATAAAAAGGAGGGAATCAGCTTTTCACAAGGGTAGACAGTGACAGAACAAGGGGGATGGTTTTAAGCTCAAGAAGGGAAGGTTCTGATTGGATGTGAGGGGGAAGTTCTTTACAGAGAGAGTGGTGAGGTGCTGAAACAGGCTGCCCAGACAGGCTGTGGATGCTCCATCCCCGGAGGTATTCAAGACCAGGTTGGATGGGGCTCTGGGCAGCCTGGTCTAGTAGCAGATCTGGAGATTGGTGGCCCTGCCTGTGGAAGGTGGATTGGAACTTGATAATCCCTGAGGTCTCTTCCAACTGAAGGCATTCTATAATTCTATATTATTTCTCCATTCAGCTTTGCATATGCTGCCAAGAGATGGCAGAAACATTTGAAATATCTTAATTGTTCAAGCAGAATAAGGACAAATTTTCTGGAATTGTTTTAGGCCATCAGCTAGCTCTGCACACTACTGCATATGCTACACTGGTTGAAGGGTTATAAACACCTTCAGTAATTAATTTTATGTCCTTGTAACACTTTTTACTCACCAGCAGATGTTATGCCACGTGAGTATACCCATCTGTCCCACATACGTTTCTAAAACAAAAGTCAAAGGCCAAGTGCTCCCACCAGTGTGGGTACACAAGGTTACTGTTAACATGTACTACTGTTATTCTTTAGACAAACACATTTATACATAAAGAGCCAATTACATGGCACGTGTGAGAACAGTTATATTAAATCTAGATGCATTGTAAATCCAAGATTTTTATAATGTAGATATATCTCCGTTCCTAAAGTAATTAGAAGTTTAACTACACACTCTGGCATGACCAGAAGCACGAAAAATATGACCTTTGAGAGAGTAGTGCTTTCAAATACGTAAAAGATTGGTGCAGAAGTGAAAGGAAATAAACTATTCTTCTTATCCGTTGTGAAGAGGACAAAAAATAATGGCCTTAAATTGCACCAAGCAAATTTCAGTTTGACATTAGAAAAACCTTTTCTAAGTGTAAAGCCACACTGCTTGGACTGGCAATGGAATCTCCTGCTGGCAGTTTTTAGGAACGAGCCTGACAAATATCTGTCAGAGCTGGTATAAGTAGGGCTGATCCAGTGTCAAAGCAGAAGGAATAACCCTTCAGGATCCACCCCACCTCTCCTCTGTATTCATCCATACCTCATTGAGAACCAGCATTAGGCAAAGCTTGATTACCTTCTTGAAAAGTCTTTCTTACAATGTTTTTCATAGAATCAACATGGTTAGAAAAGCCCACTAAGATCATCTAGTCCAACCATTCATGCTTCAACATAACCACAATCCATTAATTACCATATTTCATCAGACATATACAAAACTGGCTGCAGCACAAAATGAAGCTGTTGCCACAATGGAGCCACCTGACTGGTGAACACAGAGCTGCTCATACCCATAGAGCCCAACAGCTCTTGACCTGCTTGTTTCCTTGCTGGGGATGCTCAGACAGCTCAACTAGGCAATCAGGTAAGAGCTGTCCCTGTGAACACAACAATTCTCAGATATTATTAAAACAGCCCCTTCCATAAAATCAATGTGTGGCTCTTTGAATATGCTTATGCTCTGTAAGATCCATTGTAATACCACAACAAATTTCCCTAAATTTGAAGGCAGATACATAGCAGAAGACAGAATATTTACACTCATATGAATAACAAGTTTGTAGTATTCTGTCCTATAAGCATCTCTGTTTTTGTAGTGGTGAACTTGAAGGGTAAAATAAAAACTTCTTGTGCTAGGCAAAGCAAATGCTCTGAATTTAGAGTGAAAGTATTCTACAGTGTATTTTCTTATGAAAATGGATCACATGAAACTCAATGATAGAAACACTGTTTCCTAACCTAATTTAATAATGCAATCAGAATGACCTCTCCTTCACACTTTAATTGAGAAAAAAGAAGAGTCTCCAACAGACTAAACAGAAGCTACTCTAGTTTTTAATCAATAGTCCTATTCCCACTGGCTATGTATTTCAGTTCAGAACATTGTAATTAAATACAGTGATGAGCTATGTTTCTTTATGAATGAAGCCTCTTGTTCCCATATATACAGATACATATATCTATATCTATGTAACACTAAAATGAGTTTGCTGCTTAAATCAAATGATGAGTCTAAATAAAACTACACTAATGACCTCTGGGAAGAAACCTTCAATTTGATGAAAAACCCCTTTAACACTGTCAACGAAATACTTTACTATGGGTTTGGGTTTTCTTTTGTTTTTTTGGGTTGATTTTTTTTTTTTGCCTATTCAGAATACTGAGTTTGGTAGGTTTTTTTTGTTGTTGTTTTTGGGGTTTTTTTTTGCCTATTCAGAATACTGGAATGATACAACAGTAGTAGCATTTGGATTGAAAAAGAAGTATATAATATAAAAGTATATTATAACATTCCACTAAAAATTTGAGAGCCTACAGATATCATATTCAGCATCATATTCAATCAAGTGGTCCCACTAACTTCCACTGACTAATTCTACATAGCTGAGGTGAACAGCATTTCAGTCCTAGATGTTTTGAACTTATTTTCCCTTGAAATATGAAGGTTTAAATTAATTCATATGAACATTCAAGCCTAAACAGGTAGACTGGAAAGTTCACCTACAGCTTACCATTTTGCCCATAGGCAACTTATGAAATTGTAATTAGGGTTACTATTACTTAGCAATCACATTCACAAAAGTACTAAAAGATTTAGGAAACATAATTGCATTTCACCACTTTGCAGTAATAGACCAAACTATGATTTCTTCTCATAAGCAAGAGAAAATAATCCTTGTTATTCTGCTGTTTAAACAGGGCTAAAAAGCCATACAGAGGTGCTACGAGGACAGGGATATCCTCATTCTAATCCTAAGCGATTAGTCATGTATCTCCAGTGATTCTGCTTTGCATAAGAATATTCTTTTGCCCTTGACTTTATCGCAGGCTAAAGTTAATGGGCCAAATGCATCCGTTGACTAAAGTGGTCTTAACTCCAAGGGTAAGTTTGGCTTGCCATAAAGAAACACAGTTGGCAGAAGCCTAGAGAAGTGTAATCATAAAAAATAGCCCTACATACTGGCATCATCTTCTACCAGCATTGCTGATTTTCAAATGTGCAAATAAAAAAGAACAAGTGTTGTTTTCAAAGTGTTATTTCTTTGTTTAGCCAGGAATACATTGACTTACTTAATTTTTCAGCTCTAATGCTCTCAGAGCTAAACATTTCTTACTAAGGACTCACTTGTCTAAGAATCACATGCACAGAGCTATCCGGTAGGTCCACATGTTCATACAGATTTCATGAAGAAAAACAATGGAAAGCTTAAAACACTGAAAGTGCTGTAAGCTTCAGCTGTTTGTACTTAGAAAAAGAGAAGTATGTTGAAAAGTTTTCCATTTATTACAAAGCAACCAATAGTTATTACAGGACGCTAAAGCCTCTCTTACTTGTTATATAGTTTAAGATTTTGTGAAAGATGGGAAGTTCAGAAGGAAATGCTTTCCTCTTTAAAAGAAAGAGAAGCCGCTTCTGGAAAGAGCCTGCAGAAGGATGCATTAGAAAGTAAGAGCCCCATCAGGCAACAGAACTCTCCTTAGCACAGAAGCTCAGGACAACATTCATTAGCTCATAATATTAGGTTGTAAGGATACAGTTCCAACCCAGAACACGTTACCTATGTCATAAAGGGTAAACTGATTCAGAGGATCACAAAAGTTCTTCTTCAATAACTCACAAAAGGATCAGCCCAGCTGAATATACAGCTAGCAAACGTCTAAGTCTCTCTAAGATCTAGAAAATCATAGAACCATAGAATCACCAAGGTTGGAAAAAACCTTTAACATCATCCAGTCAAACAGTCCACATATCAGCAATACTTCCCACTAAACCATGTCTCTCAGTACAACATCTAAAGGTTTCCTGAACACCTTCAGAGATGGTGACTCCACCACCTCCCTGGGCAGCCCATTCCAGCTCATGACCACTCTTTTAGAGAAGTAGTATTTCCTAACATCCAACCTGAACCTCCCCTGACGCAACCTGAGGACATTCCCTCTAGTCCTATCGCTACTTACCTGAGAGAAGAGGCTGACTCTTACCTCATCATAACCTCCCTTCAGGTAGTTATAGAGAGCGATAAGGTCACCTGAGCCTCCTCTTCTCCAGACTGAACAACCCCAGCTCCCTCAGCCGTTCCTCATAAGACATGTGCTCCAGACCCCTTCGCAGCTTTGCTGCCGTTCTCTGGACATGCTCCAGGGCCTTAACATCTTTCTTGTAGTGAGGGGCCCCAAACTGAACACAGTACTTGAAGTGCAGCCTCACCAGGGCTGAATACAGAGGTCTGAATACAGGTCTGAATACATGATCACTTCCCTGTTCCTGCTGGCAGCACTATTTCTGATACATGCCAGGATGTCATTGGCCTCCTTGACCATGTCAGCATACTGCTGGCTCACGTTCAGCCAAGCATCAACCAATACCACCAGGTCCGTTTCCTCTACACAGTCTTTCAGCCACTCTGCCCCAACCCTGTAGCCTGGGGTTACTGTGGCTCAAGTGCGGGATCCAGTACTTTGTCTTGTTGAACTTCATCCCATTGACTTTGGTCCCGACTCCCAGCCTGTCCAGATCCCTCTGGAGAGCCTTTCTACCCCCCAGGCAAATTGACAGTTCCTCTCAAGTTGGTGTCATCTGCAAACTTACCGAGGGTGCGCTTAATGCCCTCACTCAGGTCATCAATAAAGATACTGAACAGGACAGGCCCCAGTATCAACCTCTGGGGAACACCACTTACAACCAGTCGCCAGGTGGATGTGACTCCATTTACCACCACTCTCTGGGCCTGGCCAGCCAGCCAGTTCTTTGCCCAACAAAGAGTGTATCTGTACAAGCCATGGACTGCCAACTTCTCCAGGAGAATACTTTGGAAGACAGTGTTGAAGGCTTTGCTGAAGTCTAGGTAGATTATGTCAACAGCCTCTCTCTCATCCACCAGGCAAGTCACTTGATCATAGAAGGAGATCGGGTTGGTCAAGTGGCATCTGCTTTTCATGAATCCATGCTGGCTAGTCCTGATCCCCCAGCTGTCCTGCATATGCCATGTGATCTCCCTACATATGATCTGCAGCATAACCTTTCCTGGCACTGATGTCAAGCTGACAGGCCTGCAGTTTCCAAGATCCTCTCTGCAACCCTTTTTGTAAATAAGAGTCACATTGGCAAGCCTTTAATCCTCTGGGACCTCTCCAGTTGAGCAGGAATGCTAATATATGGTGGGAACTAGCTTGGCTATCACCTCTGCCAGCTCTCTCAGCACCCTCATCTGTCTCTTCATCCTGGTTAGGGGGTCTATAACAGACCCTCGCCAGGATGCCTGCCTTGCTGGCCCTCCTCCACATCCTTACTCACAGAGACTCTATCTTATAATTCCTATCCCCAAGCTCTACAATATCAAAGCACTCTAAAACAGAGAGCTGTGACACCAACACTTCTTCCTTGCTAGTTCCTTCTGAAAAGCTTATAGCCATCTGTTGCAGTATTCCAGATGGAGCAATCCCACCATGTTTCCATAATGGCAACTAAATCACAGTTTGCCTGCTGCACAATGGCTGCCAGCTTCTCCTGTTTGTTGCCTTTGCTGTACACACTGCTGTAGATGCACTTCAGCTGCACCCCTTGCTTCACTCCCAAATCCATCATTGTTCTCCTAGGCTCATCTCTAGTGAGCCTGGTTTTATCTCCTTCCCCCTTCACATCTAGTTTAAAGCCCTCTCAATGAGCCCTGCCCCCTGGGCTAGGATCCATTTTCCCCTCTGAGTCAGAATGGAGGCTGCCTGTGATGCCAAGCTGGGACCTTTTTCCATTCCTCATCTTTAAACTGCCTCCCTCTGCTTGATGCTGCCAGGGGAGAGGTTCCAACACCATTTGGGGGGTATCACCCTGGTGTCCTTCTTGCAAGTTCAACGGAGAGTTACTCCACCAATCCATCTGCTTTTACTCACACTCTCTGATACCCCTTAATCTCGCCACCCCTCTTCGAGCTTCACCACCGCACTGAGCAGATCATCCACGTGCTCACTCCTCACACAGGTGGAATCCCTACCGCCCTTCACCAGCACCAACAGGCTCAGGCACGCACTGCAAACACAGGACCTAACCGCCACGTGTTCAGGCAGGCGCTCATCTCAGTCACCACATTCTTCCTTGCCAGAGCTTTCTGCCTAGTGGAGACCACGACTGGATTCGTTGTCTGGGAGGCAGCCGATAGGTGAGCCCGTCTCCCGAGTGGACAGAGATACTCCGCCCTCCTCACCAACCTTGCTTACCTGACCCGAGCGAGCTGCCCGTGCAAACTGCCGCTCTGCGCCCTTCTGACGTGCCTCTGTGACACCACACCGCTGCCGCCACGCGGAGGACAATGGCGCCGGGAGCTGCCGCCTGGCAGGGCCGCCCCTCAGCCAGCTGAGGCCGTTCCGTGCTTCGCCACACAATGCGATCCCTCCACAGCTGATTAGCTCACCTGTGCCGCAATAATTCAAACTGCATTTTGAATTCTTTTTGCCAAAACATGTTTCTGTCTAACAACAGTAACATACCAAAGGTCTTGACAACAGGTGACCTACCACAATATTATTTTTTCTGACAAATCTACAAATGTAATTAAAATAATCCTTAAACTGTTGAAGCTTTTTACAGCAATTCGTTCATTCCTTGAGACAGAGGAACAAGAAATAAAAATCACGCATAGCCCTTAGAGATGCCATACCATGCTTGTGTCTCTGTTAAGGATGACAGTAGGTAATAGAGCAGTTCAACCCGATTTCCTTGGAAATACTAACACAGTTTTTGTATGCAGCCAGCAGAGGTCATTCAGCAGGAGTATGGCCAACAAACTTACCTCGGTGACATCAGACCAATGAGATATATTCCTGGATGCTACATGCAGATCTAGTGCTTACATTTTAAAGTCAGAATCCAAACATTATTTGAAGGAAAGAGAAGATGTCTCAGAATGAGGGACTTAAAGTCATCTATTCTTCTTATCTTGAAGCTCAGGAGCTGATTTGATTTCAGTTAAAGACCCTTACTCTGAAGAATTTACCTGCAAGGAAGGAGCTCACTGATTTAGCAAAGAAAATCACAATAAAATAAAATAAAATAAAATAAAATAAAATAAAATAAAATAAAATAAAATAAAAAAACAAAGGCGGGAGTCTGAAGCCTAAGTAATTCCTATTAGGAATAAGGAACATATAGTTAAAAGTCAAATCAGATAGGAATCTGTGCATGGATATGGATATGTAGGTTCTCCTCTTTCTGGGGCATTTGAGAAAACACTGGCTGTGTGTATGGGAGCTTTTCTTCATTTAGTAAAAACTATTGGGCTTGCATCAAAGAACACTATATTGTCTAAGCTAGACAATAGCATGAAAGTACTCACCTTACTTAGGATATAGGACCTAATCAGTTCTGAAAACTGAAAATGCTCAGAAATGAAGGTATTAGTAAAATAGCATATATATACATATATAAAAAAATAACTAAACTTTTAGGTAAGTAAGAATCTCACATGCCAAGTAGAACACAAGAAGTGTTCACAGAGCACTCTCACTTCTGCCCACACTGTCCTTGCAGGCAGGCAGGTCCTGCTTTTAGTCTTGAGCTACTCAGTCATTTTTTTAGTGGTGCAAACTCAGTGCAGCCCTGGTGGCACATGGCAAGATGTTTCTATTTCTCTGAGGATATCGCAGCAGATTTTCCCTCTCTAGATGACCTGCCCTTTCCTTTCCTTAAACCACACACCCCCCAAGCAGGTTCAATTCCTTATAACAGCAAGGACTAACACATTTTTTTTCCTCAAAGGTTTCAATTTAATCAATTTAAGGAGCATAATTCATCTTTGAACAAGTATATATATATGTAAATATACATGGGTATTAGACTACTTCAGTGGTACATATACTACTATAAATATATGTATGCATATACAGAGAGATATATCTCCATACACACACACTTTTGAGCGCCACGAGATAAGACATATGAAATTTATTCCTCAGGTCAGACAAAATGGTTTAAGCCTAAGGGCTTCTTCTGGCTTCTGTTGTTGGTCTGTGTTGTAATTTGCTCCCTGTACCTCAACACTTCATAGCAAGTGTTGTTGTTTAAGTGAGGAAGGTAGAAGTTTCCTAATAAATAGTTTTTAACAAATTCTCCAAACTCCTTTTCTTTAAACCAAAGATTTCAATTGTTATAGCACTGAGTTACAATGAGATTGCTATGGCAGATCTGTCAGCATATGAGTAAATAAATCTGAATTATTCCTGTATCATCAAACATTGCTTGAGGAAGAAACAGGCTTCACCATGCTTTCTTATCATATATTTTAAATACAGAAATAAACACACAAGTATACTCTAGCTCCTACGTACCAACTACATGAGGAGGAGGTAGGTCCTCCTAACACTGCTGTCTTCAAGTGATTTTAAAAGATCCCTGTATTACAAAATAGCAATAGTACTAAATGATACCTCAGTGGATCAGCCACTAAAGGAAAATGGTATGCACACTTAGCATAGCATAATTATCACAATAATATGTCTATACTTGTATACAATTATCTACTCTGGAACCTTGAACTATTTTTGTTCCCCTGTCTGCTCAGGGAGTGCTGCCTCTTATGCTTACTTCTCCAACAGAAGATGGCATTTTCACTGAACCATGAACCTGCTTTGGCATAACAAATGCTCCTGGATGCTTCTCAAAATGTGTCACAAAGTGAACATCCTTTGTCTACTCCAATTATATCAGCATTATTCCCTTCTTCTAGCTGTCATTAGAGTATCTTCTATTTTCAGCCTTTCTTGTAAGTGTTAAGACTTTTCTTTCTCAATCATTGCACTTGTGTCTGATCACAGAAAAAAGTCACCATGTGGCATGATGAAGAAAGGGGAAGTTGCCATTTCCTTAGCCTTTGTTATGTCTTTTACCTATGAGAGGATCTGATCCTGCATTACTAATGGATCAAAGGTCTTCTACTGACTTCAGTCAGAATTTCTAAGTCTAAAAATGCATACAGGCTGAGACCATAAAACTTACTATAATATTTGGAGTCAGCCAAGCTGAGTTCAATATTCAAGATGTTTGTTGGAAGAATGTTTTTCCCTATGAAGAGAGAGCTTGGAATAATGCAACTAAATAGCAGTGTACTTTTATTTACACACCCTGGAATATTCCAGCCCCATTTACACTGTATTAATTCATTTAGCTCTGTTACCAGAATATCTTGTTCAATTCAAAGGGCAGGCCTGGCTGCCACAAAGCTTTTTGAGAGGAAAAGTCGTGCAACTATAATGCTGTGACTATTCCATATTGCTGGAGGCTCACTTACATTGGTGACGCAGGGCTGTGGATTGGAGTGGCGGTGATCTAGACACCACAAAAATATTTTTTCTGTATATGAGTATGGGAGGCTAAATGTCAATCCCAATCCCAAATTTCCTTCCTCTCTGCACACATGCATTTGAACAAATTTGAGTTAATTCAAGAGTATTGTATTTTTTCACTGCAATTTTTAGTGAGCACCAGTCACTTCAGGGTATTAACACCAGCCCCCAAAATGCCCTGCTGTGGTGATAACAACAGTTCTCCTGGCAGCTGAGATGCTGGAGCTTGCAGGCTCAGCTATATGACAGAGAAGTGAGGAGCAGAAATAACTCATCTGTACATTCTCATAACTCTTCTGTACATTTTCACAATCCACATTCCTAATATAAGGAAATTTGAACAGCATGCAGTCTTTCACAGTCACCCCACACAGCTGAGTCCAACAGACAGGAGCATACCACCTTCACTTCGTGGAAATCTCTTTGCCAGATTCTGACAGCAAGGCTGGACCCCGGTTTTTGTACAGAGTATAGGAACTACACCCTGATAAATTGCCTATATTCCCTTGTATACTGCAGACAAAGAATATTTTCTGCATTAGCTATGGGCAATTTCTCAAAAGAAACCATCTAGCATAAATTCAAAGCATCTTCATGGACCTACACTTCAGAGAGTACAGATGTTCCCATCCTTCCCCTGCACCTCCAATACTCCGAGTTCCTCAGGATGCAGGATCAGGCCCCCCTCTTTCATCCCAGTGCCTCTTAACACATAACAGACCCGCATAAAAAAATGGTAAGGCTCATTTAACCTGGATGAAAGCCAAGGTTCAGAAGTATGCATACAAGGGCTGGAAACAAAAAGGCTACAGGAAAAACAGAATACAAGCTTGTTTGCAATATTTCATTAAGATATTTACCCAAAATGTAGTCCCTGGACTCCTGATCACTAATTGACACAAGCTTCCCCTATTCTCATCTGCTAGTCTAGATGATTTCCTTCTGTGCCATTTTTGATGGCTTTTCCTAGAGACTTCAGAGACCCCTTCCCATCCTTCCACCTTTCGCTTCATTTCAGATTAAATGCTTTCCTGAAGGCTTGCATGACCTGTAGGCATCTATGAGAACTTTTGAGCTCAAAAGCACCCCATATATCAGACTGTACATATTATAGCTGCATTTTGTCATTTTCTTATCAAAACAATTCCAGACATAAGAATGGGAGACTTGATGAGATGAATCTCAAAGCTGATGGCTCCCTGCAGCTCCAATTTCCTGTGGAGATTTCTAAAGAAATCAAGGAGGTAGGAGATATTACGTGAACTCAGTTATTTCTGGTTGAAATGAAACTATCTGCTTTAGACTGCATCTATTTAATAAAACATCAGCCTTTAAATTACTTGAATTATCTCATTTGTAATTTCTATATTCAGAGAGCTTCCCTGTGTAGCTATCAGTTTACGATGTCCTTGTTTTCAGAACACCTGAAGTATCTGTTATATTTAATTAAAATAAAGGGAATATGTTAACGGCACCTCTGTGTGACATATTTTTCTAGCATCCTCCTTTAAAGCTAAGGAGTAGTGGCACATGTTCAATAAAATAATCTTTATTACTCAGTTTTGCACTGTAAACTCTATAAAATATCATAAAAAGAAAGTAGGAGAAAGTGAAATCTCAATAATGTTAAAGGTTTTAGACTCTCCAGAAAATGAGTTATTTCCTGAAGCTGTAGGCTTAGAAAAAGGCCCTTTTCACCAAGAGATTTAAACGCCAGTACAGCCAGCTCTGCCTTGCACTTCCTGTACTGTAAAGGTTATGATACGCCAGCTAGAATCAACAGAGAGTCAAACTGCAAATTAGATTACAGAGCTGAAAATAATTAAGCAATAATGACAGAGTAACAGGGTATTTCCTGGGGCTTAATGACCTGCAGGGAGGAGCTGAGGCTAAACATCAGGAAGAAAACTGCTACAGTATATTTTTCCTGGCCCTTGCATGTACAAAGGGCAATGCCACTCTGCTGCTACTCCCGGAGAATTAATGCTAACAGGGCTAGTCCATCAGATTTATTTATTTGCCACCAGACCCAGACTGGGGCACTGCAGCGCCCTGGCTACGGCAAAGTAATTGGAGACAAGATAACAGAAAGACAGCTCTGTCTCGGCCAGTTTTTGTCGTGTAGGGATAGGGAATTAAATCAGTTGTTCATTGCAAGCTTTCGTGCTACATGGCGTGGGCGATTCCAGCCATCCCCTCTCTGCACCAAGTCCCACAGCCTCTTCCCAGGCACCTCACCCGACCTTTCTTTCAATCCCACACTCCATAAATAATCTAATTCCTTTTATTTGTCTTCCCAGCCAGCCCCAGCTCTCTCCCCACAGCTTCCCCTTCACCTCCCACACAGGGCAGGCAGCTCCCTGCTTGTGACCCACTTGCACAAAGCACACAAGGTTTGTTTCCCTTTGCTTCCTCCCCCTGCCCCTAGCAGCCTGTTGGTGCTCATACTTTGGACTCTCTCTGGGGGGTGCTGGGGTGAGCATATCCCCCTCCATGCTAATGGCTACCCCATGCTCCCGGCTCAGAGAGAGAGCACTAAACCAAAGGGACCCGATCTTTTCTTCTGTTTGCAGCAGAACTAAATAAATCTGTGCTTTCACCAAAGAATTACATTGCTAAGATGTGATATTTATTTTTTCTTCTGCTTTAGGCTTTTCCTCCTAAACTGCTATTCTTTACAGTCTTAGTTCTGCACAGTTGATAGAAAGTAGATGAAATGTATGCCTTTTTCTTTTTCATTTTCATCTTTTATTTCCTTCTTTCTCTCTTTCTCAGTCTTTCTAATATAAACAATGTTTATGCCAGCTCCTGTTAATGTCCATTAAAAAAAAAAATTAAAGCATATATTATGCCAGCAAGATAAAGACTCCTCCCAAATACTATTTTTTATCCCTAATCAAAACAGAGTTACTACAGACTTAATAAGCTAAAGTCATCTCTTGTGCAACTGTGCTAGAGTCAAGGGAGTAACACTGGGAATGGATTTGGCCCATTCTGTGGAAAACAGAGCTCAGAGGTCAGGGTGACCTGATTTGCAACAAGAATGTAAATACAAGTGATAGAGTACTTATATTTTAATGTCTGAAACACAGAATAATAATCTAATTTTTAGGCCTAGGTTTTTGCTCAGTGTGGCTCAGAAACATAAACCCAAAGTTGTGTAATAAACCAATAGTAAACTGTACATCAAAATGTGGATCATCATCACTTTTTACCAAATGAAGATCAGTATTATGAAGTACTATGTACACACCTGGATCTACAAAGTGCTTCACAAGCCAGCTGAACGAGCTGGAGAGCAGAAATCTCATTGCCTGTTCCTAAAATGCAGCCACTTCTGTGATGAAAACCAGCAGCTGTTAACACCACACAGCTGTACCGGACAAAGGCTTGGGGCATAAAATGAAGATGATGACTCTACTTATACTAAATTGCAAGTGAAGTGTAAGTAGGTAGATGGCACAGTAATAATCCAAATACAGAGAGTAATACACTGCCATTCTCTTGACAGAAGTGGGAGGTTGTACTTACAAAAGCATCAGCCTTATCCAAAACTCCTGCAGATCTTTGCCCATTAATGTCACAGACAGTGATCAGCTCAGCACTGGTGGATAGAAAAGATCACAGTGGCCAACCTGAGAACTGTATCTTATCCTCAGAGCACTTCAGCATTCTGTGAGGATAACTTAACTACTTAAACCAGCCCCTTTAATTTGTGAGTTCTCACAGCTCAGTGCTTTGTGCATCATAAAGATGCAGCTTGTGATGAACAAAAGGCATTTCCCACCTTTCTCTCAAGCAGTCTCCTCCTATTTTGGTTAATTTGGATGCTTGATGTAGCCCTAGCTGATGGAGATACTCTGTCATCTTCTCCAAGCCTCCTCCCTCCAAAGGAAAACAAATTGTTCAGAAGCAGTGACAGCATAAAGGGGAAAATCTGCTGTCTTTCTTCCCCATTAAATCAGTTATCTTAAAACAATATAGCTAGGGATTTCTTTAAAGCCTATGGGTTCCTCATGAGGGAAGCAGAGGGGCAGCACTGAGCTCTGCTCTCTGGTGACAGTGACAGGACCCAAGGGAATGGCATCAAGCTGTGTCAGGGGAGGGTCAGGGGTGGGCGTTAGGAAAAGGTTCTTCACCAGAGGGTGGCTGGGCCCTGGAACAGGTTCTCCAGGGCAGTGGTCATGGCTCCAAGACTGACAGAGCTCAAGGAGTGTCTGGACAACGCTCTCAAACAGAGGATCTGATTTTTCAGTGGTGCCGTGTGAAGCCAGGAGTTAGACTTCATGATCCCTATAGGTCCCTTCCAACTTGGGATATTCTTTGATTCTATGAAATACTGGCCCGTATGTTAGCATGTATGCACTCTAAATGCCTGACAAACGCATGGTGCTTTATCTCCCAGCCAGGACTGTAGGCCCTACTTTAGATATTGCTGATATCACATCAAGCAAGTGGATTCTCCAGTAAATTTCATTAATTTTTTAAACAAGACAAGTCGAAAAAGTATGTTTTTCTGCCTCATTTGTAAGAGCAGCCTGCTGCTAAACTTTTCATTCCACATGTGCCATCTCCAGATGCAAACTGCATAACATGATATTTTTCCCAGCTCTCTTCAGATCCTGTTTGTCAGGAAGTAGTTTCAATGGGCTCACAAGATGAGAAAACACAAAAGCCTGGTAACATTTTCATTGTTAGAGAGGCACAAGCTCCCTGGATGTCCCTGCAAAACATGTCATTCCTTTAAGTTCCCTTTTCTGCCCTCCCCAGTGGCCCCAAAGCCTCCAGAGAAGCCCAGTCCCCTCCCTCCCGGTGACAGACATCCCGGCAGCAGGGAGCACATCACCACAAAGCAGCCTGCTAAAAAACTATCTGCCTGGCTTGATAATAATAATAAGAAGAAAGGGAAAATTTTCCTAAGAACCATGAGACAGATGAAAACGTCCTTGGGTCTGTCAGGCAGCAGAGTAGAAAACGTCTTACAGTCAAAAAGACAAAAGCAGGGAATAAAAATGCCATGCCAGCAGGTGAAAGCAAAGCCTTTTTGCTTCGTGTCTCCCAGGGATAGGGTGGAGAGACATGCATTTCTCCATGGGTTTTTTTAACCCCCCCTCTTGTTTATGCACCTCCAGCTGACCTGATTATGTCAGTGCCTCCTGAAACTCTTTCTAACAACTTCTCTCCATCGCAGTGACACTTCTGATGAAAGAAACATTGAGTTGACCCGGGGAGCCGCAGCAAATTCCTGGAACTGGCTGTGGCTCCTGTGCCACCGTGAACTTTGCAGATTGGGATTTGCTACCCTAAAAGGAGAAAATGGCAGGAGGCAGGAGGAAAGCACTGCACTGTGCCCATCACCACTGGGAAGAAAGGGCAGCTCAGCCTGGTCCTAACCCAGCTTTTATGCAGAGCTTTTTGCATTCCTCCTT
This sequence comes from Lagopus muta, assembly GCF_023343835.1. NCBI lineage: Eukaryota > Metazoa > Chordata > Aves > Galliformes > Phasianidae > Lagopus > Lagopus muta. Next base: position 97,793,868 of record NC_064433.1, read on the forward strand.
TTTTCATCTCCTCTTTAGGGAGGGCTGTTTACATTAGGGCTATCAGTGTTGGAAACAAAGCATGAAGTTTCTTATGACATTAAAATTACCCTTCTTCAGGGAACAGGGCACTTGTAAACAAGAACATCTTAAGTCATAACATAAACTCATCTTGTTAAGTGTAGTGCGCATCAGCTAATAAAGAAAGCAAGTCACATTTACAATTGGGACTACAAATATGGAGGGATTTTTCCTCTTAGGTGATAATATGCTTTAGAAGGAAATCTGCTTTTCTTGGTGGGGAAAGCTGGGAAGCAGCCAGAAAACAAATCAGAAATCAGATGATGACTCTTGCTGTTCCTTCACTTGGTCAGACTCAGCTCCCCTTTCTGATTTTGTTGACATGCTTACTACAGTTTACTTTGATTTCCTTAAACAGTCATGAAAAGTTATGAAGATCACCAATTCTGTAATCTGTCTCTTTTTCTTTTGGACTATACATGATGGTGAACAAATATTAACTCACTATAGTGATATATTCCACCAGGATAATAAAATTCTTTTACAAGGCGATGTAAAGCATACATTTCTGAGCTACCATCAGTGATTTTTCAGCACTATGGAGTCCATATTTTTTTCCATAGTGCCTGTGGTCCCTTATTTTATTGTATCTTCAAGGTCAAACATCACTGTTTTGTGTTTTGATTTGACTTTTGTGGCACGTCCAGAAATCAGATCTTGGGTACTAGTACAAATATTCAAAATGTCCAAAGAAGTACTCCTTGGGCACAGTACCCAGCAATCCTGATGGCTGTATGTCTAGTAAGGTAGGATTTGAGGTTGAGATGTTAAGTCAACATAAATTTCTGAACTGCCTCCATAATACCATCCTGTGCTCCTGGTGCCAAACAAAACTAAAACCCTTAACAACATGAGCTTCTTATTAATGTCACTTTTTATACATTATTTTCAGTTCCTTGCTCTAATACTTGACACTGGGAACACTATCTACCTCATGTAATAATGTACAGTGGACAGAGGAAAAGTTTTAAGGATATTTCCGATAAAATATCAGATAAAATTCCAATAAAAGGTATTACACATCTGAGAAAAAAACCCTCTGTTGTCTCAGTGGACAGATTGAAATGTGTCAGAGAAGCAGCATATTCTCAGATCAAATAGGCTGTGCTCTTAAACATTAGATTATTTTTTCTAATTGAAGAAGCTGTGCAATCAAGGAAATTTTACAAAAATAAAAATCTGATCATTCATGATTCATTCATTTTCTATTTAGTATGTCTTACATTGAAGCCAGAACACTCCTGTTGCTTTTTCCTATTCATTAGTACCTCTGATTTAAACCAGTATATATTTCTTATAAACATATGCATATTTATATATATATACATTTTTATATTATTTATATATATATATATTATATATATATATATTATATGTGTATATAAATTTTTTGCCTCACAGCTCTTCACCAAGGAGTATAAGGAGTAATATATTTTATTACCTGGCTTTGATTAGGCACAAGGCATGAGACAAGAGCACTCTTTGTTCCTTATGCAGGAAGTCACACTGCTGAGAGAAAAATAATAAGCAAATAGTAAGCAATTCTGACATGAAGATGAGAAGGACTATTCTATAATAGAGTTATATGTTATCACTTTCTGACAAGACAATACCAAGAGAGAAAGATTTCTCTCTCAGTAGCCAGCTTAGCCAACAAAGTCTGCAATGTGATTGTCAACCTGACTGAGAGGCTCTTCAGTTCAGTTGTTGGAGAGACAGCCATGGCACAACAAAAGCAAAAGCAAACAGGTGAGGTGTTCTCTATCATGGTGCTGGCTTACAAGAAGTACAGCAATAGAGCATGAGCTTGGGTCTTTAATTAAACATTTTCTTTGATTTGCATGCAGCTATCTGCTTGTCCATTTCACAACACAGTGTTTTCAGTGGGATCAATCCCATGGGCCTAACTCAAAAAATAAAAATGACACGACTTTTCCAGCTCACCTTAAAGAAGGTGGGCTCTGATCAGCATGCAGTCTGTTTTGCCAATAAAATGCCTGTTCAGCTTACAGCTATTCACCATGTGTCTTGCCATCCTTCTCTATGAAGTCTCAAATTTGACTCCAAGTGCTTTTTAAGCAGACATCATGTCCTTTTTACCCCTGTATAAACTACAACATCTTCTCTGCAGAGTCAACGAATGAAAAACATTCCATCAACCAACCTGGCCTAAGTACTATCCACTATAGACAGCTCTGCATGTAATTAGTCTTATGTATAATCCAAGAAAACAACAGCGAAGGAACAAGAAGAAATCCATGGTGGAAATTTTCAAGCTCGTCCTTGAGAAACACAGAGAGGGTATAAATGCACACCTTCAGAGGAGACTGATTTCAGGCTGTTGAACAACCACTCGACCTCTTTTTGTTGCAGGATTTCCTTATTGCAAAAACCCCTCATGTCTGGCACTTTGAATTAGAATCTTCCCATGACATCAACAGGCTGCCCAAAGAAGCTGTGGTGCCCCATGGATGCATACAAGGAGAGGTTGGATGGGGCCCTAGGCAGCCTAAGCTGGTGGGGTGCAGCCCTGCTCATGGCAGGGGTTGGGGGTGGGACTGGGTGGGCTTTAAAATTCCTTGCAACCCAAACCATTCTGTGATTCCATTGTATGATTCTATGGCCACAGTGTGAGGAACAAAGTGACTCATGTACAAAAAAAGAGCTGCAGGGGACTCTGAGCACGATTCAGTTCCACCTACAGATTTGGCGTTTGGCACTCAGTGTGTCGGTCAGACACCCATGGCTGTGCTCAGACCAGCCAGCAGCTGCTGCAGGCAGCACACAGCCACATAGCGAAGGGATGGATATGTTCCCTGCCAGTTTTTACAGCTATCATGTTAAAACTACTGTGGTGTGACTGGTTCAAAAGTGCACCCAGCATGGCTAAGTAGACCAGTCAATTCACGGCAGGTGAAACTGTATCCTCCCTGAAGACAGGGAATCTTGCCAGTGATGGGCACAGGATTTCAGCCACTCTCTCCAGCAGTGAGAAAGAGGTACCCTGATTAACTGCATGTTATTTACAGCTACATCTTACCACTCAGCCACAGTAGGTACGGTGTATTCCACCTAAATGCACTTGCTGGCATTGCAGTTCAATTATTTCACCTTAGTATCTCTTTGCAAGTTGGAACAGGTTTTCTTTTCCTCTTCCTTTTCTCTGCACAAGACGTTTCAGGCTCAATCATTTAGATTTGAAGGACTGAAGGGCAGATTGTGTGGGATGTGACATTTATCAGAGCTCCTCTTTTATTCATGGTTCATTGTGCAGAGCCAGGTGAGAATTTTGCTGCTGAATTTTGACAAATTCTTTCCACTACACACCTATGTAGAATGCAAGGAAAAGAAAAACAACCTTTTCACAGGAGGGTGCAGGACTGAGAACAAAAGTCATCCAAACCTTATTCTGACAAGGTTTATTCCTGAAGTGCATGTAAACCACTTAAGTAACCCTCTCCATTTGTCTGCAAGAGGAAATAATTGTTAGGTTTATATTTTATATATTTTCCCATCACACCTGTATGCTCCATCCTGGAAAAAAACCAGCACACTTTTGTCTTAGCAATATATTCCTGTATCACATGGTTACTGTGAGGATTAATCGAACTTCCAAAGGAAGCTCTCTGTGAGTGCTATGTATCTCTATTGCTGCTTTGTTTCCTACTGACATCTCCATCTCCAATAAAACCTGAACATATCTCCATGCTCAAGAGGCAAGTCTGCGAGAACAGATGAGTCTGCTCTTTGCTCTAAGGGACAGCAAACGCAGGTCAGCCAAGCTGAAGGACTTGCCACGGGAAGTGGCTAGTGTTTGTCCACCACTGAAATCTGAGGGAAAGCAGAAGTTCACTGCTTTCATGGGTGCAGTGCTGCATAGAGACAGATACATCTGTAGAGGTCTGATAGAGGGAGGCGCCGACAGGATCTAAGCATGCCTAATTACTTTCTTAATCCCCGCCTAAGGACAGGCTCTGATATGTTCTCACCCAAGTAGTTCTGCAGTACACAAACTCATGCAAGCTGACACTTTCCATCCATCCACACACTAACATACATATACACACGCTGATTTTACACATCCTATGCCTGTGCACTCACGGTGAAATTGCAGGAGGTGCTGGTAGAAAGGTTTCTCAATGCTTGTTATTATAAACATCCTGCTATCAGTTGCCTGTAACTTTGCCAAATTTCCCTTGTGTAGCTCCAGTTGAAATATTCTGTGCCAAGTGCATACCACAAGTCAAATGCTTTTTGGAAAACCTTTACACTGAAGCATTTCAGACAGTTCAGTGATCTGAATCAAGCAAAAAAAGCAGTTATGTCTGTGCTTAAAAAAAAAAAGAGAGAGAAAAAAAGAATCTTAGTAACCTGCTTTAGAAATGCTCTTACTAGACCACATTTTGCAGCAGGAATTTAAGCTTGACTGGAGGACACAGATATTTACTTTTACTAGCCCCATGAAATATTGCTCACATTCTTCCTAGTGACTGGTCTCTGAAGCATCCTACCTTGCAGTGGAAAATCTGAAAAACCATCAGAGCTAAAGGGTACTGAAGGAGCAGAGGAAATCCTACCTAGTTTCCTGGTCTCCTGAAGACTGGTCTCTAGTTGGCCTAACTAGGCTGTGATGTTCATGCTCTCCCTTGAGGAGAAGGCAGGATTCATCCTGGCCCAAAGGCGCAGCAGAAGGAAGCTGGATTTCATAAGTACAAAATGATTTGTCCTCTATACTGGCATGTACTAGCCTAACAAGGCTCCCATAGCTCTAACTTGCTTCTTGCTCTATTTGGGCTAAACTTTAGAGGCTAGAAGCAGGAGCCAGGAGGAGAAAAAGGCAGATGGAGTGCAACCCTCTACAGAGAGTCACCTACAGAGAAAAGGATACTGCTGCCTGTGCAGCTCCTCTTCCCAGCCCCTATGTCCTGACGGAGGGAACTGACATGAGGATGAGGGAGGCCCTCAAGCCTGTAGGGGCCTTACTCTCCAACCCTGGCATGGTAGGGGCTCCATTGTGACCCAGAGCCTTTCCTACCTCCCCTCCTCTCACTGTGAAGCCCGTCCTGACCCAGGAGAAAGGCACTTGGCTGGCCAGGGGCTCAACAATGCCCACTTTGTTGCAGGCCTCACAAAATAAGATTCATATTGATATCTTTAATTAAAAAACAAACATCTCATGAATTTTCTAATGTATAACAACTCAAGTGTTCTTCCCTCAAGCATGGATTCTGTTTAGCAGCAGTATCTACTCAAAATTTCTCTTCTTCAGTGTATAAACAATAGCCTAAATCCTTTCCAGGGTCAAAACAGAAGGTAGGCAAAGAATAGCATTCCTTCCAGATTTAATACAGGTATATTTAATTCAGACTTGCTATGACAATCCTAATCCAAACAGAAAACATCAGAAACCTTTATGGGTGCTTTGAGTTTCTAGCCACTGTGCCCAAGTGTCATTCAGCATCCCTCCTCCTATAGATTTGGATCCCATACAACCCAGTGTAGATCTCTGTGAAAACTACTAAGTGGCATGTGTGATGTCCCCAGATGGTGGTAGCATAAGATTAATATTAAATAGCCATTTATTATTCTTCTCACACATCAACCCTTACAGTCACATATCTGGAAGCAGGGCTATGAGGCAGCTCTTTCCCAGCTTCCAGATCATATTGCAGATTTGCCAAGGATGCCCACTCCTCTATCCACCACTATAGGCATTGCCCATTCTGTACATGCCTGCACCCACATGATGTGCTTCTGCTGATGTGGGTGTTCAGCTAATGGGATCAGGTCGATGTTAGTCTGAAATGTACCTGTACAAACCCAGAGTGTGACTGTCAGGTCCTGACACTACCCATTTCACTCTGCAGAGCTACTTGAATTGTATCACTCTATGCGATAGCATAGACAGTGTTTTTAAGCAGTAGAAAAACAACTATAAACAACAGCAAACCAGGCTAATCTGATGACTTTCAAAGCAAATGTGCATTTTTGCCAAACTTTTCAAGACCTGTGCTTTTCAGAATTCTTTTCAACAGGATATATAGGGCGATCCCCTAAGTAACTCTATGATTTGTGTCTTTGTTGTTGAAATTTGTTGTTTCTTTCTTTTTTTTTTTTCTTCAATGCTCAGCTGGCTTCAGTCATGTTTAAAAAATCATACCAATTCACAAGTATGAGATTCATCCATCCTTATTGCAACATCTAGCCAGCCTCAAACAAATCCTTCTAATCTTCTAAAGGTCCTAAAATAGCAATTCCATGCTCAAGAACATCTGCTTGCAGAAGTTGCTTTGCATTATTTTTCGGGCTGTTTTTCTACATCCAAACATATATGAAACAAATTTTACAGTTCTGCTGCACTGCTGAGTTCCTCATGGAGTAGACAAATGATTGCTATGATTGAGAACACCATGATATGGAAGAAGCGTTTAGAGAATCAAAAGATATTAACTCACTTGTGTTCTTTCTTTTGCTACGGCAGAAACATGGAAAGGATGACAGTTACTGAGATTTTGCCCCAGAAGCTTACAGCTTTCTCCAACAGGCAAAATTTTAATTCAACATCCTTTGTATTTTTTTCCAGCTAAGTTGTTCTACATCCAGCTACATGGCTTCAATATAATTGTGCTTTCCACTCCAATAATACTAATGCTGGGAGATTTAAATGAAGGTTTTACTGCTTTCCAAATTGTTCCCCAGTCTAGTTCACAGTCAATAGTATACCTGATGAACAGATGACCAAAATAATCTTTGTCTTGCTGAGACAAGAAGCAAAGATTTTTCTTCCATTTATGTGAATGTATGATTTCTGCTCTCACATACAGAATTCACAAAACTACTTGTTTGGTTATTTTCTACTCAGTAAATCCATAATCTCCTGGGCTGCTGAATATTGCTGTGTTTAAAGCTTGAGGAAGTAAAAGCCCAGTCGAATAAAGAGATAAAATACCTCACTCTGTAAGGAAAATTTTGCTCAGAGGCAATGTTAAAATATTGCTGCATGTCTTAAAGGTAAAGACCAACACAGTGTGAATTACAAACCTTCCTGCAGTATCTAACAGATTCATGGCTTCTTCTCCCTTTTGCTTGCCTACTGTACTTGCGAGTTCCTGGAAAATAGTTGTCTGTGTCACGTTGTCTATCCAAACAATATCTCCCTTGAGTTTTAACTGTTACACAAATAAAAATATGACATGAAGGACGGAGGATAATTTTGGCCCACCGACATTTTTTGTGTCTGTGGGCTAAAGAAAGTTAATAAGAGAGTTTACTGTGTATACCACTTCCACACTAAAAATGTTCTTCAAGAGGTTAAAAGTTCAAAGTTGAGTCAAAGTCTGCACTGCCTCCGCTCTTCCCTTTTAATTATCCGAGGTCAGGAAGTTAATAATACCAGAAATCCCCAGTAGAGACCTCTTGCTCAGTGCATGAACTTTAAACTTGTTCAGTTTTTTTCAAAGGGTAAAAAGTTCAGTGAAAACACACTGGATTTTCCCTCTGGTCTATACCAATTCAACCTCAAGGGTTAAAAGTTTAACTGTAAAAGAGAAACCTTTGTTCTCTGAGCTATATTTAAGGAGATCACTTATTAAAAGGTAAAGAATTCAAGTAGCAGCTAAAGTCCAAAGTTATTCTATTCCATAATAGTGAAAATATCGCAATAAAAGGAAGTCCTTTGATCTGTTATCACTCCTCTCAGAAGCAACTGTCACAACTTATTTTTCTCTTTATTTTGAACTTTGGACGAGTAATGGAGCCACATGGGTCCCTAAGGCCACGTGTATCCGTTAAACAGGAACATGATGCATTTGTGAATTTGTCCCACATTTTTCTGCCAGACAATATCTTTTCCCTGTTGAAACATTTACGGCAGATGTTTCTCCACCAAGACTTTTTGCACAGTTTATTTCACACAAGATCAGGTTCACCGGTTCCGTCAGTGGTGAAAGTGTCAAGTGTAGGTGTTTTTGTTATTTTCATTCTCTAAAGGGTAAGATTTGCAAGCTGACCATAGCAACCATACAGGTGGAAAATATACAAAACAGAGGTAATATAAAATGGATTTGTTTTTGTATAACACTGTTCAGGTTTGTGCTGTCAGAGCTCCCTGAGGGGTATTCAATAGGTGGAAAGGGAGTGACACTAATCAGTGTGGTTCAGAAGGTTTCTGAAAGAAGAGAACCAAATAAAAATGTTGCTTTTTGTTTTTAGTCTTTGTCCCGTGCAATGGCCAGTACAAGCATTTGCGAAACTCAAGTAAGAAATGCCCTTGACTTGAAAAATAACAGACTGTAACACATGAACTTGGGACAATTTCAGCCTTGAGAAACAACAATTTCTAATTTGGATTATCATTAGGGAATTTCTCATAACGTGAGTTTCATATAACTGTGATGTCAGTGGTCATTTCACTGAAGATCAGTTCTTAAGAAGAAGATGAATCTCAGCATGTTGGTCCCGATGTATCTGCAAGCAAAAATATCTCAGTATGTCTGGAGGTGTTGCTTTGGCCAGTACCCGTGATTGTGAGCTCTGATACAAACCTCAGCAAAATGCAGATGAGCTCTCACTTCAGGGTTCTTTAGATCTGATCATTCTCAGAACATAACTGTAGACAACTTCTCATTCTGTTCCACCCAGACCAAACCTTGGATGATTATTCAGTTTTGAGAAGTGTAATTTTAAATCTAACACAGCTCTTAAATTTCTTTCAATTGGATGTGATATACACTTCACCTTTCTCATAGAATAATGTCCATTATTGAGTCTATAAAATAACATGCACTTCACAATCTACGTGCAAATATTCATTATTAAGAAGTTTATCTTGAATTACCCTTTCAATTTTATTTTTCCTACAGATTTTGTTCCATTTAATCTGTTATTCATCAAGTACTTCTAACGAGCATCGTACTTTCATCATTTTGGTCACTTTTTCACTGTTATTAGATAAGGAGTAGGGCAAATGTAAGTTTTCTTTAAATATTCTGAGATAAATTTACCCTTTTAATGTGGTTAGCAATTGACTATGACACATCAGCTGTTTCAAGTTCAGTTCAGTAGGACAGCTTTACTGTTCTGGCAGAACTGTTTGACTAGTCTCAGAGGTCCGGAAGTCCAGCTAGTGATAGTGACCTAACGAGAGGGTCTATTTGGATCAGCTCAGCCATATTCACATCACTCTTTCCAAAGGCATTTTAGAAAAAAAAAAAAGGACAAAAAAAGCCATAAAAGCCATACAACTAGCTCAACGTGACCTTCTCAGCTCTGCTCAAACTCCATACTTATAAATTAATAACAGATTCTGTAGGTTACAGGCCATTCAGGTGCAGGAAGGGATGACTGAATTTGATTATTATACCATTTATGAAACTTGCAGTAGATAGGATAGCATAACTTTTTATTGGAAGATGTCCCTTTTGGGACCTCTTAGTAAAATTAGTAAAATTGTCATTTTACTAATTCTAATTATACTTAATATCAAAAGAAAGGCAGACTGCTCAATATAGCTGACATCAACAATATTTGTGCAAAGCATAACTCTTTCATGAACACAGTCTGAGTTCAAGTGATTCCAGGACCAAATTGAATACCTGGCAATCAAACCTCCATAAATTATGATTTTAAAAGGAGCTTATTTTGCAGCTTCAGTGTCACAAGTACCATTCTGGTTCACTTTTGCTACTCTGTCTACACATATGCTTTTTTGCCTTTAATCCTAGGTGTTTCATGTCTCTGCTCTGTCTCTCTACAGGCTGACTCAAATAGGCTCTTATTGTGTCTTAACTTGTAGGCTAAAAAACTATCACTTTTCTTTTTAGTAAATAAAATTATTGACAAGGTAACTAAAAAATATTTTACTCTCTTGAAGTTGGACTTCTTTGCTAGTGCAATTCTAGCCACAGAGCTCAAAGACAGTACTTCAGATAGTTTCTCTACTCATGTCTGCTGTCATGTTATCACCTACATACACATGCATCCCATACAAAAGCACTTCCAAGCACAAAATTCAGCCTCTGACCAATAGGATAGTAGTTCTTCCTGAAATAAGAGCTCTGAATCCCAACCACCATTGAGTTGCACTAGAAAGAACAGACGATTATGCTTTTCACCTATCCTCTTAGCTGGCAAAACAGTCAAGTGTTTCTGCTTCCCTGTTGTCTCAACCTACAACACTGTGCATTATTATACTATGCAGCAGTTCAAAGCAAATGAACCTGTCATGAACTGTGAGAGCTTATATGCCTTTACGCGTGCAGACACACAGCCCCCTGCATCAGGGATGATGAACTTCCCAATGCAGAACAAGGAAGGGTAGAAACCTCCAAAATTTCACCAAAGTGAGTAACCAGCACTTGTGAGAAGCGTCCCGAATGACACAGCATACTTGTTCTTGGATGTTTTCATCATCTGTGCACTTTGTCAAGACTCTATAATGTTTCATCTCTAATTCTTCCTTTTAATTCTCTGCTCAGTCATTATGCCCATTTACTGTAAACTCAACTGATAAAGCTCTGTTCCTTGCCCTGCAGGAACATACTGCCATGCTAGAAACTAGAAAAAAAAAAAAAAAAATCAAAGTAATTTGAATGTCTTTCCTACAGAGAAAGCTATTCTGGAGGAGCTGCTCCATATTTTGACATATTCCGTACGAAGAGGAGAGAACATAGATTCAATCATCATGGAAAAAAAAAAGTCACCCATGGATGACACACAGTCTGGTGCTGTAGCCCCTAAGTTTAGATAATGGATCTCTCTGAACAAATGGGCCTTCTCTCATAAGGTTGCCTCTGCTTATCTAAAACATAAATAGACAATAGCCAGATGCCAGTTCACCAAGGCATATTTCAGATAAAACCTGTTAAAAAAAATCAGTGGGAAGGCAGTGAATAGCACACTGCTTTTTACAGACAACACTAAGAATTTTTGTGGCTTATTATTATTATTATTTATTATTATTTTGGTGTAGCATTTTCATGCATATTATTTTACTAGACTGGAGCCATCTAATCAAAAGAAAATGCATCTTGTGAGAGAATGATCAGACGATCTACCTGACAGCTGCAGACAAAGGTGACATGCAAAGTAAGAGTCTCCTCTACACCTGAATCCTTCTACAGGTGATTCATCTGCAACCTCTGTAGCCACAAACAACATATTTAATGGGATTTAGTTAATATTAATGACTGATTAATTTAGAAGTGAAAATCTCTTCTTCCCAGTTCAAACTCTCTTCTGAGCTCAGAATAAGGTATGTTGACCACCATTAGTCCCACAGTTACTAGTGCCAAACTTGTGTATCATACAAGCAAGAGGAATGAAAGGAATAAAACAGGAATAATATGAGAGAGAGTTTTCAAATAATTTCTCAAGACTCAAAGCCCTGAAGTAATAACACTTTTTTTCCTTTCAAAACAGCAACAAAGGGAAATTCTTGTGAAAAAAGACCGAAGCAAGCTTTACAAATGAAAACATATGGCTCGTCCCTTTCCCCTCATTCAGAGAACCCACATGTAGGGAACAGCTCATTCCAAATTGGAATTTATTGGACACTGAAGTGCAGTTCCTTCCAAAGATACAGCCAAACTGGAGAGAAGACCTCAATTAAAGCAGAAGAATGAGCATAGAACAACAGAAAAATGGCTGTGCATTCTTGTCAGAACCAACTGTGACATGAGTAGACAATGGATTCTTTCTAAAAACCCACAAAATAGCTTAAGAGCACAGCTTTTGCAACTAACTAACTAGCCCTCTTATTCTTTTACAGAAAAAGAAATTTGAGGGTCATCACGGAAAAGAGCTTGAGGCAGATTTCTCAAAGAAGTTCACAACCTCTCATGAAGACAATTCACTACCAAAAATTACTGGGTGATAACTGGTATGAACATTTAAAAGATTTGGGCAGTACCCAATGGAAGAAAAAAATCTTTAAACTATCCAAAAATATGAGTAAGCTATGTAGAAACTATTAATTATATGCAACCCATTACAATTTAAAGTGTATTCTTAAATAGCTTCTTGATTGAACAAATGCCTCATTAATCTGGAACATATCAACTCAGGACCACAAGAAATGTCAAGTAGAGAACGATAACTGACATGACATGGGACTCAACATGCTGTGTGTGCTCCATCCCAAAGGCTCAGAGAGAGAAAACAATCAATGCAAAGGTCAGTGGATGTGGTGAATTGGAAAAAAATCCAATGACATTTGATTTTTTTTTTGTTGTTTAAAGTCATGCTATTTCTCTGTGGAGTTCTAAAGTGGTGACGTATCATCACATCTGAACATTTTTTGGCAAATGGATTGTTCTATCCCAACATTTCTGCAGGAGCGTCTGTCCTGTTATTGTTTTTAAAAGAGCCTTGCTGCAGCTGCACCCTGCTGTATAACTGCATAATACTTTCCAGGCAAATGCAATATTACTCTGTACAATACAGGCGAATTGAGAGAGGTGCAATCACACTGGAACTCCAGAGCTCATGCTATGCATCTTACCTCTCAGCAGGGTACTCTGTCCTTGGCTTTGTACCTTGTCATTCAGGAGACAGCTAGGTTCCTCAGCACAGGGCAAACCCTTGGAAAGTTCCAGAAAAACTTAAGCATATGCTTTAAAAATTGCTTCAACTTTCAACATTTTAAAAAGGTCACAGTGCTGATTTTCAGGGACCACAGTTTAATATAGAAATCTTTCATTCTTAGAACATTACAGTTTAGAGAGAAAATGTTTATTTGAACAATACTTTTTAATTAGAACTTCTGATGCAAATGCAAACCTTTGGTGTAAATTACAAGCAAGATAAAAGTGCTTTTTCCTTTAAAAATGTTATTCCGTCTTTAGATTTCATTCAGCACCTCAGAACTGGCAATGCAGCTATAAACAATCTTTTGAGGTCTACTCTGAAGTACTACCAGGAGGAGAGGGTAACAGCAGTATTAGCAAACCTCTTTCAGCTGTGATTTCAGCCTTGAACAATTAGGCCACTTGGTCTCTACACCATGGTTTGAAATGAAGAGGTTTGAGTGGCTTTTCTGTTGTTCTAACAACTTACCTTTGCAGGAGTCTACGTAAGCAAAGCCCTGAAGTATCCAGTTATGACCTGCAACTGCCACCAACCGTATGCTGCCTTGATCCCTCTATGGCAAGAGGCCTCCTTTGACAAAAGTGCAGGTTCACATCACACTTCCCATTTTAACAAGGGATCCTGCATAACAGCTATGATCAGATAAAATCATTTATTGTAGTTGATTGTTTCCCATGAGAAAAGGGAATTTTCTGTAATAACCAAAACCACAGATGAGAACAAAGTGCACTTTACCCAAAAGTTGTTTTGTCATTCAGAAATAAAACCACTCTACTAACATTCTCCCTCTGACTGAACTTCAGCAACAGACTACTAGAGTTATTCAGTGAACTATTTATGGGAGCTGCAGATGAGCTATCTCATATCTCTAATCTCCTGTATGTCCCAAACTATATTTGCTATTACACACAGTAAAGTTCAGGAGATCTGTTGAGCCGAGATAACACCTGCTACTATTTCAAAATGTTTTTAAATTTAATTTGTGTGTTAACTTCTAAATATACATTTGCAATTGTGTTTGTAATTGTATTGAAAGGGAGGTTTATAGAAAAATAAGAAAAAGAAGAGGCACTGGAGAACTGTTTTGACTGTACTAGCTGCCCAGATTATAATGCAATACAACATAACATACCTTTCGTATATAAACCATAGAGTTTCAAAAGCAAGAATTAAAATCAGAATCTCTCAGAGAACTTGACTGAAATGAAAAACAATGAAATAACACTTTGTCAGATATCTCTTCACTACAAATGCAACAAAGGACATTACAGATTTCACAGAGTCTGGAAGAGAGTCTGAAGAGAGTATAGCTACATTCATCAAATAAAGCACAAATTGCATGTAAGTCATTCTAACCTCTCTGGATGCTGCAGCAGGAATTTTTTTCTTACCACTCCTTCATTTTTAAACGCATAGTTAAAAATAAAAATGTTAAAAGCGTATTGTGAAAATGGTACCAGAAATGGATTGTGCAGTCAATTCTACTGTAGCTGTTAGTCGTCCCTCATGCTTTTCCAGCCTACTAGTTCCTTTTGGGGAGAGACTTAACTCCCAGCACTCACTCACCATCACAGAGGTTGCTGTGTTTCAACTGGTGACTGGGGAAATTGTCAAGAATACTGCATTCTAAGTATGCTGGGTGCAAGCAAAAAGGTTCTTAGGAACAATTGTGCAGGTAGGTACTTGCACAGGTGAAATGTAAGATCACAAAAGGGTTTAGACAGCTATGAGCTTAGTGATAATACATTCACGCTGCAGTTAGTGTGGGGACTCCAGGTAGCAAGGTGAGTGGCAAGGGAGAAGTGTGCAGTCAGTTTAGGGATGTCCCTGCCTCAACATACACAACTTTGTTTTTGTTGGTAGATTGCATTTATCACGGCCACATGGTTGCACATCAAACAATACAGCACTGCGACAATTAGGAGCTAGGGTCACTGTGACCTGATGGTCATCTGCAGTGGCACAATGTTCAGTTCATGAGCTGAGGCTCGGCCATGCACTCTGAGCCATGTCCTTGACTCCTTGCCAACCTCCCGAGTCCTCCCTTTTGCACTGAAGAGGATATATCTTACTAAATCGAGTTCAAGACTTCAGACAAAGTGTAGGGAAAGTGAATGAAATTGTGACCTGTTCCATATATCTTAATCTGTAACAATCCCCTCAGTGTATTGGATCAATCTCCCTTGTATTTCTATTGCAATTCTCTCCTTCCAAACAACCTCCAAACATTGCCTCTCCTATATGATTCCCAGTGTATATGTCTGGTTTGGCTCCATCAGTTCATCACCAAGAACTGACCAATTATCTGCCATGACTCCTCTTGTATCTAATAACATTTATCAGTAATTTGAGCAAGTGTGCATATTTTAATAGCATACTTTATTTTCACAATTCCACCTAGACTCTAATAAGTTATAGTTTAAAATAAGTCCTCAGATAATCTGTTGCTTCAATTAAAACTAATCCTTTACATAAACTGCAGAAAACCAGAGACAAAGGTGAGAATGCTGCTGAGGCAGAAGTCTCCAGAGAGATGATATGCAAAGAAGCTAATGAGAGCTTTCTTGTGTACTACCTGCAAATGTCACTTGCACTGCTTTTAAATCAGGTTCTGAATGTGTTTCTGATACTTGAGTTTTAAGGAAACCATATTTAGCAGACTGCAGTTGCTTCCTTCTCCATACTTAATGATAATGCTGGTGGTCCTTTGATGGATCCAGATTTGGTGATGCTAAATACAGTGCACAGAAACCCATCAAATCACACATGCTGACTCTCAAGCAAGTGAAGCATATATGATTGCCTCACCAGAAAGGATCAGACTGAGCACTTTTAAGGGGACAATCTTGGCTCTTCAATTTCTGGCAGATCCTCATCATTCTGCTAACATCAATTTTAAGGGGTGACACTGGTTTTTTTTTCATGTTCTATTGCTTTTCAGTTTTTATTTTACTTTATTTTTGTGCATGTGTGCTGAACTATCTTCTTTCTTTTGGTTGAAGCAGCCCAATAATTTAATCTTCATTAATACCTTTGGTGTTCATTATGGTAGCATTAATCACAAGAGTCACATTTGGTATCAATCTGAGTGTCATGTATGCTTTTCCAGGAATTCCACTGTAATCCAGCATTAATTAATTTACTGTTCCTGTCAATTCTGATTGAAAATTTAGGCATCACAGCACAAAAATCATTTTGAGAACTGCTGAAGCCTTTGGTACATTCTGTGTGCTTTGTAAGAAATTTGATGATTACTGTTACTCCTTTTAAAAAATTATTGCTTACAATACATCCCATAGATCAACATTAAAATGTATACTGTTACTTGCTTCACAGTGATGTAAGTCCAACGACAGTCAATTATCTAGAAGTTAAACAGTTTGAACAGCAGTTTAAGCTATCAGACTAACTTTGTACAGAAGCAATTCATGAGAATTCCTACCCCTTCTGAAATGCCTCCAATTCTTCTGATTCAGCTTGAGGAATCACCAGGCAAGGAGTAGTAGCATATTAAGCATATGTGATTGTGTTTGCAGCCACTGGCTGATCATGGCCTCAGTCTCCTAAATACTCAATCTAATTTTAAATCTGGGATTTCAAGTAACATTCCAGATGTCCTTCTGTGGTCAGGAACTTAAGTACTGACACTGGGAAAACAGTATCTGTCACAGTTGTCTGTCCAAATATTAAATCTGAATCACTTAAACCACCAACTAAAACTCTGCTTCAACTGCCTCTGCTCTGTTGTTTGCTATCAGCTTCATATTTCTTGCATTACACAGTTGTCCATTTGATGCCCTAAATCTATTAATAATATTTCTCAATAAATCCAAGCAAAATAATATATCTTTAAAACTTACAGTATTGGTGTCATGGTGTCTCTCACTACCTTTCATATGATGTTCTAACGGGGCTGAAGAGGAAGATTTCTGTTTTCTGATTACGTTTCTTGCATACTGCCACTGTACCAATGTAATAAGTCCTAGATGGTGCATTATGACAACATAATTTAAGGGAAGACATATTCATAGAGTAGAATCAGGAAATGTAGATCTCTGATATAGTCTTCTTGTATGTTATGATTCATTCAATCATACAGCCCTTTCCAATGTAATGAATTTTGCCATCTGCAATGAAGAAGCTATTTTGAATTCATGGGGTTTCCATTCATCTATCACAGCAGATGATCAAGCTTCTGCATATAGTTGAGTCCATAAAATTCAAGTGCAGTCTCATGTGGCACCTTGAAAGAAGCACGTTCTGCTTCAGTCTGAAAAATGGTTCTAAGAAGTCACTCTGGCTTGAATAAGCTATGTAATTTCACAGTCCCACTCAGGATAATAGAACTGGGCACTGCATAGACAACACAGTTCATCTTCCACCTTCTAGTTTTGGTTGTATGTTACACCACTTAACTCTGGCGTCCTGTATTGTACCACATTGTAGTTTAGAGACAATAACAAACACAACCTTTCCTTACAATTACACATCTGGCATGCTACTGTCTCAAACTTCAAAGCAAAACTCAGGCAAAAGCTTTATGCCTCAGACCTCTAACATACACTGTGCCTAGTAATCTCTGCAGTTTTGTGCATAAGTGCTACTGAATTTTCAGTTATTTAAAGCCACATCATAGAGAAGGAATAACTGTCTCTTGGCTAGCCAGTTTCTTGGTAGTAGGGACTCAACACACAGGAAGAAAGGATTCTATGCTCTTGACCTGCCTTACATTACTACTTGTGATAAATTATTTCTACGACATCCAAATACTCTTATGCTTTTTAAATATAGAAACTGGTAAACCCAGGTTAAAAAAAATCAACTACAATTTAGACTGCCATTTCACATGCCTGCCAAGAAGAGACTGCTGCAAGAGAAAGACATTCTCCCTCTGTCAGCCTAGCTCTAGTTGAAGGTCCCCAGTCTGAAAGACAATTGTATTAGAAAAAGCATGCCAGCTTGAAAAAGAATTTAAAAAGTCATAATTTTACAGGAGAAAGGCTAATGAATGCTACAATGGCATAGCAGTAAGATTCTTAGAAAGTATTGCATAAAACCATGTATTAGAAAGAACAACGCTATCATAGTAATAACATATAATTATTCCTTTGTACTTGTCTCACCCCAAATTGGGTTACTAAGAAGGTAAGCACAAATACTCTCACTTTACAGTTGGCATACCGCAGAGCAAAATATCACTCTAAAAGTTGCATAGTAGAGTACATAATGAGCTCAGACAGCCTACACAACTTTGGCTTCAGCACATCACTGTATTTCATTATAAACAAAACCTATGAGATTTTTGTGCAGAAGAAAACAGTGTTCAATGGTTTTCTGAATGCATGAAGCTTAAGAGCCCAACTACAGAATTCTGCAATCTAGAGTACCTGTTTGCCATTCTTCAGAGTCTGTGGAAAAGAAACAGTTATTTTAAAAAAATGACAGTCAAGAAGAAACATTTAATGCAAAAATTAAAGATGTTGCAATAGTAAAATTTGATTCAACAGCACCTAGTGTACCCCAATACTCACACACAAGCTATTCAGGGATCCCATTCTGATTGTATGTCATAATACCCTGATATAGGTATTATTGCAGGCTACATATGCTTGTGTTATTTCTAAATTTGTTCTTTAAAGATTTGTATTTACTGCACTTATTGAAAGCTTACTAGAGAAGCCTGACTAGATTAATGTAAACATGTACATACCTACAACAGTAGAGAAATAAATAAGAAGGTTAGTAATCGGTTACATCCTAAAACAGTGTGATTGAAAAATGCAAACTGTTTTGCAAAGGGCTTTGCAATTTCTGAAGGCTAAGAGCTGCACCAGGACACCTTAGCTGAGGGTCATAACAAGTGCCACCTCTGGAAGCTCAAGGCGTGTCAGATGGCACAGGCCTCACCAGCAACTTAGAGAGTCATTAGAAGGCCAAATATGCAATCAGGTCATGCTAGACAACTGACCCTGGGGTTACAGGCCTGGGGAGAGATTTGTGCAACTTCACAACCTGCAAGGAAAGACTTGAATGACTTACAAGCAGCACAGAAACTCTAAGACTGAAATACATTTTAATCTCCCATCATGTGGTATAATGCAGGAAGCTGCTTGAGCTGGGGGTGAGAGGGCTTATTCTCTTAGTCAGAGCTGGTGCGTTAGCAGGAGATTATTGCCTTGCATGTATTAGAAAAGGAAAAGGATTGCAGCGCGGGTGACGTAGGAGAGAAAGGAGGTTATGCAGCATGAACCAGAGAAGGGGAAAGAGCTACAGGTGCAATGGAAGGAGCATGTGATGATCCTCATGACTTGTAATGAAAGAGCTGGCATCCTCTTAACCAGATCTTTTGTGCAAAGTTGAAATTGTAGTAACTGTATCTCAGAAGAAACTATCAATGAACATTCCTTGTGAGAAAAAACACATTAATTTGTGAAATACATTTTGGATTATACAGCATGCTAAGCATTTCTGTGTCATTCTGTACCATAGTTATTCATTTGGATACACAGAAATTCCAGTGCCCACTTCGTATAAGGCTGAAGTCCTCAAAAGCAAGCTGACTCCATCACTTCTACTAAGGCTGCACCTGTGCCATCATTTTTCAGAATCAGTGCCTAAAGGTGTTTCCAAGGCATCACAATAAAGTGTTGGCATTCTTACAAATGAGAAAGCACCCTCTTAAGATTTGCGTGTGCGTGCAGCCTTCTAGGTAGATTTTAGCTTCTAAATCTTTCATCTCTTTTGGTGCAACAAGAGAGAACTGTGCCACTTACCGTTCACTTAAAGCAACTATTGGAGATAGAGAAGGTATTTAATGCAGTTCACCACAGTATCAGCACAACATTTGCACTATTAAAAATCATATAAAAAGTCGTAAGGTCGCAGGTCTCTCGAATTATGACAATCCCATCACTGTATGTACCTAAAGTAAGCAGTTGGTAGTTCAAGTCACTGATTTACATTTACCAGACATATGAAAGGTGAGCATTTTTTTTCCAAAAAAAACCAATATATGAATTATTAAATGTTTTGATCATAGTAAGTGCTCTCTGATCTTCCAAGTGCTCTTTTGTCATTTAGTGAGGTAAAAATCGACTAAAAATGGCTTTTTTTTTTTTTTTTTAATTGGAATAGACAGCAATAGCAGCAAGATTCCTTTCTTCTATAAGGATTTCCTCACATATCTTCTTTCTTTGATTTTCAGATTTTTGCAGATTTATTTCCTTCTTGCTCTGATACATTCTATGCTTTATTTTTCTCTGGGCTCAGCAAGCTCTAGGCTGACTTCTAGTCTGTCTTTTGTAAGGGTGGGTAATTATTTTAGTATCATCATACCCTTTTCCAGAACTTTGTTGTCATTTCTTGACTGCACTACACTTAACCACATAGACCATAACTTATATCTCATTTTATTACCAAAAACTGTTTACTTTTTGCCCTGTTTCCCTGCTCTGTTGCTTCTGTTGCTGACGTATCTTAACCCTACTTTATGATGCTCTATATTCCTTGACTTTTACTTCTCTAGAGTTTTGGTACTGCCATAATGAGACTTGCTGCCTGACTGCTGAACAACTGGTTTTATTGGATTCTATGTCTAACTCATCAGCTTTGGTGTTCTTTTGGAGCCTGTGGAGAAAAGGTAGGAGAACAGGGTAGTAAGAAACAGATACGGTTAAGCAGCAGTAAGTATGGAAAAGACATCCAATAGAGAACTTTGGCTAGTGCCATTATCAGATCTTCCCCTTAACTATGCTGCACTGTATTTTTGCAAAACTAGCTTCTTATCTATTAAAGATGAAGCTGAGAGCTTCAGTTCATTGGCCTAGTTACTTGCTAAAGTTATCTCCAGAGAAGCAGCATTCCTAGCGACTTTAACAGCATCATTCCATCAGAGTTACTTTAAAGCTTGGATATTTCACTTCATATTACCTTCATTATCAAGTTGCTTTTTTCAGCAGCTTTGAAATATTATATAACTTCAATCTCCTGTGTCCCTTTGAATACAAAATCTTACTATTAATCCTGTTGCAAATGTGAATCTAGGTTATGTCACTTCCTCCATATACTTTTGCTGAAGTTGATAGAAAATGCAGCAACAGTCTTTCCCAAATTTAAATTTAAGAACTTGTTTCAATTGTAATAGTATTCTATTGGCCTTTAGGCAGTGTATCAACTGAGACAGACGTATTAAAAAAAACCAATGGATGCACTGAAACTGATAAAGTGCCGATACAGTCTTCTGGGCATTTTCAAATCTGTAGACTGAAATCACTATGGAATTTAAACATGCATCAAGAAATACAAGGCTGAACCTTTTTTTTTTTTTTTTTTTTTTTTTTTTTACAGAATCTAACTTCAGTTTTGTATTTCTTCTCTCAAATTACTGAGAAGTTACTCAGGTAGGAAAAATATACATTCAGCCAAGTACTTTCTAATACATAGAATCACAGAATCATAGAATCACTGGATTTTTAAGGTTGGAAAATACCTCTAAGATCATCTAGTTCAACCCTCAGCCCATCACCTCAATGCCCACTAACCGTGTCCCCAAGTACCACACCTACACATTAGAAATACATGCTAAGTTTTTGTTAATGTTTGTAAATATACCCTCTGTACTCACATTAAAAAGGATTGTAATCCAACCAATTAAAACAGTGCTGATAAAATAAGTTCTATTCTTATTTAGGATAAGAAGTATCTTTAGCATCTAAGGGCTGTTAAATGAAAGTGACTTTGACTTCCTGGACAAAATTTCTTCAAGTTCTGTAGATATAAAAATGACATCTTATCTTTCTCTTTGCTTAGAGTTTAATTCACTGTTCAGTGCTGAATGAAATCAGTGGTCATTCTTCATTTAACTTTAGTAAGTTACAGATCAGGCCAAGAATCATATTATAGCTAAAGTAGGGATGCTATTGTACTGTCATCAACTCCTCTGATGTAACAGAGTCCTGCAACTGAACAACCTTCATTTCTGAAATCTCCTAGACTGAGAAATAGATCATGTGTACCACTTCTAATTTAATAGCTGAGAAAAGAGTCCATCCCGAACTGTGGAAACAAACCTAAGTTTCCAAAGTTTCATACTAAACAGTAAGACCTGTAAATACAAAGGAATTTTGATTTCATTTCTGTAGTGGAACTTAATCAATAAACTGTCAGTTGTCCAAAGCAGCTGATAATCCCTGCTTGACAATCAGTTCTAGCTGTTTTCACTTTCACTATCTCTGCATATATCTGTCAAAATAAGCCAGTCTGGAATGAAATGGTATCATTACATACCCAATATGCAAATTTTATGTGACCAGAACATGAATTATGGTTTCACCTTTGTTAATTTTTCTTCTCTCATGGCCAACATCTTGCCAGAGTACTTCATCTCAGAGGCTGAGGCTATACCCAAAAGATTTAACAGAGACATCTGAATCCAAAGCCTTTTCCTGACAACCTTTGCGATTTTGACTGAAGATTTTCATGGTGTTCTGAAAAGATAAAAGTATCATCTTCAAAGTGATCCTCTTTATACTAGCAAACTGGGGAAGGAGACAAGTTTGAGGCCGATGCAAGCCCAGAAACAATTTTGCATTGGCAATTTTGCTGCTTGGGAAGAAGCTGCAAGTTAGAAGCTTGGTGTTTGTTACAAAACTATGCTAGTCAATATCCAACATTTGGCATTAGTAGCATTAATGGAGTTGTTTGATTGCTGAATATGCCTACTGTATACCATCACACAAGAGCATTTATGGAAAAGAGCAGGAAGCAAACATCAGAGCCTTGGCAGAGCCTTGGATACATCCTTCATTCCAAATATGATTCTGCTGATGATCAAAACAAGATTTCTTCCCAAAAGCACAAGGGCATCTCATCCTAATTATTGCTGATCTGGAGAGAGTACTACCAAGGTAAACATGTCAATCACTTTGAACCTTGTTTCATCAATTGTGGCTGTGAAGCTAAACAGCTGCCTTCAGATAGCTCATACAGTGACCTCCACCTTCTGTATACTAATGGGAAGACAAACATCTCTGGGTGACAGTAGGGAAACTGAGGATAGCCTGAGGACTTCCAGAAAATAGACATGAAATCCTGCTTTTATTAGCAAATTATGATACCTTTTTTGGGCTTTCAATCTCTTGAGATTAAGCTGATGACCTCCAGTTCTCTAGTGAAGGTACATTCCTTTGTCATACTCTGAGAAGCATTACCAAGGACAGAAAAATGAATAGGCTAGATGCAAGCATAAAACCTTGATAGTCTCTGCTGGGAACAAGAAAATACTCTAACATGGAGAATGAAGTTAAAGATTCTATCAGACCAGCCTGGCTCACTGAGGACTTGCAGACTGCTGAGTCTTGAACAAGAAAAATCAGACAGTTTAGTCCAATTGGTGGCACTTGGAATATGAATTCTGATCTGAAGAAGTACTGAAGAAGAAAATAACTGGAAGCTGGGAGCAGATACTGGGAGAAGAAGTAAAGAGTGTTTTCTCTATGCTTGTAATCAACCTTAAGCATCTACTATTAGACACTCCAGGCCAAAACACTGAACAAAGATGAATCTTTATCTTGCTGAGTACTGAACTTTTCATAATCTTTCTGCTTTTCCTAAGCTTGACTGTCCAAGTATAATGATCTCAGTGTTACCACAGACAGTCTGGAAACTGCCTGGTCATGAGGCACCACTATATCAGAAGGATGAGCTCATGTTATGAACAATCTGAACTAATATTTCCAAAGTATAAATAGGAGGAAGATGCCAGATTACTCTTACATAATGGGCAGTCATATTTCTTTTTCCATAGATATGCAATTAAAGCATTCTTAAATGCTTCCACCACTTCTTCTTTTTCATAGCTTCTAGTGAATAGTCAAAGGACAACAGACAACAGCCTTTTGCTCCCATACTTAAGCATGCTAGCAGCTGTCCTATCATCCTTGGGGTCATATCTTCTTGTAGCATTATTATATATAGGATTTTTATTTCATAATTTTGATCATTGCATGAAGGTGAGGAGTCTTAAGGGAAAAGACCTTATTGAAGTGCCAGGGTCAACTTTCCTCACACAAAATGTTACCCCAAGATCTGTAATAGGGGTGAAAGATAGAAATGGCAGCACTCCACATATACATCTTTGCAGAAATATTTTTGTTGTTGTATGAGCCAATAAGGGATTGACTGTCCTCTGTCTTATCTTTCTACCATGCATCTTTCATGTCCCAAAGGATTGCCTGAGTCATATCACACCCTTCCTATAATGTTCCTGCTTCTTGAGCCCATAAGGGTCTTTGTGAAGTTCATCAAGTAAGCTGTGCTTAACAAAGAACCTGTTAGGTAGTCTCTTCATATTTTGCATTAGTCCATTTTGATGTCTGCTTTCAAAATAGCTAATTGCAATTTTGGGCAAGACAAGTGAGGTTTCTTTAAGATGTGATGACTGTTTTTCTGCACACAGCTGTGCTGTGAGAGATGGAATTGTTGGTTTATGTCATGCATGGAATCTGTCCCCCAGGATGAGCCCTTCCACACAGAATTAGTCAAGAGTTTTTGAGGTTGGAACAGAACTCTGGAGGTCATATTTTCCAACATCTCCACTCAAGCAGGGGCACCTAGAGTAGGTTGCCTAGGACTATGGCCAGACACTGTTTGAGTATCTCCAAAGGAGATGGAGATTCCACAGCCTCTTTAGACAATCTATGCAAGTGCCCCAAGACCCTCACAGCAAAGAGGTGCTTCCTGTTGTTCAGAGGGAATCCCCTGTGTTCCTGTCTGTGCCCATTGACTCTTGTCCTGTAAATGGGCACCACTGAAAAGAACCTAGCTCCATTCTCATTGCATCTGTCCTTCAGTTATCTATACACACTAAAGAGATGCCTTCTGAACCTTCTCTTCTCTAGGCTGAAAAGTCTCAGATCTCTCAGCCTTTCTTTAGACAAGAAGTATTCCAGTTCCTTCATCACCTCTGTGGCTCTTTGCTGCTTGCAATCCAGTTGCTCCATGTCTCTCTTGTACTAGAGAGCCTAGAATTGGATGTAGCACTAGTGTGGCCTTACCAGTGTTGAAGGAGGGAAAGATCACCTACCTTGATGTGCTGGCAACACTCAGTCTAATGCAGCCCAGGTTACCACTAGCCCTCACCCTCTAGACCCAAAGTGCAGAGGGCAGAACTGGGGACAGCAGTGGGGCCCACTGGCAACACTAGTATGCAGTGAAGGAGTTGGACAGGGGCCAGGGGCTATCTAAGGGGTTATGCCAGGACGACAAGAAGACTGGGCTAGGAACAGGACTGGAAAGGGGTACAGTTGCTCAGAGGTAGCATGGTCCATGAGGAGGAGGTTTTGTTCCATTAGAGGATGATTAAGGTCTATTATGTCCCTGGGGCTTCTTCAAGGAAGGCTGGAATAGTGGATTGTATTAATTTTCATGAGTGTGAATATAGCCTTGGTTTCCTGTAAACAAGGTAAAACATACAATATATGTTGTGTTATTTTTCTATTTTCCACCATAGATTGCAGTGAGCTCTGTAATAAAGGATGCTCAGTCATGAAGGATCTGCCAAAATAGTTCCATCAGTCAGACAAGAAAAATACAAAGTTTTCACTCACTCTTTTGAAGATGGGCTGAAATGGCTCCACTGCCTCTTCACTCTAACATGACTTTTAATAAAGTAACCCTGGAAAAAAGAAAAGCCCCTATGGTAAATGTTCATAATTTGCTGTCTCCCTTAGTCTGACTTAGTCATCAGAGCACACAGACACCCAAGAAAATGCCCTTCATCACAAAAAAGCAGCAACAGCCATAGTACATATTCTGCTGAATAGGAAGCCTTAACCTGTAGGCTTAAGAGCACAAATCAGTTTTTTCACACTGCACAACAAATGAGAAATAAGCATTTGCCTCTACCACACCTAGAGGAAAGCTCACAACTCACTACTGCCAAGAACGAATCTTACATACACACCTACATGAATGCAAATGTCAGCCCTTCTGCTTAACTGGAGATTGCACTAGTAGTTAAAAATATATAGAGATATAGATTTGAACCAGCTCTACAAATGAAGGTCTAGCACAACATGAACTGAAATAAACAAAAACCTGACCCAACGGCAGTTACAGTAACTTGCCCTCAAGCACAACAAGTTCCAAGTGACTGTCTTAGTACACAAAAATAACTTAATAACTATCTCAGTTATACAACACTTCAGCAGTTTTGAGAGAAATGTGTGAACACTAGCTGGACTTTCTCATTCTTGGATGAATCAGAGTGCTGCAATTCATAGTGTGGGCCCTGGAAAATAGATATAAAGCATATTAGGATATATTTTTTCCATCTAGTTGCTGAAAAAGTAATGTTTTTAAGAGTCTCCATGAAATGTAATATCCTTGTGAACACAACCATCAAACATAATTTCTGTTTGCTTATGACGATATTTTCATTAAGCTTTCATTCTAAGCTTGGTTGATGGCATCCAATCCAGCAATTCCTATTGACTTTTAAGGGCTCTGCAGAAAGTGATCAGTGATCTAATATGTTCTACCTCTTCTGTTCACATTTCTTTGACGTCCAAAATAGATTTTCAGAGCAACATCTTCCCTCCTCATACCTTCATTATGTTCAAGTCACTACTACTTTTCACTGAAAACATGTACAGTTATGACACTGAGATGGTGGCACATTGCAATACAAATCTTCACTTCCATTAAAGACCATATTAAAAATTAGATTGGTTTTTCAATGCTGGATCCTAAGCTGTGATTACAAAGCAAAGTTTTCAGTTGTTTTCTGAAAACTGCTTCTGTGAATAGAAGATGATTGCTCATTTTGAAGTAGTTCTAAAACTGATCTTCAATGAACTCAACAAAATAGATCAGTTTCCTTTCCTGTCACAATGTTATCAACAGCACAATAAGACCAAGGAAAAGGTCTGATGATTTCTATCTACTGGCTGAAAATCTTAACAGAGATCATTCTCTTACACTTACAAGCAAACTACTGATAGTCTGAACAACAGCAGACCAGCACAGCACTCAACTCAATGAATTCATATGACACATGCCATGATGCTCTCTACATAAACTGAACTGATATGCTCTGAGGATACAATTACACTTATGATCCTAAAATACATAACCTTGGAGAGCGTTCCTATAAAGGAAAGACAGAAAAATGAGTAATCAACAATTTGACTGGGACAATTACCTCATTTTAGTTTGCAGTCTCCACCAAACACTCCTACAACCAGCTTTAGCATGCATCTGAGATTCATATATGTCTAAAAAGCACTTCTTTTTAAAACAGATCATGTGAGGTCATCCTAACCGGTAACAAGAAGCGCTAGCACTTTGTTTTGCAAAAATGAGAAGGCATTTATAGAACAGTGAATCACAAAATCTCTTTCCCTAAGGTTTGCTTGTGGTTGTTTGTTTGCTTTTTTTTAACTTATGGCCAAGTCAGGTTTGTACTCAGACATATGGAATTGGAGAAATCATTTGTTTGTTTTCTAGCATGTAAACACACACTAAAGGCATACTTTGAATGAACCATGGGGAAAGAGATGATCCTCGTGCTAAAAGAAATGGTATTCTGTTTGACCATGAGTTTCTTTTACTGGAAACAGGAAAGAAGAAGAGATGGAATTGTTGCTTCCCATCCTATGGCAGGTGGCAATCAATTATTTAGAAGAGGTCAAGCAATAGTTCATATGCAAATATGTCAATTTTGGATGAAAAGCAGCACAGGACTCATCTCCAAAGTCATGCTCATAACTCAAAGGCCTTACTGAGCCAGTTTCCATCACCCACAGTTGAAGCCTATGGCCTAAAGAGCACCTTCTCTCCTGCCGCCCATCCCAGCAAGTGGCCACCTCTGTCTGGGTACTGACTGAAGTTATATGATATTTCCCATATCTCTTTCAACAGTGGTAGTTTTGGAAGAGAACCTGGCATCTCCATATGCAACAGAAATGGTGTATGTGCTGAAGTCACAGAGTGCCTGTGTAGTTGACATTTCCACTGGGGACTTTCAGATCACTTTATAATCATTAATGAAATTACTTATCCGACATCACAGCTATACAGACCTCATACTGTGCTATATTCGAATTTACTGATTCACACAGAATTGTGATATGGACAACCGTTAATGGAAGACATCATTAAAAGCCAGTTTGTACTGCGGTACGTACCAGATTTTGGAACGATTCCATCTCAGTTTCACAAAAATGTCTCCCTTAACATTCTCATGGCAGTTGTTTGTTTGTTTGTTTCTTTGTTTTCCCTAGATTTGAACTGCCTCACACAAGTTTTCTGCTTGTTCACTTCTTTCCATTGAGAAGAATATTTAAGATACTTAAACCAGTTTTGACCCTTGTCAAATTTAAACCTTATTTCCCAACTGGCAACAAATTTTAAAAAGGTTTGGTGTTCTTGTTTTTTGTTTTTCTCATGCCGATTTAGACCACGTGAGTTGCTCCTTCAGTATGGCTGCTCAGACCTGAAGAGTTTTTCAAAAACGTGTGAGGCAGTCTTTAGCAGGATAAAAGAACTATAATAGGATAACTCCTCAGAAATCAATAAACAGACATTCAATAATGTAATGTCTGGCACTCAACTTTTCTCTACCAGGTGAAACATTTCTCAATAATTGAATTTACCTCAGATCCTTTAGGAATGTTGATGATCCATGCAGCTTCCTGGAATTAAAAATTGGAGTATTATTCTAAGTAATTTTATTTAATATGCAATAGAAAATTATCACTGAAAGTCTTGTGTCAGGGGTTCTTCATCATCTTATCTAAAAGGATTGTGTTGAATTTTCACTTGATTTAGCAGTCATCCATGTTTTTATTGCAGAAGCCTCCCAAATACCTGGTGAAAGCATCACTGACACGATGAAGTGTCACACAGAAAAAATGGTGCTGCATACTAAAGGAAACCCAGGTTGGGGTATGTCCCCTGTGCAAAAATCTCAGGCCGATTCTCTTTTGCCGCATCAGTGCTTTCACTCTATTATAGCATGGGATTGAAAAGGAGAACCCTGCTCTTTAACTTCTGGCCTTACAGCTGAAATGGACGTGGAAAAAAAAGTAAATATCTCTATTTTGTATTTTGATATTTCAAGAAATATGTATATTTTCTTCCCTAAGGAGTAATTACTTGCAGATAGGAAACCAAGGAATGAACCTGGTAGGATTGTACAATTAAGCGCTGTTCAGTGGACATAATCTATGCTTTTGTTTGCTGGAAAATGCAGTTTTACAATGGTTCTCTTGTTTTCTCTCTGTTTCTGGATGGCTGCTTTATATGTTATGCTTCCAGAAAACTACTTCAGCTAAGATATGTATTACTGTAATTACCCTGCTGAAAAAGAGGCACCGCAGGTGTCTATCAGGTAATGCATACTGGCAGAACCGCATCAAAGAAAAGAGCATCGTACCGTTGTATTAGCTAAGACTTTTATCCCCGTAAGCATGTTTCACAACTCTGTATACCGTTGGCATACATAAAGAGAGCTGCTTGAGAGAGTTGTTCTGTGAAATCTGAAAAGCTTTTTTGCTGGAAGCAGGAGGGATAATAAACAACCGCCCTGCTGCAGCCAGAAGAAGGAAGGGTGGGCGCTGCACCGGGAGCAGCAGCAATCCAGTGCACGGCTTCCTCCTGCAGACACATTCTCGAGTTCAGCTGCTCACACGGGATGCACGTGACCACTGTATTTTAACAGGAGAGTGGAACAAAACTAACAAGGAACAAAAATGAATCTGATGTTTTTAGAAATGAAGTCATGGCCTACTTTTACTTCCTGACCTCAGGCAAATGATTGACATTGGAGCAGACTGTGACCCGTTTAGACTGGTTTAGTGTGTCAACTGCCACCTGGTTTTATGTCATTGAACATGTAACGAGGCTCACTAAATAAGGCAGACCTAACCTAAAAAACAGCATCAGTCTTCACTTATATTTTTAGGTTGATTTCTTCTCAAATAAATTTAAATACCAACCTGAGTCCTTTGCTGTGGAAGTCTACAAGCCTTCCTGTGCTATCAGGAGAGATTAAGGATTCCAGCCAGCAACACAGTTTCACTTTATTTGCGGTTGGGTTTTTTTCTGTTTTTTTTTTCTTTTTTCTTTTTGACCAATTCCCTTGTTTTGGTCTGAAGACCCACAGAGAAACATCATGCCAAAAACAGAAGTTTCTGTGTCTTCAGGAGGGAAGAAATACCAACTTTTCTGAAATGCAAGAAGGGAGAAGCCACATGCCAGCCCCAGCAACTGGCCAGTGCAACTGTTCTCCAGCAAAATTAACACTAACTATTTTTATTAAAAGAATTGAGTCCATGTGAGCCAACAGGGACCCTGCAACATGTTTTTTCTAATGGTGACCAGAACAGTTGCATCTGATAGCTCTGCCCTAGCCTGCTCTCAGGTAGCCATTACCTATGTCAGACTGCCTACACCATCCACTGGAAACTGAATACTTGCTACCTTTTCTCCTCCACCATCTGCAACAAAGTACTGACCTTGTCACATGCAGATAGGCTTTTGGTAGCCCTGGCATATGGGCTCTGCCTTTGATCAAGGAAGTGATGGACAAGACTGTGCCAGAAGAAAGCATCTTGAAACTGCACAAAGCCCAAAGAGGAGTGTAATGCTGTCACTGAAAGGCCACAGCCAAGCTTAATGCTTGTCTTGCTCTCACAGAGGCATATTCTTGCTCCTAATAAGCTCATGTTAGAAGCAAGTTCTGTGTCAGCTGAAGCTTAACCCTTTTACTTTTTTCCCTGACTGGACACTTCTTAAAAAAGGATAATGATGTAGTCTCATTTTCTATGTTATTGCAGCATTGGAAAGTCTTGGATCAGACTTTTGGATGTTCAGTCAACTTCTGGGTTTGCTGCAAAGCAATGGCTTTAGGCAGCGCCTGGGTTTTGAAAAATATGCAGACACTTTCTGTGAGTTATTGAAACTGCAGTGCTGGGTTTAAACTCACTGACCTACTTTAAACTGCCTTTGAGTGGCTGAATTTCAGACTTATCTTCATTTTATCTGAATGTTAAATATTGCTTGGTTTTCAGAATTATTGTGCACGGCTCCATCTGTAGTAAATCTCTTATCAGCGTAGGTGGTTTCCCGTCTTCAATTTCCGTTACTAATTGTAGTCATTCCTAATGCAGACAAAAAGCAGTGTTCCAGGCTACAATGTCATCCATGCATGCTGTCATCCCTGAGAGGCTTTCAGACATCTGTGGCTTTATGCAGTTAAGTACTTCTGCATCTAAATATATTAAAATAAGTATATGCAAAATAAGAATAACAGCAAAGTTTTGTTGTTGTTGTTTTGTTGTTGTTTTTTTTTTTTCCTTTAAAATCCCACCAGCTGACAGCCTCTCTAGGCATTCATTCAATTTGCAGCAATGGATCAAGCACATGGGGAAAGAGCAGCCACCGAGAGTATTACACAATAGGGCTGTCAAGTTGCCTAGAGAGATGCAAACCTTTGACTACTTCACATTCGCAGGCTTTGTCAGTTCATTTCAGTTGCAGAGTGCAGCCCCAGTACTCCATTCCTGGTGGGTAGATGTTAATATTCTCGTTTAGTGCTCCTGTTCACTTTCTGAGAGCTGTCTGTCAGCATCTCTGGCCTGCAAAGCATGCCAACTGTTATCACAAGATTTTCTTGCAAGGAATTTTCATGCTTCTCTGCAGACATAGCTGTGTAGACTTAAGTTCCACCAGCATGAAAAAGAACAGCAGTTTCAGACACCAACACGCTTCCTTTGTAGGGCACATTTCTGTTTGTGACCTGCATGGTGTTGTTGGGCTTCCTCCATGACTGATGACAATGGTGACTGTATTGTCATTTCCCTACACCCAGCACCGACTCACCCTCTTCAAGAAAGAGGGGCTGTAAAACATTGGTCATGAAGTATCAGCTAGTTCACTG
Source organism: Lagopus muta (assembly GCF_023343835.1). Classification (NCBI taxonomy): domain Eukaryota; kingdom Metazoa; phylum Chordata; class Aves; order Galliformes; family Phasianidae; genus Lagopus; species Lagopus muta. Next base: position 97,825,453 of record NC_064433.1, read on the forward strand.
TCTCACATATTTTGTGAGTGTCCTATTCCAAATTTCCCCATGGCAGCTCTAGCAGCTGTCAATCTTCCTTAGGCTATCATCTCAGCTCTTCAGTAGTTCATAGAGTTGGGCATGGTAGAGATGCCATACAAGTTGTGTTATCTGACTTTTCTTCCTATCAGCATCTCAAGACACGGTGCTGATTCAGCTGGCTGTGAGACTTAGTCAAGACATTTGTGAAAAAGAGTTACACTCAGCAGGACCACTCTTCTGAAGCCCCATTCACACCTTTTTGAGCAACCCCAAATTGCCCCTGGCCTCCAAAGCCTTCTCCTGCAGTGCCACACAGCGACCTTCTTGCTCCCAGGAGAGGAGGGCACATTGTTGACTGCAGCACGTTCTCACAGTGGACACCTGTTTGTTTTTTAAGGCTGCACCGTGTCTGACCTGGTCAGAGCAGCAGCATGACCCAGCTGGAGCTGTGTACTGGTACATTCGGTGCCAGGGCATGAGGGTGTGAAATGGCTTGACATAATCCAAGTGAGTCCAAAATAAATTCCACACGCTCTTGCCAGAGTTGACAGAATTTGGATCAGGAAGCACAAGACTACTTGTTACTAATCACAAAACACAACAGATATGCTGCACATTTTTAAAAAACACATTCAAAAGACAGGTTTTAAAAGTCCCTATTCTTCATCTTGGCTCACATGGCTTCTTCTCCTGCCTTAGAACTTAAAAATGATGTCAGTGGAATGTGCATGTCCTACAAGAACATTTCACCTATCTCCCAGTGCACTCTGACACCACCACCAAATGCACTGCTGGTGCCTTGCAGCAGGAAAGATGCTGCAGAGGTCCATCTGACAGCCATTATTTGCCACAGCCCTGCAGCTGCCCAGACCAGGCCTGTCCCACCACTCCCTATGGAGCTCCTGCAGTCATCAGGCTGATGCAGCAGGCTGAGATCTGGCTGTGTGATACTTCAGGATGCAGCTGTTGGAGTCTGGCTGCTAGATAAGTCTATACCCAAAACAACTTGTCACAATGGCTTTGCTTGTATGTATGCTTAAATGAACCATTTCACAGAAGAGAATACTGGAAATTTAGTGACAGCAATGACTCAGCCAGGTTCATGGCAACTTGACAAGACCAACACTCTACCTCAACAGTGCCAGCTCCTGTGCTTCTATCTACACTTGAAGAAGTACTCAGAGAGGGGTAAAGCACTGGCACAGGCTGCCCAGAGAAGCGGTGGATGCCCCATCCCTGGAGATGTTCAAGGCCAGGTTGGATGGGGTCCCGAGCAGCCTGATCTAGTGGTTGGCTGCTCATGGCAGGGGTTGGGAGCTCAATAATCTCTAAGATCCCTTCCAAACTAGGCCATTCTATGGTTCTATGATTCTATAGTAAGCAGAAGTTAATGTTATCCTCAATTGAAATTCCTCTCCTAATAAAACTCCTTATTGTCTCCAGTGTCTCAGCTGCAAAAGGCAGCACGGCTGTAGTGTTACACCAAATGCAAATCATTCTTGCACAGAAGCCCCATTTTTATTTTTTATTTTTAATTAGGAGCATAAAAAAAAGCTTCTTCAGAGACCTCAGGATTTGAAAAATGCACAGGTTGTGAACGCTCACTCCGTGCCCCCACAAGCACATACTTTCTCAGAAGGGTTGCATGGAGAAGAGGGCATTTGAGGCAGTAACAGCTGGCATTAAAATCCGCAGAAGGAATTCAGAATAACAACGTACATTTAAAAAAAAAAAAAGAGAGAATTATAAAAGAGATTGAGATTCACAAGCATGGCTGAATTTGGAGTTGTCATGGTACCAGTGCCACTATGCGTGAATCATGGTAACATTAGATCACACTGAACAGCCGCAACAGTTTTGCGTGCACACAAAGCGACAAAACCCTGGAACAAATTATTTTGTGTCTTTAAGGAGCTCAGCTTTCACTCCAAACTCGCAGTCTGGATTCAAAGTTTAAAGAGCAGCAAGATTTTGGATAAATTGGTAATTTTCTGCAAGTTAGGCCTAACTTTACACCACTGTGGTGTAAGAGAGTTACAACTCTGCAACCTGTCGATAAAGTCTGAACCATGAGAACCACCACAGCTCTTCTCATAGCATCAGTCCTCACACAACAGAACCCTGACTGTAATCAATGCTTTTATTACCACGAGGCCTTTTGTACTCTGAAGAGAACCACGTTACCATAGCATGGATAATGCATCACTATCCTATTAAACATATTTTGCAAAACTTTGCTTGAATATGTAGGGTAAGCTTTGCTCCCTTTATTGCAATGCTCCTAATAATAGTGTGCAGCCAAGTGTAAAAGATCTTCTGTCTTCTCAATTAACAGACTATTAAGCTTTCCCCTAAGAGTAATAAACTCCTGTAATCTGGCAGGGACAGCAGTCCACAGATGCAGTTTTTCTCCCCAAGTGCAGCACTGTGTTTCCAGATCTGTGTAGGTTGTTCTAAACAGATTTTGCTGAGGAGAAACATAGAAGATATATTTACATTAACTAGCGTGTTAAGCAGGTGAAAAGTCATCTGGCATACAATTAAATCTAAATTGTTTCAAAATATTTCCTTTCAGCAAGTATTCCTGCATCTTTTACTCATAAAACATGAATACTCATTAGAGACTGTCCCTCTACATCTTACATTTTTCTACTTGGGGCCATAGAGATTCTGGGAGTCCCTGGAAAATGTGAAACAAGCCTGTGGTAAAAGCATGTTTTTTTGTCAAGATGGTTAATTTCATTGAATTAATACAATACCTGAAGAACAACATGTGATTTACCCAAATTTGTATAGGATCACGCAATCATTAAGATTGGAAAAGACCATTAGGATCACCCAGTCCCAAACATCATATCTAAATGCAGTCTAAAGGCCAGAAGGGGTTCTTAGGTCAATTAAGAAAGAACAAAAAAAATTTTTCCTGAAATATATGGCCTGAAGACCTGAAGAAAAACCATCCTCCCCCTTTTCTCTGTTTGTTGTAGTGAACAACGAGGCTCATCTGCTACCTGTAGCTGCTTGGCTCCACTGTACAGAACTGCAGATGCAGTGAGCACACTGTGCTATAGAAGGAAAGAAGGCATGTATAGGTCCATTCACAAGTGATATAGATGCTAAGGTCATCTACTTCATCAGGCTCTGTGTAAAACCATGGTCAGCTTGAAAGCCTGCCAACAACTGTGTCAGCTGCATTTTGTCATTTTCTTGTTCCTTGCAACCAGAAATTATGAAAATTCCCCAAAATTCACTGGTAGAAAGTCTCATTACTTTTTTTTTTCCATTTGCAGCAATAAGATGGCAGTGTCAGCACTAAGCAAAACCTAGCCTTCGGTTACAGTGCAGGGACCACCCACACACCAGACGACACATCTCTGCTAGCTAAAAGCAGCAGACTATAAACAAAGGTAGCACTGAGGGACTTGGAGTCAGCTTGCTTCATGTAGCCTTTCCTGATTTTACCTCGCTGCTGCTCATTTTTCAGATCCAGATGACATTCACTTCTCTGCTAAACTCTCAAGGCCAATATGTAAAGCTCTGCATACTGCTCTGCCTGCCTATCTGTGCAAATACCTAAATACCCTAGCTGTGAGTTGGCCTGGGCACAAGAAGCATTTCCAAGAACACAGACCTTTTATCCAACGGTGCACAAACACCGCAATACATATTTTGGAACTATTTATGTATTGAAGAAAGTGTTTTGTTCTCCTCTCTCAACAATCTTCAGTTTTTTTCTCCATGTTTATGCCTGAGTTCAGTGGATGTTTATTCGAGGGATTACTGGGGAACCCCACAGTGAAAGGCCCCTTTTCAAATCACCTCCATGGCATAGACTATAGATAAGCATTCTTGTTTCAAGTTAACATTCAACATCCCTCCTCTAGAAATAAGGAATGCCAGTATTGGGTAGTGAATTTACCATTCAAATGAATCTTTCTCCTTCTTTATTTGTACTTTATTTACAATTTACCAAATTTCAGAAGATACTGAAAGTTGAGAATGAGCTGAGAATGAACTCCTGAGAATCGTCTCAGCATCACCTATAAACAGTGTTTCTTGACTAGCTCCAAGGCAAGGTCAGTTATTTTGTAGTTCCACACATGCGTATTTTCCCCTCTTCCCCTTTCTCCTTCTCTTTTCTTCTGCTGCCTTCAAAAATCACCCACAGGTCCCGCCATACGCCCTTTCTCACCGGTTCAACCTGCTTCCCCTTTGCCCTCCTCTCCCTGACAGCCACTTCAGATGGGAAGTCATCTTTCTCCAGTGTCAGGGATAAAATCCACCCCACGCAGAGGAACTGGTGCCAGGTCCACTTCAGTCTTCCAAAGAATTTCACCTCAGATGACTTCCCCCCTCCTTCTCTGAACTTATTCCTTTCACAATACTTTTCAACAATTACCTCAGCCGGATTCCTTTGCTACTGCTAACTTGTACCAGCACTTAATGTACTTTATACGCTTCCAATGTTGCTTCTGAGTTTGTAATAGGCTGCGAATTCCTTGAAGCATGTCTCGTTATATCTTGCATAGCTCCAATCACTCTGTATTTAACAAATAATGGCCACTCTACAAGAATGCTCATTGTATACCCCTGCTGTTTTAAATATCAGCCCTTGCACTGTCAGCTTCCTCCTTTTTCCCTTTGTCTACATGAGTCATTGTACCAGTCTTCTGCGTGTGCTGTATGGACACATGTTCACTCACATTGCTCTCCATGGAAAGAAACATTGAAGTAATTCTGTGTACTGAAATTTCTTATTTAGCAAATAAATGCAAGCATTTTGGATTAACTGGAGACACATTTAGCCAAATTTAGAGATTTTCTTCCTTTTTATTTTTCCTAGGAAAGTTTCCCCACCCTACGTTATCAGAAAGCACAAAAGCACTGACTGTGTCATTTAACAAAATCTATTCTAGACAGAAGGCCCCATGTTTAACATGCCCTTCTGTAGATATAAGAAATGTATGGCAGATAATAAACAAACAGTGTGCTAAAAATACACTGAAATCTTGAGCACTGGAACTAAGCCTAAGTGAAAGAGCTTTATGCTGGGGAAAACACAGTAAGGTGTAGCCCAGCTGAGAAAAAACAGACATAAAGCTCCCACAAGCTGATATAATCACAATAGGGCTCTTTCACTGCTGCAAGGTCTTATGTGCTTGTCCAAGTCTATTAGGGGTTATATCTGCAATGCAGCCACATGCCTAGGGTCAGCTTCCTTGGGTTTCAGGTAAAAATCACTGCTGCTACCCTGCTTCCGCCTCAGTTACTCTCTCAGTTACTGAACATTTTCTTTATCCTCACTAGCTTTTAAATTTGCTCATTTAGTGCCTTGTAATTGACTTGTATTTCCAAAATATTTTTCTTGCCTGCACATTTTAACCTACTTTTACTCCAGGATCCCAGGTGAGATGACCAAAACAAGGGAAGGGTTGCAGAGTGCAGTTTAAATAAGTGCTGCAGAGACAGGAAGCAAAAGAGACAGGAGCTGTGGAGTTTGCCCTGTGCTCTGTGATCCTTCACTTGCAAAGACATTTCTGACAGGTTACCAGAGCACAGCATTTCCATCATGTCTAGGGATTTTCCCAACCAGAAAGAATCTTCACATTTAGGTATTCTGTGCAATAGGACCAAATCACAAGCTGTGCATTCTAACACAACAAAACTTGATATAGGGCAATTGATATCCTCTTGTTTATCTTAGGTCCATGTACAGATATTCCACTAGCACTAAACTCTCCTTAAAACAAGGAAAAATCTTTTTAGGCCTGCTTAACAGAGAACTCTCGACGACCAGATGTCCACCTGAAATCTTATGAAGACCTACAGTCAACCGCAACACAAACCTGTGAGTTGTGAATCAGTTTGGTGACTGTCCTTCCTCTCCTTGTGAAGATAGTGGCAGGTAATGCTGCCAGTCGTGCCAGGGTTCAAACTCAGCCTGATTTACATTACTCCTTCTCTTTATTTCCCAATACTGTAGCAAGAACTACCCAGCTACCCAGCAACCCTTGCTTATGGCAGAAAGATTGCAGTGATGGCTGTTGACCTTGAGAAAAGAGTGATGTAGCAGCTGTAATTTCTGCTACTGAAAAATAGTAAATAGGGATTTTGGTTTTTACAGGAGCTGTATCTTTTTGACTCTGTAACATCCTTGCTCAGAAGCTATGGCAAGGCATCCTGGTACCACATCATTTATCCTGCAGCTCCATTTTACCCTGGACTTTTTCAGCAAGCCCAACCCCGGCATCATTCCCTCAAGGCTCAGGATGCTACCATCTACTCAGCTGGCACTGTGGACTTTCCACCATACCAAGCAGCAGTAGCCAGAGGAACTCATCTATTGTGGCCCCTTCTTGGTGCCTCATTTACACCCTGCCAGATCCCAGATGAGACCTACCACAACAGGAATTTGCATGATGTCTAAAACAGACACAGAACATCTTTACAAATGCTCCTTCTTTGACCAAGATACTGCTCTAATCGTCTCCTGGTTCTGACAGCTTTCTTGAGAGAAGTTGAGGCTTTTTTCTTCACTACCTTCTGACTGGGGTGCTCGCTCCAGAGACTGGATTTATCCCCACATGTGCCATTCTTGTTTATCCAATTCTTTTCCTCATGGCTCCCAGTCCAGAAAAACCTAACAGTGCACCAAGAAGAGGTACACAGAATCCTCTGGTTTCCTGCAAAGAATGGTCCACACTGCAGGTAGTCACATCCCACATCAAAAGAAACAGCTCCAGAGCAATCATGTTTGCTTTGGGCTAACTGGGCATATGCTCAGAGAGTGGCACCTGGCACAGCTTTGCCTTTTATGCAGGGTAACATGAACATAGTGGATGTCTGGAAGCCAGCTGCTACTTCTGCATGCTATGCTGTGTTTGTACTGCCAAAAATCTGCGTATCCCCTTGGTCCAAACTGAGAGATACTAGAACTGAACTAGGCAGAAATGTATACAGTGCTTGGTATCCCACATCATTCCAATGGCAATGAGCAGCATGCAGCCGGGTCAGAGGAGGCTTCTGTTCCAAGCAGGAGGTTCCTGCTCTTGTTCAGGAGACATTTTGCCTGCAGAGCTGTGGCACATTACAGACATAGTTTGAAATCAAACGGGATGATGAGCCGCCTTTTTCTAGCATAAGCACAGCATCAGTGTTTACGTAAGAAGAAGAACAAAGATGACAAGGAGATGGCAATAATGCCTTTCTTACCAAAGTGAATGAAGTTTTCAAGTGCTAAGCAGATGTGGGAGAACAATAATGAAAAAAAACAAATCCACGGAAGTCACTGGATATAAAAAGAAAAGTCATCTATTTATGTAACTGGGATTTATCCTTAGACCTTTGATGAAAGCTTGAAAGATTCAGCACAATAGCTGCTGTCCGCTTCTACACCATTATTCCTTTTGCTTTTAAATTAATAACCGCAAACCCATGCCATGAAGAAATCTGGGATGGCTCTTGGGCTGTTCACATTTTTCAGGAGAGGATTTCAGTGCTTTCTTGATCCCTTAGCATCTGCCAGGGCTCTGTGAGCAGCGAGTGACCGCCAGCAGCCTGCAGCTCTCTGCGTCACCTCTCGTACACACGGCAGCACCTGGCCCACGGGGAGCAACCACTGCCTGCACCGCTGCTGTGTCCTCTGGGAAGCAGGTGGTGGCACAGCACAGGAGCAGGCCATAGGCAGCCAGCCCGTCTGTGCTGAGGACACGTTCAAAGAAAAACAAGAAGCGACTCCCTCTTTCTCCTTCTTCATAGCCCTACTCTTATTCCATCCGTGTACTTGTACCTTTTATTCTGTGTCACTTTTAAACTCTTAAATCCCAACATTTTTGGTGGAAAAAAATAAAAAGTGTTGTCACTTGCACTTTGCTTCTTTCTGCCACAGTAAGCAGCGCTCTAAAGGAAAGATACTGGGAGTAGATGTTGTTACAGGTCATCACCTTTCTTAGTGCACAGGAATTACACAATGCCTTGGGTGGATGCTGTCAGTAGGAGAGAGCAGGATGCAATACTCTGCACAGTTATACTGTAGTACCTTAGACAAGTGCATATTTCAAAGCAGGTTTTTGTCTAAAAATATCTATACTTTTTCCCCTTGCCTTTTCTGCCATTCATAAGTGATGACTGGGCGACTGGATAGAATAAAAATAAGATAAAAGGACTGAAAATAGTAGGGAAGAGGAAGGGAAAAAATAGCATGAAAGTTAACATTTGGTAGTATGAGAAAAAGAATTACTACATGCAGAGATTACCTAAACTATTTTCTTTCAGAGTTTCAAGCCTACTTTCAGACCAACCAAACAGCCTTTTGTATTTCTGTACAACGAAATAGAAGGCAAAACCAAATTTGTGTTTACTACCAGGAAGTAAGTAAAAAGCTTCCATATGTTTCAATATGTAAGCAGTGAAACTGTACTGCAAATAGTTTATTCCTATGGCACGAATAGATACTTTAACAGATAGAGGCTTTTGTTTCCTGGATTCTTGCTTCAGATGGTGATTAAGATTTCCACCCTGCAACCACACTGATGGGGTGTGGGATTTGAACATAAAAGGTCCTTGAGAATAACATCGTTATAGCTTGCTAACCTCTTTCCTCTCCTTCTTCCCCCTCTCCTTGCATTAACAGTGGCCCATGAGACAAGCAGTTGCTGCTTTGCCACAGCACACACATACAGGACAATTCTGTAGACACATTCAAGCACTGTTGTAGTGCACAGCAAGTGAAACAACACGGACTTCCCGTGTGGCCAAAGGCAAATCACATGCAGAGCTAACTGTAAGGCATGTGAAACTTACACAGATTTCTTTAAAAAGGGTTATTTTTTTCTTCAGAGCCAAATATGAATTAAACATTTTGGGGAAAAAAAAAGTTGCAATATTCTAATGGCCAAAGTATTGGCGGAACTTCCTTCCTTCAGGAACTCTTGGGAAAGCTTCTCCCAAGTTACAGAACAAGCACCAGAACAAGCAGCTCCAAAATAGCTTCACCTCTTATTGTCCCCCTTGGTACTGCCAGTGAGACTTAGATGTGGGTTCCAGTCTGGCAGAGCTTGTAAAACAATGGTATTTTGCTGGCATTACGAACGTGTAGACAAAGAAGTGATGGCAACAGAATGGAGGTGTCAGTGTCCCAGTGGTGACCCACAGCTATTATGCAGTTTCTCCTGGAAATCTGTCCTCAAGGACAAGGGAGAGGAGCAGGGCTGGCAGATCTTTAAGGACTCTTTCCTTAGGCCAAAAGAGCTCTCATCCTCAGGTGAAGGATGCCACGAAAGGAAGGCAAGAGTCTGGTATGGCTAAATTGCAGCTTGCTGGTCAAACTAGAGAGCAGAAAGAAAACACAAAAGCAGTGGAACCAGGGACAGGTAACCTGGGAGAAGTACAGTGATGTTGCTAAACTATATAGGGATGGGGTCAGGAAGATCAAGGCCCAGCTGGAACTGGACTTGACAAGAGATGCAAAGAAGAAAGGTTTCTATAGGTACATCAAACAGAAAAGGAAAGTCCAGAAACCAGACAACCAGAAAAGGAGGCCATACCCCCCCAGTGAGCAACACAGACAGGTCAGTAACAACAAAGAGAAGGCTGACATATCAACAACTTCTCTGCCTCAGTCTTCAATAGCAACTGTTCTACGCACAGTCCTCGAGTGGATGGTTAAGAAGGTGGGAACTGGGGGTGCAGTGCACTGTAAGTGAAGATCAGGTTCATGGCCACCTGAGGAACCTGAACATCCATAAGTGTACAGATCTTGATGAGATGCATCCCAGAGTCCTGAAGGAACTGGGTGACATAGTCGTCAAGCCAATCTTGATGATATTTGAAAAGTTATGGTGACCAGGTGAGATCCCCCCAAAAAGGCAATAACACAATCATTTTTAAGAAAGTAGAAAAGATGACCCACAGAACTACTTACCTGTCAGCGTCACCCATGTGCCAGCAAAGTGCATGGATCAGATCCTCCTGGAAGGTATAACACAGCAAATGAAAGAGAGGGAGGTGATATGGAATAACCAACATAGCTTCACCAAGAGCAGGTCCTACCTGACCAACATAGTGGCTTTCTATGATGGCATAACTATGTCACTGTACAAGTGAAGAACCACTGATGTCATCTGTCTGGACTTTAGTTAAGGCCTTTGACATATAACCCAACAACATCCTTCTCTCCCAAATTGGAAAGACGTGGATTTGATGGGTAAACTGTTTGATGGATGAGGAACTGGTTGAGATCATACTCAGAAATGGCTCAAGGTCCAGACAGAGATGAGTGACAAGTGGTGTCCCACAGGGGTTGGTACTGGCACCAGTGCTCTTTAACATCTCTTTAACATCTCAATCTCTTTAACATCAATGATATGAACAGTGAGATCGAGTGTACTCTCAGCTTGGTACATCCCAGCTTGTGGATGATACCAAGCTCTGTGGTGTGGCTGACATGGCCGAGGGACAGGATTTGACCCAGAGAGACTAAGACAGGCTCATGCCCAGGTGAATCTCATGAGAACAAATCCAAGTGTGAGTTCTTGCACCTGGGTTGTGGCAACCCATGCTACCAGTTCAAGCTTGGCAGTGTAAAGGTGGAGCACTGCCCTGCTGAAAAGGTCTTGGGGGTACTGGTGGATTGGAAGCCGGACATGAGCCAGCAATGTGCCCTCACAGCCTGGAAAGCCAACTGTATCCTAGGCTTCATCAAAAGAGGCACGGCCAGCAGATCGAGGGAGGCGATCCTGCCCCTCTGCTCTGTGCCGGTGAAACCTCACATGGAGTACTGTATCTGGATGTGGAGTTCTCAGTACAGGAGAGACATAGACCTGTTGGAATGCATCCAAACGAGGGGTCACAAAAATGCTCCAAGGGACAGAACACCTTTATGAGGTCAAGCTGAGAGAGCTGGGGCTGTTCAGTCTTGAGAAGGTTCTGAGGTGATCTGATAACGACCTCTCAGAATCTAAAGGAGGGGCTGTTGTGATAGGACAAGGGGAAATGGTTTAAAAGAGAAGAGATTTAGATTGGGAATAAATAATAAGTCTTTTACAATAAGGTTGATAAGGCACTGGAACAGGATGCTCAGAGGGGTGGTGGATGCCCCATCCTCGGAAACATCCAAGGTCAGGCTGGACAGGGCTCTGAGCAACCCGATTTAGCTGTAGACGTCCCTGTTCATTGAAGAGGAGTTGGACTAAAGAGCCTTTAAAGGTCCCTTCCAACTCAAGTAATTCTATGATTCTATGATAAGTTCTAAATTACCTTGAGGTCTGAACAGAAATTTTCAGTTTCTTAGCATCCAAAGGTCTAACTTAAAAAATAACACCAGCTTCAGTAAAGGCTGGGGGGATAGAGCCCCATCTAGCTTAGAGAGTAGGACGGGGAGCTATTTCTCCATGTCTCCAAAGGAAGACATGCGCCAAAAGCACATGCTGAGTTTGTGGTAAAAGTGGCAGGCATCACACTTATCTAAAGGGCACAGCAGCAAACCAATAATGCTTGTTTTGCATTCAGTTACATTCTGAGTAGGTTAATCAGAAAAGTAATCTGGAAAAAATGAAAAATCTCTTTATTCGTTAAGAGAAGCAGCCCTTAAAAAGCAAAAGCAAGCTGTGTGAGCTCAGATCAGCATATGCTCCTTTACTAGCTGCATTGATATCTACCAGCAGAAAGGATTTTTATGCCCTGAGTCTGTGCCATGCTCCCTCTCAGATACTCTGATAATCAAAAGAAAATAAAATCCTATTGACGATTATCACCTGCATGTCTTAGCCATTGCTCAAGGCGCATATTAAGTCCCTACAGACATTCCCACAGGTGTGTTACACGTCTCTAACGTGCTGAGCAGCACTATACAGAAAAATATTTTCATAATATTCTTCAGTTTCAAAAATCCCATATTTCTTGATAATGTTTAAGGTCAATCAAGAACCATTTGCTTCACTTTTATTTGTAAATGTCTATTTGTATTACCACCACACAAGGTGTTTCTGCTGATACAGGCTTCCACAACACAGAGGCCTGCATATGATCTACTGTCTGAGTCATAGAATCACCAAGCTTGGAAAAGACCTCTCAGATTGTCCAGTTCAACCATCCACCTACCACCAATATTTCACCCACTAAACCATGTTCTTTAGTACCACTCAACAAGTGTTTCTTGAGCACTTCCAGGGACAGTAACGTAACCATCACCTTGTTCAGCCCATTCCAGGTCCTGGCCACTCTTTTAGAGAAGAAATTTTTCCTAATATCTAACCTGAACCTTCCCTGGCACAACTTGAGACTATTCCTTCTAGTTTAATGGGAGAAGAAGCTGATCCCCCACCTCACCACAACCTCCTTTCAGTACCTGTAGATAGCAGTAATGTCTCCCCTGAGCCCTTTCTTTTCCAGAATCTCTCAGCCAGACTCTCTCAATCCCAGTTCCCTCAGGTGCTCCTCATAAGGCCTGTGCTCCAGACCCCTCACCAGTTTCACTGCCCTTCTTTGGACATGCTCCCTGGCTTTCTTGTAGTGAGGAGACCATAACTGAACACAGTACTCGAGGTGCAGCCTCACCAGTGCTGAGCACAGAGGTATGATCACTTCCCTGCTTCTGCTGGCAGCACTATTTCTGATACAACCCAGGATGCCATAGGCCTTCTTGGCCACCTGGGCACACTGCTGGCTCATGCTTAGCTGAGCACCAACCAACCCAGGTCCTTTTCTTCTGCACAGTCATCCAGTCACTCTACCCCAAGCCTGTAGTGTTGCCTGGGGTTGTTATGGGCAAAGCACAGGACCCAGCACCTGGACTTATTGAACTTCAGCACCCATCCTTAGTGCCCACAATGTAAGTTTCACTGAGGAGCATTAGATAGGACTGCTAAGTCCTGTGCAAGCAGGTTGCTACCTTTTTCCCCTCATTTTTAAATCTCTGAAGTAAAAACTTTCATTTCTTTATCCAGAGGCTGTTTTGTGATAAATTGTCAACATCACATGCACCCTTTGTGCATTCAGAGATCAAGAAGATTCTGCACAATCATGGGGCTGCCTGCAAAGAGTTCACTGATGATATGAGGCATTTTTGAGCAGTTTACTATGAATCACTAAGCAAATGTTGTGAATGTTCACTTGAGTGAGATTCCTCTTAGAATATTTACACCCATTCACCATTCTCATCACTCCAAAGGCTGTTTAGCATACCATACGTTCAGCTCCACAGGCCTGTTTGTTCTGGTAGACATAAAACGAGGTTTATGTGGTGTTAACAGTACATCCTGAATAAACATATTGAAATTACAAGAGCCTGAACTCATCCAGAGTAATGGAAAAAAAAGAAATTAAAAAAAGAAAAAAAAAAGGTGATATTCAGGTGCCCCAAGGAAACTGCCCTAGGACATCTTCATAAGAAATAGACATGTTGTTTTTATTTGATTGGTAGAATCAAAACTAAATGAAGTAAGCCAGCGAGGACACACGTATTTCAGAACTTACTTCCCAGCTGTACTGCTATTAGAAGACTAGATTGGCTTCTTAGAATACTGCATTTTGATGTGGCTGTATTTTGGCTTAGCCATTCATCTCTGAAATAGGTGCAAGGCTACTCACAGAGAGGCTAAGCAGAAGCTAAATGTAAGGATCTTTTCACTCCAAAGCACAGCTGAATATCCCTGGTGGCATTATACGTAGGTTCATGTATATCCTGAGTTAGAAGGGACCCACAAAGATCATCAAGTTAAACTGGCTGCATGCAGGACCACTTCCAAAATCAACCCTATGTCTAAGAGCATTGTCTAAACACTTCTTGGACTCCTGCAGGCCTGGTGCTGTGGCCACTTCCCACATACTTTAAGACAACACATCCAAACAGATCCTAAAGACAGCCCGTATCTGAATCCTATTCCACCTCTGATGCCAATGGATCAAAATGCTCAGCCACATACCTCATGGAAACTTACCTGAATTCTATGGAGTTAGAATTTTTAGATTAAATTTACGGATTACCAGATTGCCAGAAAGCTCCCAAAGAATCCAATGCATATTGGTCTCTGTCTGAAGAGATGAGAAAGCAAAGGATGATCTGTGAAAATCACTGTTATTGTTCTCTAAGATAGTTATGACCCAACTGCTTGCTTGCAACTATACAACTCTGGACAGTGTGCCTACGTATCCTCAAATAAAAATTCTCTGGAGAAACACCACTTACATCAATGTTGCAACCTACCAAATGTGCTAGTGTCATAACCCAACTCAAAAGCAGCACTATATGACACAAGTACACTGTTGAATCTTTGTACAGTCTTCACATACAAGTTATGTTCATTTTTCTATGTTCGCTTAAGAACTGAAGATTAACACAAATAAAAAGTCCTTTCTGTGATGTGGGCCAAAGCAGATTTTAATTGGACAGCACACCTTTTCTGCCCTGCCCAGGCAATCTGAAGAAGTTTCAACATTTGCTTAAACAAATTTTCACATGAAAATTCTCATTTAAAGGTTCCCAGTTTATGTTTGCTGATTTCAGGTTAATAAAGAGAACGGCATCTGGATAAAACACAATAGAGCGCTTTGTAAAGTAAAGCTCCTAATCTGATTTAACAGCTTCATTTCCAACTCCACGGATGTATTTCCAGTCAGTGGCCTTGCTGAGAAGTGTGCCCCCCTAAGCATCTTGAGATACGTTTGTTGTCATAAACGCATTAATAGCACTGATGCAAAGAGCCCAGTAGCACTCCGATAACAACGTGACCCATGAAATAAAGCAGATTTTAAAACCATCGAGACAATGCATTTTTCTCATTTATTCAAATCTTCTGCAGGAAGTAAACACTGAAAGATTTAAAAAAACTTCACACTGCAGTATGTACAGTTTTGTGACATCACATGAGGAAATTAATTTCTAATAAAAAAATGAGACCAGTTAGATAAATTACTGAAAACACATCACAATAAAATTGGTTGTGGTAAAATCCCAAATTCTTATGTATGACAATGAAAATCAATATTCCTTTGTTTTACAGCAACGGAATAGTCCCGGTACAATACCTCAGTTACTCAGAATGGAATCCTGAACTTACATGACTGATTACAGTTGTATGAGTACTTCATGTTTTAAAAGTAGGTTTGCGTTTATTTTTTTTTCCCCCAGACCCTTTTGATTTGAAGCACATTCTTTCACAAAGCTAAAATACCACAGCAGAAGTCATGTCCAGAAGTGGAATACTGTTGTGTTTTGAACTGACCTGACTTGTTAAGACATTTTTGCCAACGCACAGATGCACAGGGTCCCCCATGCACTTTTCATGCAGCAGGTAATCACAACTTTAAATAAAAGTATTTTTCTATACATTCTTCCAGACTTGCAACTGTATACATACATGCAAAAGTTTTTAAACCTATGTGATCCTATTTACACTTATACATGGAATATACATAACAAAAAAGATTAAAAGGTTTTGTTTTTTTCTTTTTCCTTTGCATTAGAACAATACAAAATATGTATTTTTCATTAAGGAAACCACTATTTACATCACCTTTTAAAAACCAATTTCAACATATTATAGGTGTAACAAGTCAATCTATTTACATTATATATAAATATATATAATATATACTTACCAGCTTACTCCTCTGTAAGATGTGGCAGAGAACAAACTGGTAATATCATGTCACTGACGTCAATGAGAGCTGTAATACTTTCACCAACATTTAACAGGGTAAATTTAAACCGCTCATTTCTTTCCTTTAAAAAGATTCGTAAATTAAAAATTTAAAAACATTACTAAGAGCAAATGGCTAAGAAAAGTGAAAGTTATGGCTGAATTCCCTTTTGATCTTACAATGGTTATGAACTTCTCAAACTGCGCTGACAGGTTAAGTGGTATCAGTGCAGAAGCCCTCTAGCAACACAGCTCTGATTCTGTGATCGTGTGTCACCTTCCTGTCATTTCCTCACGTTTGGCAGCGGAGATGTTGGAAATCTGGTTCTCTCGGTCCCTTACACTTCCCTCTGGAAACAAAAGGCATAACTGCATGGCAATCACAAGTCAAACCCCAAATCTGCCCAGCCTGAGTGCTACACTAACACAGCGGATGAAGCGGCCTGTAGGTCCAACCTCGAGCAAGGCACGGGGAACTTGGCAACCCAGCTGCTGCCGCTGCAGCTGTTCTGAGTTACAGAATGTTAAAGTTGACTCTGGTACAAGTCCCAAGGGGATGCAGCTACAACTTTAAGTAGCGTGCACATTCCTAACTCGCTTCGTCACTGCTCCATGAGGTGGAGGCAGCTTTCCCCCAGCAGTCTCATCCATTTCCAGATGCAGTGTCATCTCCTCCCTTACCCGACGGTGAGCTTACGTGGCTGCACCTAACAGTCCTGCACCTACACAGCTGCTGCTGCCTGTCTCTGACACAGCCCTGATCCTCTTCAAACCCACAGTCTGAAGACCTAGCTGAAATATCACCCTCCTGAGCTAGCACACACCTATCTTTGAAGGCTCCACTCTCCCAGGCTGAGGGAGCATTTCGGGGACAGCTGAAACGCATATCCTAGCAGTAAATATCTACTGAACCAAGGAGATTGGTGTTGCTGAGGTCACCGAGCATTACGCAGCGGATGTCCTTGGTTTCTCACTCATCCCACAGGGACTGGGGGAAATCAAGGATCTTTTGAGTTGCCTGGAAAAATGTGGTCAAACCTGACTGATCGTTCTGCTGGTGCAGCAAAACCAACTCCCATATCTCCCTTTTTTGGTGGAACAACTGAGAGGGAAAACTCCCCAAGCACGACAGTGAGGACGCCTTTTAACTCACCCATCCCATGCTGTAAGATAAAAAATGATGGAAAAGTCTTCAGTCCTCAGGTTGAAAGGCTGTAAGTGTGGATGGGGCAGATTTTGAAAAAGAACTCTCTTCCCTAGGGAGCAGTAACATCAGTGGCACTGGAGAATTGAACATAAAAGACTGTTGCCCTCTTAGCAGCTAACTGGAGAGCAGCATTAAGTTAGCAGGCCCTTTCCTCTCAAGGGCCTCATCTTTATGCTGTACACTGCTTTCAGATTGTAATGTCCACAACAGGCAAGATTCTTTTACGAACTTCGTGACCTGAAATTAAATTCCTGTGTTTTATAATTTACTGACATCTGTGAGAATTGCAATACCCTTCCATTAACTCCATTTAAAAGAAAGCTAAATCATTAACTGGTCAAACTTAACATTTTAACTTAAATGTTTTATAAAACTTTAAAAACTAAATGTTCAAAAGTATATATTACAACAATAGACTACCATAGAATAAATACATAGGTAAGCACGCTCCTAGACTCCAACGTTACTTTTCATTATGCTTAGTTAGGCTTTTTCTTCTACTTTTCATCAGAACTTCGTTTTACAGAACACATTCATCCATTCACGTCCACTGAAGCCGCATTTTTCTGAGGAGCCCTTCAAGTAAATTATAGCCCTGTATTTACTCTGGGGATCATCTATTATTCTCTATTGTATATATTTCCTAGCTATTTACATGTTGTTTCAAGAAAAATAATCAATTAAGACTTTAAGAGACATTTAACGGCTGGAACAAACACCATCTTTTTTAAAATATTTCTGTTGGGTTGACTCATACAAAAAGAATTCATTTCTACTGTCAATGCAAAATATACTTTTATCTCGTTAATGATTACTCTAGGAGACATCTGAATAGTCATCGGGCCACTTATAAATGCAAATATTAAAGACAAAATTTATTTCTATATTATACTTCAGACAATGACATTTAGAATGATATTAGATTTGCGTGAAGGTTTTAAAATATAAATCTTCTTTCTACAGCCCATTAATATATTACGCTTCACCCAAATAACATAAAAATATATCTTTAAGTTGCTCTGTTACTTCTCATATAAACCAGGGGGAATGTTTTATACTGGATACTGCCAAACATTTGTGTTCCCTAAGAGAAGGTACCCACAGGAGGCCTCACAGAATTGTGGTGCATTTTCCAGCTGGCAGACAGAAGTCCCTTTTAGCAGAGACTGCAATACAAAGAAGGGACCCCAGGCAGTGGGCAGAGGAGAAGGGGACAACTGCTTGCTCTCTCTGCCTAAGTAAGCCAGAAGGCTTGGGAAAGGGTCTCTGCAACAAAAGCAGAAAGGAAAAGAGCAAAACGTCCTATCACTCATCTCTGCAAACATGAGCTGAAAAGAAGAAACAGCAGTTTTGTCATGTCATCAGCTCTCCTTGGTGAAAATGGTCAATATTAAAACACAAGCGTGGCTTTCATTATCTGTGCAAACCAACTGCTAAGCTGTTTTCTGATAACACAGGGAATTAGAAATGATATTGAAAGCTACAGAGAACATTTTTTCAGGGGAGTAAAAAGTTCAGCCAAACTATTAATGTGCATAATTTAGAGGAGCCAGATTTTGTCCTCTTCCTCTCCCATGAGCAGTAAGGGCTCCAAATGGAGTTAACACTGACAGCGTTAATAGTGCTGCTTGGCACTTCCCCAGTCAGCAATTCTTCTAAGGTGTCTCAGCTTTGACCACAATTTTCAGTTACTCCCATCTCAGACTGATATTGCCAGATGTTACAAATCACAGCACAGGTGGGGATTGAGGAAAAGGGCAGAGGAGGATTTCTGAGACATATCCCACTATCCATTACAAAACATGACAAAACCACAATTTTATCCTCAGTGCAACCTGAAAAATTATTCTGAAACCAGATTTTCTGCAGAGAAAAGGCAGTGCATTGAACCATGCATCAGCAGTTCAGAGAGTAATAAATATTGGCAGAATATGGATTCTCTCCCCTAGTCATAGGAAGAGACCAACACGTTTTTAATGAAAAATTCTATTCTGTACTCGAGTGGAAGTCTGATGTGCTGCTTGAGCACAGCTGGCATTCTCTTGTGCAGGAAGCAACAATCTGACTATCTGGCTCACAAACTATCCACCATTTTCCTCACCAAATCTATGTGCTATGCTTGATGAAACACAGTACTCCAAGAGGCATCTTGACTTTCCCTTTTCAAGGAGGGAAGTGACAGGAATGTACCGACAGAAGACTGATCTGATACTTGCACGATATACGAAAATTTGCTTTTTATACAAAAACCTAGAACAAACCCTTAATTGTAGCTAGTAACTCATAACAATGGCTAAGGATTCTGAGGAAGGCCTTTGTC
Source organism: Lagopus muta (assembly GCF_023343835.1). Classification (NCBI taxonomy): domain Eukaryota; kingdom Metazoa; phylum Chordata; class Aves; order Galliformes; family Phasianidae; genus Lagopus; species Lagopus muta. The sequence continues at coordinate 97,844,630 of NC_064433.1, forward strand.
AAAAGCAGGGCAAGGAAGAAAAACAGATTTTACACCACTATTCTGTCAGGACCATAAACAAGATTTAAAAATAACAATACAAACTTTGGAAGCACTAAAAATTACATTTCAGTGCAATTCAATTATTAACACTGACATGGGTTTTTCCAACGCGATGAATTAATACCTTGGACGGACTGCTCCATTTCTTTTAAAGTTATTCATAAAATTTCACAAAGCATATTAAACATTCCAAGAAAAGTACACTGTCTCTATGCTCAGGCTTCCAAAAAAATAAGGATTATTTTACAGGAAAGGGAGGAAACGCAGCATTACCACCACCTAGGCTGTACTCTTACACTTTATGTTATACCAAAGACTTGCAAATCCAAGTAAGACTGTGATCAAAGAGTACTCATAACTGAATTTGATGCATACAGAAATGTCTTGTACAAATTACAACCTTTCTAATTTCCTCGTGACAATCTATAGTAAAGCAAATTTTATCTACATGTATTTTAAATAACATCACCATAAAAATAAAAAGTTTATCAAATGAAAACGTGTTTCAATTAGACCATGCTTTTCTAAAATCATGCTCAATTTGTACAGTAGTCAAGTTCATACTCTTTTTTTTAATGTTCTTTTTTTTTTCTTCTTTTTTTTTTTTTTTAAAACAAAGACTCAAAACCACAGATTGTAAACTCCTTGACGAGGCTCTAGTTTATTCTGGCTCTTTTTTGATTGTTAGCACTTTTTCCAGAAGTCCATGCACTTCTCCATTCACACCATGTTGATGAGAGGTCTTACTTCCCATGTGGTTGCTGTAAGAGCTTCTCAAGTTACTAAAAGGAGTTTTAAGCTCTCCATCAGATGTCATCTCCTCTTTGATTGTAACACGAGTCGAACTATCGGTAAACGATGGTTCGTTCCAAATTTCTTTGTCATGTGCTTCTTGGCTACTAATAGAGTTGCCGCCTTTCTGTAACATGTAGTACAAGATCGGATTGGTTTTGGTCAGTCTCGGAGAGTCTTTTTCATAATCATTCTTGTCCATACCTGTGATCACCCATCTAATGGGACCTTTTTCACTGGGCATGGGACACACACTGAACTGGTCAGGTTCAAGTCTCCCCAAATGTTCAGGGAAGGGGGAACTGGCAGGACTTTTTACCGGATACTGAAATGTTCTGTGATCTACACAATTGCTCTGTTGCACAGGACTTCCCATTAACGCATTTACTGAAGAAATGCTGAATTCGGGTTTATTAATTGTTGCATTGCTTTTGTTTCCTTTTTTCTTGCCCTCAGTTAGTAAGTTATTCCTATGTTGTGACAGGTCTCTCTCACAGTTTTCTGAGAGAAGCAGCTGTTTCAACACATTAAAGCCTTTACTATCTCTAGACCAACTCCTATTATCACTTTCATTATTTGAACCATGACTTACAGCATATTTAAATTCTGAATCACTTCTGCCGAATTTCAGTTCTTGCTGGTTTAGCAAAGGCCCATACAGTGCCTCTGTAGGAGAAACATGATTGTTTGCAGCATGAGACACATTAGTTTTCATCTTTTTTAACGGACTTTCCAAAGGCTCAGCGTGAAGTTTCCTTTTCTTCGGTACTGTGCAAAGATTCTTTGATTCCAGGTGTGTCAGGTCACTGTTTTGGTGACTTCTGTCCAGCTCATCTGCAGGGTAACTATCTTGATTCTGTGTCAGCAATCTACTTAGCAAGCCATTTTTGGAAAAAGAAAAATCTTGAGGTGAAAGAGGCTCAGACTTCATCTCCTCAGATGCTGGAGAAGCAGCTGTGTTTCTCTGTAGCGAATGAACAAATCCTTGAAATTTGTTACCCTTGCACTCTCTTATTTGTTGTGCATTTGAATTATAAGGGACATTTGATTCTTCAGATGGTTCAGTTTTTATTTTCACTGTCAATATTTGCTCATTCAAAGCCTTATCTCTCTGTTCCTGAGAACTTTCATCTCTTAAAAGCACCCTCTCTTTCTTTTCATTTTTACCTTTATTGGGAGTTCCCAGAAGCAGCTGAAGGACAGTACGCCTTTCAAGGAGATTTTCTATTTCCGAGCCTGGAAGTCCTTGTTCAGTGGGTACAGGCTGACAACTTAATATTTTGTTATTTTCTTCGTGCGTACTTAATTTGTTTGTAAGCAGAGGGCTGTTCAATCTATCAATCAAGCCTACAGGTTTATCTGTGTTCCCCACTAGCAGATGTTTGCCAGATCTTTGTTCTTCACTTGACATGGAAGTCTGCATACCACACTGAGCAAGATTCTGCAACAGTTTGCTGGCACTGAAAGCCGAAGAGTTTTGTGGACTGTCATTTCTGCTCAGCTTAGCTCCTTGAATTTCTTTGCTTTTTGAAAGATCTATCAAATGTTTAGATGCAGGATTCACCAGCCTGTCTGGCTGGATGCTGCAGGCATACGGTGGTGAGCTACGTTTGATGGCTAACGATTGGTGAGAGAGATTTATAGGAGAGTCTGCTTTTGTAGAAGCAAGCAAAGGCGGAGTGTTTAGTGGAGTCATTCGATTTGCATTGGGACTGTCAGTAACAGGAGTCCTTTTACCAGTCTGTACAGTGAATTTTGCCACATCAGCAGCACTGTGTGGTCCCTGAGGATCATTACTTTTGTCTGCTTTTTCTTCGCTCTTATGCCCAAGTAACAGCTGAAGTAGTGTTACTTTCTGATGGGGGTTCAGCTTAGAAGCCTTCAGAGTGTCTTTGTCTTCCTTGTTCTCTGGACACGAAACTTTTGGATCCCAGCTATGAAGCAAGGACTGAGTCAGGTTATCCAGTGATGCAGGTGGACCTGCGTCTGGTTTGTCTGTCCTCTGTTTAAAAGATAAGTCTATAGGAAGACAGTTAGAATGGGAGCTATCGTCATCACTGCTGTCATCTGTAAAACTAGGATTGTTGTCTGAATACTCATCAATAGTTGTTGGTGTGCTGCTCTCTTCAAAAATGCTGGCTCTCTCACTCTGTTCGTGCCCTTTTAACTGTTTGGTGGTATTCTGGCTTTTCAGGAGATGTAAGAGCAAACTGTTGCTGGGAGATGTTTTTACATTATTCCTTTCCAAGTTATTTTTGAATCCCACATTTTTGGGTGGTGAATGTGTGACTCCCACTGAACTCTGAAATGTTGCCATATTGCTTTTGCTAGATACCATTTTGGTTGATGATCCGGCTTGACCATTGAGATGGCTTGTCATTCCTTTTGCTAAACTGAACTGGCCAATATCTTTTTGAGCACTTTCTTGTAATCTGGCCATAGCTGCAAGTCTCTCACTTGCTATTTGATTTGCATTTTGTGCTTTTAAAGCATGTTCCCTGGAGTACTGCTGCAAGTGAGCTTCACTTGAAAGGAGTAAAGCTAGTTGGCTGCATGCTACGCTGGGCTTCGGTGAAGCAGCAGGACTAGATCGCTTCTCTACCATGCTTGCCACAGCTTGTAATCTTGCAGCACAAGACAGTGGTTCATTTATTACTTTAGGTCCACCCTGCACTGCATGAGGAGATTCTATAAACCTCTCTTTGGGCAGGTTCTTTGTTATATCAGGCAGGCTGCTGTCCAACTTCTGATCCTTTGCTTTGCTCTTCTTCAGTAGAGTCTTCAGGTGACTGGATGCAACACCATAGCACCGTAAATCCTTCTCCACCTGTAAAGAATCATGGCTAAGGGAATAGCCTTGCTCCTTAAGGCTCTGTCTAATCTGCTGTGACAGAGCAACACTCTGAAGCCTAGAGCTGAATGACTGAAGCAAAGAGGCAAGTAATGTGCTATCCTGTTTGCCTTTAGGCACATTTTCAACCATGCCAGCTAACAAAGCTTCCTTTTTTCCATCTAAATCCACAATGGAATCAGACAACCGCCTTCTCTTTGCTGCATTCCAATCTTCAGAAGACTGCAACAGCCTTGCTTTTTTGAGGTGCAACATGCCAGATCCCTGATATGTACTTGTGTTAAGAACTGGACCATTACTTTGACAGCTGGGAAATATATTTCCAGAAATCTTAAAGTTTTGATCCTCTCCACTATGCCCAGTAGACTTTTTGTCAACTGTAGTACCTGAGCCTCCTGCTGCTTGATGCATTAGTAATCCCTCTAGGTAAGTTAGAACAACAGAATCCTGGTGCATCTCAGAGCCAAGCTCTTCTCCATGAGTCATGTTCAATAAAAGTATTCAAAAGGGCTCTGTTTCTATTCACTTCAAAGAGTAGTTTGCTGCAGCTGAATTGAGATGCAGAGTTAATAAATAATAGATAGATGTCTACAGCGTTTTCTCACAAACTTTCAGAAACAACACAGTCACATTCCAGGCAGGTTTCTTCCAGTGTATCTTGTTTGATAAACCAGATTTTCAATCATGTCCCTGTGTTGATATATAGAATATTTACGATATTTACGAAGGATGTCTAGGAAGAACGCTCAAAACACACTTCTAAGGTAGGAAAGTTCCATCATGTATTTGCTTTCTTCAGCTTTCTCCAGGAAGCTAGTTTGATTTCCATCTTTTTCCATCTCCATCAAGCAATAGAATACCTAAGTGGAAAAAAAACAAAACAAAACAAAACAAAAACAGTGGTCAAGAAAAAGAATTAGGGTAAGATCTAAATAAACTGAGTTTTTTTTCCACACATTGTTCTAAAGAGATTCAAGATGTATAAGCAATAATCACACTCCAGAAGAAATAATTGAGTAATGCAATGAGTCTGTGGCACCTAATTTGAAGAACTCTAAAAATGATTCTGAGACAGAAAGCATTATGTAAAATCTAAGCTAAAGTGAACTATTCTAAGTGTAGCTACAAGAAATGATCATTGAATTCCTCTGTTCTACAGCTCAAAATAAGAACTAGCAACCATGAAAGAAAAATCAAAATACTGCTCAGAAAAGTTTACACTGGATTCTACCTCACAGTTTCATCAATATTTTTATGTTAGCATGTGAATACACAAGGCATGAACAACACCACAGTGAAAGAAAAATAATGGGAAAAATATATATACCTAAGAGTCAGTGTTCAGGTTCATGTTGAATTTCTTTTCAAATACCAGAATAAGCTGCAACACATATGAGCACATTTCTGATCTTCCAACTCCTAACTACCATTAAGTAATTAGAAGAGTCAAGAGTGGAGAAAAAGGTGATTATTAACATGTTCCTGGTAAATCTTCTTTGAAAGATATTTACTTTTACACTCTTTCCATGTATTCAATGTAAACTGGTGAAAAAGCAGGCCTTCTTTGAAGCCTTTCTGTTTTCAAAGTCATTCATGTAGAACATCTCTACTCAATACTTACCTGGATGAGGCAGTATGCTATAAAATGTAGATTTAAAAAACACAATGGTTCTTACGCTTAGATGTATCTCTTAGTTTTACGTTGGTCAACGGTAGCATGAACAGTTCACACAGTTAACGCAGTTCAGTACTGAGATCATTATACCACACATGCCTCCTTCTTTTCTCTTTCAGTTCCACATAGCATTAATATTCAACATGAACACAGCTAAGTGCCTTTCAACATACCTAGCTCTGCAATTTTCTTTCACAGACTAAAAGCATATTTAAACTTGTAAATACAAGTTTTCAGAAGGATATACAAAGGTGAAAGCCATGCATCCTTAAAGTGAATGAATGCTTTATGATTGATTGCACAGAGGCTTTTTTTTTTTTAATTCAAAAGCTACAGGCAACTAGAAGTTAGAAAAATATCAAATCTGAGAAAAGTATGGAATTAGAACAACAGCTACACAGCCATAATGCTAATACCTTATAGACGTTCCTGTACAAATACATTCTTAGTAGACTTCAAGTCATTTAAGGAAGTTCCACAAACTATTCAAAACAAACAAGTAAACAAAAACAAAAAACAAAAACCCACAGAACTAAAACACCAGCTAAAACACTGTAGTGTAAATGAGTATACCCATGTATCTAAACAATGAACTGAAAGTTGGTAGCTCATTCTTGGGAATCAGTATTTCTCTCACAAATTGCCTATGATCTCACTGTTTCTTCAACATTCTCTGTGTCTGTGCATTGACTTTTGCAAAGGTTCAAATATAATAAACAGCAAGTCCTTGGAAAAAAAAATAGCTCATACACAATGCTTCTCATGAATATGTCAACCATCCAGAAAGTGCCATGTCTATACAGCTAAGTTTATTTTCTTAAATATTTGGAAATATACTTTATCCAGAAAACAAAGTTCTCCAGCTTCCAAAACCAAACAGTTTATCTGCAGATACATTTTCACATTTCAAAAGGCAATTTAGCTCACAGCATGTTGTTCTTATACAGGAGCAAGTAGCACTTGATACCCTCCTTTGTGCTTAAGAAAATAAAACTGCGTTTTTTCACTATCATACACTGCAGCTACCTTAAAGCATCCCTTAAAGCCAAAGCCCCAAGCCAGTGCACTCTGTGTTAAGCTGGTATTTGGGAAGACATCACTATAAAATTAATTTTTAAAAGTACAATGCATTTATGTGAATTCCTTAGGTGCTCAAAAAGACTACTGCAAGAGGTGACACTTGTAGCCAGTACAGTTTATGTGCAGGTACTCTAAACAGCGGCTTGCCACTTTTATCTTCTTTTTTTGGTTTGTTTGTTTGCTTGCATGTTTGAAATTCCTCAAGGGCAAAGAAATATTCATAATTTTACTGAAGTCTAATGATGCAAGGGAGCTTTCATTGAAGAGAATGAAATCTGAAAGGCATATAACATGAGGAAAAGGACATCACAGACCCTTCTAAAGAAGCTGCACTGATTTAGTATCACAGTGGCTATCATAGCATTAAAAAATCCTGCCGGACCTGATGTGCAACATGCAAATATGAAGTCACCTGTCAAGAATGGAAATCACATTTAAAAAAAAAAAAAAAAATCTCTAAACCCATACTTTATTTGTGACAAAAAGCCTGGTAGTAAATTAACCTATTTGAAAACAGTCTCACAACTACGCATTTCTTGCAAGTTTTGAATCTGGTATGCTTATCTTCCACTCTCTGGTCTGATGTGTGGTCATACGGAATCAGAACCAGCTTTGGGAATTAATGTTTAGCTAGACAAAATCATTCAGTAACACAATCATTCAGTAACCCTTTCAAAACATATTGACTAAACCAAAGAATTTCCCTGAAAGTGTGCAATAAATATGATTGCAGAAATCATCTGAAATGAGGAAATAAAAATAGAATGTTAAAAAAAGAAGGAAGAGAAGGGGGATCTTATGTACCTAATGTCTCCGAATCTCTAGAATTATATTTCACTATAGTGAAAGAAATGATAAATTCAATTTGATATGCTTTCTTGACCAGGCAATGACTGTGCGTGAACCACTTTTTGTTGTTTCAACTCTTTCTTCACAAATTCTCGTATTCTACAAATAAAAGGCTTGTTTTGCAGAGGCTATTTTCAGAACCAACACAACCACACACCGATCACAGCTCATTAAGTCATGTTTACCTAGACAGAACTAAAGCAGCAGCACGACTCACAACACAAATGCTGTAACCTGGAGAGACACTCCGAAAGTGGAGCATACCATGGGAAATCAGTCCTACAGCCTTTTAAAAAGTGCCCAGGGAGAATCTGTAGGCAGAGTGAGGAAGATAAGAGAATATTATAACACGCATTGAACTGTAGAAATCATGGATGTCCAGAATATTAATTTTACTTTTGCAGTTATCAAGAGTTCTTCTTTGTTTGCAAACTACGGATATACTTGGTAGTTGCAAAGATTTCAGTGGCAAAATAACAATATACTCTGACATCCTTCAGTTAACATGAAGTATTACTGCCACAAAAGATAAATTGGAGAACAAACCCTTCTAGGTTAAAACAACAACATCTGAACCAATAGCTTTTTGCTGACATGCACACACACACACGTATATATACACACACATAGTTTACATATAGTATATTGCTAAATCTCTGCTCTATATCAGAAGTCTCTTGAGATGAATGCAGCAGCTGAGACCTCTTCACAGATTTGATTCAGGCTGTCAAGAATTTTGAAGGTTCCCCTTCCGAATTTTTTTTAAAGACAAAAGAGAAAACATAATCTGATTATAGAGCACAACTGAGCAACAGATGAATTCTTCCAGAGAATCTGAGAATCAACACGCCTTTTCTTAACAATAAATTAATGGAGATCAAACTCTTCCCTATGACTGTGGGATGACACTGAGAAAACAAAAGCAACTCTTAAGTTTTTTCAATTAATGAATGCCTCCGCTGCAAAACTTACCTGGAAATGCTAAAACAGCCATTCTGCAATTAACCAATAGACACTGAGTTGTTACCATTTAATAAATTAAAAACAGGTAATGATTTACATTGTCACCTATAAACATGTTTAACTGGTATCTCTGGCTAGTACTTCTCCTTTCTAAATCTCCCACTACAGCTCACAGCCTACCTATTCTCATATTCCCAGAGCAGCTACAGCCCATCATGTCAAGTGGTGTTTCAGACGGTCATTTTCATCATTGTTCATTTGAGGAATCTAGGGAATACAGTAGCAGCTTGTGATCCTGGGGTCTTGGTTACTTGCTGTGCTTCAGGCAGGCCGAATGACTTCTGGTTTTACTTTTCTATATCGTATTTTCACAGATGGTGTAAAATAATAGATGCAAACATCAAAAATACAACAGGGGATAAATATATTAAAGACTTTAAGTTGCTTAACAGCTTCAGTAACAGTACTGAGCAAGCACCTAAAACAGGATTTCAAACGATTGTGTTCTTACAAGCTGTCTGTAGTGAGATGCTGCAGAGCAGAATGAAATTAAGTTCTACACAAAGATTCCCACATGAGCGAAGAATGGAAATTGCAGCAGAATTTTTCAGTAGACTGAATACAAGTGTAGAAAGGAAAAATAGCTGTCCCACAATTATTTTGTTCTGAGCTCCATTCCTTGGACTTCAGCAGACAGGAAGGATGTATTCAGAGTGGTGGTACAAGCACTTCTGTTGACTTTTTGCTAAGGTTACAAGCAGTGAAAAAGGCATGATGCACTGCACCGAATGCATACAGCAGCACAAATGTGGAGGTACTTCAAAGGCAATTAAGCATGTACTTTAAGAGAAGCCAGTATTAAGTGTTTTGCTAAATCCCTGCTTTACTTCTGAACTCTACTGAGATGAATGGAGCAGCTGAGACCTCTTCACAGATTTTATTTAGTCTGTAAAGGCATTCTGAAGATTTCCTTTCCCTTTTATTTAAAAAAAAAAAAAAAAAGAAAAAAGAAAAGTGCAAAAATAATTAGATTACAGAGCAAAATTCAGTAACAGGTGAATATTCCACAGTTGCACACTAGAGAATTTATGAATCAACATACCTTTTTTTTTTTTTAATAATAAATTCATGAAAACCAAACACTTTCCCTATGATCCCAGGATATCACTACGAGAAAGGAAACACCGACTCCTTCCCAACAGCTTGGCATACTGTTTACTTGTTGATGGGGCCTACTTACTCCAAGAGATTTTAAACATGGAAAAGATACCCTGCTGCTTTTAAAAAGCTGAATCGGGAGAGGGCACACTGGGGATCACATTGCAGTTTGAAAGGTTGTTGCCAGACTTTTCCAGGGACTCCAAGGCACTGCAGAAGTGGAGCCCCAGCAGCCAGAACCAGGACACTCCTTACCATGCTGCCACAGTCCTGCAGAATCACCACTCACCCTTTAAAATGACAGGGCAGGAGAACCTTTTCATAGATTCATAAAATCGTTTGAGTTAGAAGGGACCCTTAAAGGCCATCTAGTCCAAATCCTGCAATAAATAGAGACACCTAGGGCTAGATCAGGTTGCTCAGAGCCCTGTCCAGCCTGACCTTGGATGTCTCCAGGAATAGGGCACCCACCACCTCTCGGGGCATCCTGTTCCACTGTCTCATCACCCTTATTTGTAAATGTTCCTTCTTTATACCAACTTAAATATCCCCTCTTTTAGTTTGAAATAATTTCTCCATGTCCTGTCACAACAGATCCAGTCCTTTCTTATATCCATCTTCAGATACTGAAAGACCACTTTCAGGATCCCCTGCAGCCTTCTATTCCCTAGGCTGAACAGCCCCAGCTCTCTGTCTGCCCTTGTAGGAGAGGTGCGCCGTCCCTTGGATCATTTTTGTAGCCTTCCTCTGAACACGTTCCAACAGATCTATGTCTCTCTCATATCAACTACTCAGAGACTTCACAGTGGACACAGTACTCCAGGTGAAGTCTCACCAGCACAGAGTAGACTGACAGAATCACCTCTCTCAATCTGCTGGCTATGCTTCTTTTCCCTGGTGCTATGTTAGGCTCTGTACTGCCAAAAGCAATCCTGACCTTACTTTCTGGCATTAGCAGAAGTTTTAAGGTTTGAACTGAAAGGAAGAAAGCTACATCAGGCCAGACAAAGCCTTCAGATGATTTCAGCTGCTTAAACAGTCAGGTTATGGTAAGTTGTGCAGAAGATTGATCCCCTAAAAGTTGACACAATAACCTGAAGGGATGCAAAGAGACATAATTTTATTAATGCACATGCGAGGAGAGATGCAGAAGCTGGAACATGTCAAATTAAGAGGCAAAGTATCTTCACATGGAAGACCAAAAGCCCTAGCAATGTTGGCTACCCCATAGCTTACAGACACCCATGTCACTTTTGATTACACCAATAATTGAGTATTTTATGTAAATTTCAGTTAATTCCTTTGCAGAGACTCACACACATAAACTTCTTATCACTGAAATAAAAAGAAGTGCTCCTTCAGTAGTATTTGTAAGCGTGATGCAAAGGGTACCTTTGAGTTCATTTCTTGATCAGGATCTGCTATCCTCCAAAAACACATTGCTCTAATAAGAGCAATATCAATTTCTAAATATCACTTGTGAAGGAAGTGAATATTCGGCATCTAGGACCGCCTCTGAAGCTGTTTCTCAACAAATACCAAGGATACCAAAAGCAAACAGGCTCAACAAATTTATCATTTATTTTAAAAATATATATATACTAATAGGTACAGTGGAGTGGACAGAGGATGCATCTTCCCAATCTTCATATATTGCTTACTTCATAATTATTTACATAATTAAAAGAAATCTAACATCCAGACTTCTATTTCACCACCTTCCCCTAACAAACGATTTTGCTCTTAACAGTGTCAGTTCCCCAAGAATGCAACTTGATTAATACAAAGTGATTAATATACAGTGACTTCAGGACAATCATGGTTTTACCTTACGATTATTGCATGTAGATAACATTTCTACACATCTGATATGTGTTGAAGGTAACTGACAGTGCAACCATGGGGGACCAAGTGCCTCATGGCTAGCTATGAATGAGCTTTTTTTTTTATTTTTTTATTTTTATTTTTTTAATTTTCTGCAGAATAGGTTTCAACTAAAGTAAAAAAAAACCCACACAGTAATTCCATAGTAAGATATAGGATCACACTCACATAATATTCAATTATATATGCAGAAGGGCTGCTCCAAAAGTGATGCCTCCAATTTTATTATGCTGGTCCATGATGTCAGAGGTAGATAGCGGTGGTATGGTGATAGAGACTCAGTCTTCCTGACAATATTCCACTACATTTTATTGTCATGCAACAGATGAGAGGTGATGCATTTCAGCAGTGGTGACAGCAATGTAAAAGACAAGCCACGTTCTGGCTGGCCATGGACAGCTGACACAGTATAATCAGCTCACTCACACAAATAAGTGTATTACAACCAGGGAACTGCATACAAAGCTGAATATGGGATTCAATGCATTGAAAACAATGGTGGCAATGTTGGAATACCATTAACTTTGCACACATCGGGTCTCACAGTTTCTCACAGAGAAACAGAAGACACCATATGAAAGTTTGTTAGGACCTACTGAACCAACACAAGGTTGAAGATGACAGTTTCCCAAATTGCATCATTACTGGTAAGTAGATGTGATGGCACCGCTATAAGCTAGAGTCAAAGTGGCAGTCCATGGAGTAACAACAGGTGAATTTCCCACTGAAGAAAAAGTTCAAGAAGCAGCCCTCAGTAGGTAAAAGGATGTGTGTTGTCTTTAGGGATAGGAAAGGGGGATTCTTGTCAATATCCTGGAACCCAGGCAAACAAACTCTAACCATTACATTATACTGCAAAACCGATTAAGCTGAAGGCTTCAACTTCCAGAATCAGGCCAGAGAAGAAGATAACCATTCTCCTGCAACACCAAAATGCCAGGCCCCGTATCAGTTTGAAAGACTGAGGAGCACATTGCCATCTTGGCTAGACTGTCATCCCACACCAATCGCATGGTCTGAAGGTTTGGCAACTTCTGTCTTCTATCTCTTGGGCCTGATTTATTTTACTGTGAGGGCCACATTTTCCTAGCAACACACCATCACAGCTGCTGTGAAACAGTGAGTCAACTGCTGGAGCAGATGTTTTTTTCCATACATGTATGCATACAGGCTCCTGCTTATCAGTGGTAAAAATGCATAGCTGATGGTGTTGACTATGCTGAAAAATAGTGTTTTGTAGCTCAGAACTTGCTCAAATAGTGTTATTGTGCTCTTTGTATCTGTTGTAGCTTCCATAGAAATAAAAGGAGGCATTACTTCCAGAATGACCTATGCCTCATCTCAAATCTATATATTTATATATAGATACAGATAGATTCCTTTTTATTTTCATTTAAGTGAAAGAACAATATTATTTCTATTTTAATGAGACTTGAGTCTTCTGTAGGTCATGTTTCCAAAGGTAAGGACACAGGAAAGGCTCATATAATTTCAGCTAAGTGGAAAAGGAAAAGCCCGCATTAACTAGAAGGTTTTTTCTAGTTCTTTACAAAATTGATTTTTTTCTCCTAAGTAGCAAAAACATCAACAGAAATGAATCTGTAACATAAGAACAAATTTAAGTGAATTTTGGGGAGAAAAAGCTAACAACATCCTGTGAAGAATGTCACAGAAATTTCTCATCTTTAAACTGTGCCAGAGTTTACCTGAAAATACTCATCAATTTCCAACGAAATACTGAAAGCCTTTTAAGTCATACCAATGTACAGGGATGATTACTTAACAACACTCTCAAATTTTAGGAATTGTGCTGCACACACATCCATGAACCATACTGACCTAAACCTCAAGTCAAGTTGGAACAGCTAAAATACTGACTTAGATAAAAAAAAAAACAATGAAAACTTTTACTTTGTTTGTGCTGATGAAAAGCCACTGTAAGAATAATGGAAGGCCAGCAAGTGGAAATGCTTAACTACCCTACAGTACAAAGGGAAACATTCTGAAATAATTTCTCAAATTTTATGTTGGAAAAAAAGAAAATGACAAGCATTATAAGTATCAGCTAATTTGGGACCACCTTTCAAAGCACATCTCAAACCAACAAGTTTACTAAGCCTTTATAAAGTCATATGCCTACAATGCCAGTTACAAAACCAGCTTCCATCTAAAATTAAGCCTGTGCCCAAGAACCCTGTTGAACAATCACAGCACCAGCAAATCATTAACTGGCTGCTAGTGAGTCTCATCATTTTGTAGGAAAAAGTCAATCTCAGCCACCATGAAGAAGTCCAGTAATAAATAGAACAGACTAGTTCAGAAGCTGCACATTTAGATGTATATAAAAACATGGTTCTACAGAAATTTGTCTAATTTAAGAGTGAAGCTGCTGCCAGAACACATGACTCCATGGACCTTCAGCTGCTTGCTCGTCACCTTCCTTCCACTGACACAAGTGTTCTTACATAAAGCTCCTACTGGGTAAGTAGGACTAAGGGCCTCAATGTCACCAAAGGAACCTCCCAAAATGCCACAGAATGCTTGCTTCACTGTTCTCCATGTGGGGATGTCTGAGAAACGTGTCTGGAGAAGCGTGTAGGACAAAGGACAGAGCCTACTTTTTAGATTCAAACCACACTTGTGCCAAAAGCAAACAGCAGAAGTCTCTCTACCTGTTGAGATTCTCTAGGAAGAAACCCAGGCAGACTGTCTCTGATGACTTTACTAGTCAGATGAAGATGCCTTTAAGAAGCATCTCCTAAGCAGAATTTAAAAAATGCATACTACACATATACATGTATGCATAATTTATACACACAAATAGAACAACCAGAATATTTTTATATTGTACTGAGGCATCCTATGAAGCTGCAGTATAAATCCTACTAAACTGAACTTAGTTTGCCCATCCCTAAAATAGATTTGACATACAAACACAAACACAAGGTCAAGGTCACAGATCAGCAAGAAAGATTACAAAGAGGACTGATGTAAGAGCTGGCATTTGATCAAAGCTCCTGGTGCTGGTTGCTGTTTTTTCCCCTCCTCTTAGTACACTTACCAGAAATACCACTGTATTTTCTTTACATTGGTGCATTCTAAGTTTAAGCGTTCCCCACCTTTAAAAGCAGCTGACCTCTGCTTGTTTACATTAACAAAAGTAGTTCGGCAGGTTGTCAAATAAATAAGGAGCAATTATATTAAATGAAAAACAAATGGAAGATACCACTTTTTGCAATCTTTTTTGTACTATTCAACAGTATTAAGTCACAAATCTAGAAGGAGACCACTGCTACAGAATAAAGACCTCAGTTTATGTAGTCATGTACTCTGAGCTGCTTACTTTTCTATAACAATTGTAGGTGCGCTTTAAACACTCATTTATCTTTACTAGCTGTGGGCACAGCATATATTTCTCAATTTAATAAAACAAAAAGAACTTGTAACACATGATCTATGCAGAATACAATCAAACTAACTTCTTCTGTAATCAGGACAAGTCTTCTCCCAGAAAGCTTCTCTAATGCTGAACGTTGTGCAATTGAGCAGGTTAAACACTATAGCAACAGTTGAAATAATCATTAAAACTCAGAGGTTGAGTAAGAACAGTTAGAAATGGAATTCATTTACTGATCTATCAATCCACTCATCTACTGACACATTCTCAAAGCTTGAAACGCGCTGAAGAATATTTATCTTGCTGGTCAATTGCAATGGACACCTTCTGACACGAACAGCAGAAAGAAAAGGTGTACTGAGCAACACAAAGGCACACAAAATTCAAACCTGCAACACCACCACAAAGCTGAGATGTTCCTTCTAATAACTAGAACCTGAAGAACAGCATGGCTTGCACAAGTACAGTTCTGATGTCAGTCTAGACATGACTGGGAACAGTTTATATTTAGGGAGCGCAATGCCTGTGCATAGGTCTGTTCACGTATCTCCTGAGTTACTACAGCCAGACACAAACCACTCCTGAAGCCTGGCATGCAAGCTTCTCAGCACAACAGCATAGGTGTTTCTAGCTCTGATACTGATTCATGATATCCTAAAACAGTCACTGGTTAAGATCAAACTGAGTAAAATTTTAGACATTAGGGCAATACTATTCTGTTAACTTTTTTTTTTTTTAACCCCTTTGAACAAAATGGAAGAAGGTATATTAAAGTGCAATTTCTACCTTTCCTACACTACAAAAGGCTGCACACACAGAATCACAGAATTGCTCAGGTTGGAAGACCTTGAAGATCATCCAAAGATGTCCAACCACAACCTAACCATACTAGCCTAACTCTAACAGTCCTCTGCTAAATCACGTCCCTGAGCACCACATCCAGATGGTTTTTGTGTGGTGACACAACCACCTCCCTGGGGAGCCTATTCCAGTGCTTAACCACCCTTTCTGTAAACACGTTTTTCCTGATATCCAACCTAAACCTACCCTGGTGCAACTTGAGGCCATTTGCCCTCATGCTGTCACCTGTCAGCAGTGAGAAGAGACCAACCCTGCTCTCGCTGTAAGCACCTTTCAGATATTGGAAGAAAGCAATAAGGTCTCCCCCTCAACACCCTTTTACCCAGACACTGAAGTGTGAGGAAGGAAAAATAAATACACATGTATGCACAAATATCAGGCAATTATTATAATTCAAGATGAAAAACAGAGGTTCATTCAACATCTGCAAATTAATGACACTTTCTCTGAGAATCAAACACACACGAAAACGTACAAGACATCTTACATCCAAAATCATTTGAAGAAACACCTGTAAGTGTATAGTTAACCGACACTTAAAATCAAGCCTATTTGGAGTTCAATAGCTTAAGTTTATTATTAGGGCACACAAAAGAAGTCCAAGGCACAAAAATTCTTTCACTTCAATCAAGCTTGTAAATAAGTCAATTGCATATCATATCAGGCCTTTCTTTATATTACAAACTTTCCATTTGATTTGATTATGAAGATTAATCTGAACTAAACCACATCAGCAGCTTTTTTTTTTTTCTCCTGCTAAATACAAGCTCACCCTCTACAACCCCTGCAGGAGCAGGGGACTTTAGCTACTTCTGAATTTGGGATCAAACTGCATGCTTTTCAAGTCAAAGGGATGTAGTAGACCACAATCAATGGATAGTGGGATTATTTAGTGGTTTTTTTTGTTTGTTTATTTGTTTTTACACTGTGACAACATAGAATTGCATTTCAGACATGAAATGTCTATTTTATTTCCCTAAAGAAGACTTTAATGGGCAGAGTCAAAGCTCTCAGCAAAGGGAGCCTGAAGATGTAAGCTATTTTCAGTGTGTTGTCTTTTAAAAGGAGGTAATGACTAACAGCAATGAATGAATGGTTAGCCAGGAGAACAACAAAACCAAATGTCAGCTAGCACAATGACGAGAGTACCTCTGTCTGATCAACTCAGTAAAGTAGCCCACAGCAACTGATCATCTTGAAGCACTGGGCTGGCTGCTCTGTTTAATTCCATAAAGGAATTTTTATGCCAGTTTTAAAAACAATGTCCTTTTTCATGTTTATGCGAAATTTCACATCAATAAATTTTTGTAGTCAAAATAACATATAGACAAATGGTAAAACAGTAATTCCACTCATTTTATAAAACTTGTTTTTACTGACAAATTAGATCTATGGATTTTAATAAGACACCAAAATAATGGGGAAATTAGGCACACATAAAGATCCCTGCACTAAAGAGGCATCAAATTTTACGCAACATATCTTAATACTGCAGAATTAGGCACATGATAAACAGACGCACATCATAGTGAAAAACAGTAATAGATCACCAGTATTAGAGTCCAGTCAAGTTGGAGTTCTAGAACTTAATGAAAGCACGTTCACCTTCAAGATCTGAATGCAGTTTACAATATAATCAGTCATTATTCAGGGCATAGAGCAAGATTTCCTACTCTAAACTAGACCAGAATGATTATACCAGCTCGCCTGTTCCTCAAGTTGCTCAACACACACCTGCACAGCAGGTGATCTTTTGCCATGTGCTGAAAGCCTAACAAATTAAACTAGCAGTAACAAAGGCAATAGGGGCAAGACAGTAAACTCCTTTCTGTAAGCCTTTCTAACATTGCAGAGTGTGGGGGGGAAACAACACAGGAATAAACCAGAATTGTAATTACAATTTTAGGCTGTCTATTTAATGCCTACTGGTTAAGTACAGAAAGAAGGAACCTGTCATAAAACAAAGCAACTCTGTCACGAGCACAGTAAGCAAAGACAGTTTATGCAACTTGAAGTCTCCTATGTACTATAAAGTCATTATCTAACAGCATCCAAAAAACCACCACTCTGTCAATTTAGCTGATCAGGCTAGATATTATTTCCAACTTAGTCTGCCCTGGTAGAGATTTGAGCACAGCTGATGGGTCACAACCTATGTCCCTTGTATTATATAAAGCCATCTTTCCTTGACAGAATCATTTCCCAGTTCAATATACCATCAATAAGCAACTCCAGTGTTTTCTGAATCAATATATAGTAAGGCATTGTCAGCAACCAGAAGGTAAAAGTTTCATTGGCTGCATATCTTCTTACTAAATATCATATGCTGTTGTTGTTGTTGTTTTTTAGAGTGGTTAAAAGGATAAAGCCATAAAGCCAAAGGTTTTCATTCTGTCTCTGTTGCTAAACTTGAATGATACCAAGGAACTTTATTAATGGTAATGTCGATGTGGTATCTCACAAGTTCAAGCTCATACATTTCTGCAGAACCTAACTGAACTGATAGATGACTCACAAATATCAAATTAACACTGAAGTGAGTGACACTGGATCAGCAGAGGTACAAGTCAAAAAGAGCAACAAAAGCAAAGCAGTAGGGAATACAGTAGGGAGGGGAACTGCCCCCACTCTTCTGAAACAACCAAATACAATTTAAAATCCATTTATCAAGAGAAGGCCAGAAGTTCTAGTAGTCAGTTGATCACATCTCCAGCTTCTTGGGATGCTTTCAGCAGATGCCAAGTTAACAATCTCAGATCAAAAATTATCTGGGCATGTGAAATAAACCATAATCTGACTCAGAATTCTTAGGAAGGATAAGGACCAAAGCTAGTGTGATTTAGATATGAAGCAAAACAAACAAACAAAAAAAATACAGTGTAGTAGGCTTTAAGTTCACGGTCAGAAG